>NW_020664409.1:13846543-13926712 GCF_002925995.2 Terrapene triunguis
TGTATTGATAAAAAGTCTTCTTGTTCCCCTTTATTCCCTTAGCTAGTACATATCACTCCTCCTGACCATCTTGTGTCTACCTCTATCCACTGCTTCCCACTTTTAATAAAGACTTAAGAAAATTTTTTTTTCATAGCCCTTTCTTAGAAACTCATCTATTGGCCCCTTATTTATTACCTCAATTGGATTCTATTGGCATAAATTAAGAAGATGGGATTTTTAAATATGTATTTTATAATATTTTTAATTACACTGTTTCATTTTTTTATGCTGTGCAGGTTTGATGTACGTTGCCAGAGTGGGTTATGGAAATCTGCACTGCTGCTGTCTGATCTATACCTCTTTGTGGTCTATACCACAGACCTGTCAATCCAGTGTATTTTACTAAATTCACGCACGCACGTACGTACGTTTTAGAACAACAAAAACCAAGCAGCCTGTATTTTGAGTGATAGAAGCAGAAGAAACCCACCCGAAACTGGTTAACTTACATGCAACTTGCATCCTCCTTAGGTTAAAAGGGCCACTTCATTTTAAAATAATGTAATAAAAACACTGCTGTCAAGCTGAGGCCTTGATTGCCAAGGCTTACCCTAGAATGTAGTTTTACAACCAAGTGATAAATCCCTAAAAACTGGGGTTGATAGTGGGAATATGGACTCTCTCTTTTCCAGTGAGTCCTGCTCTAAGGTGGCCTTTAAACAGAATGTCTCAAAGCAAGAAAAGGATGATGGCATATCAGTTATACAGATACATTTGATCATATGCCGCAAGCAACACATTAGTTTATTTATTTACTTGTGTGTATTAACCGCAAGAGTTTGTATGTTCTCAGCCTCACTTCGATTCTTTCAGCAATCCTTAACCATTGCTACACTGATCAGGCCTTTGGTTTAGCCAACACACGAAATCTATACAGACTGATTTTTTTGATAAAAGAAATTGCTAAAGACAAATTGACATTATGGTTTGAAGTTCATGGCATTTATGCTAGTTTAGTAACATAGAAATGGAACGGGGGCCTGGATTTGTGTGGGAGACCTTACCCAAAGTTCTAACCCTTAACACATTTTATGCTCTCTCTCTGGCTTATATACAGGAAATGTAATATGGTTTTGATTAGTTTCTGATTTCAGTAAGTGCAACTCCATTACTGGTATTTTGTGCTGCTGCTATGTTTGGACAATAATTCAAGATGACTGTTCTATTTGTTTTATTGATGAAATAATAAAAGACAGTATCTAAAAAGATCACACAAAGATAAAACATTCCTACTGTACAGCTAAATTTCCACTTGGTTCTCTATATAAAGTCTTTAAAAACACTAAGGGCCAAATATGAGGGAGTTTGGCTTGAGTACGGATGAGGGTAGAGGAAGAGAAATCAAGACTCCTGGGATCCATTCCTGGCTCTGATAGACTACCATTAATTTACTATGTGACCTTGACTAAGTCACTTAACCTTTCCGTGGCTCACGTTAGCTAACCATCTGTAAAATGGGGATTAAAATACCTACCTCATAAGGATGCTGAGAGGCTTAATCCATGTTTTCATAATGCTCTGAAATCCCCAGATGAAAGGTGTTATAAAAATTATGATTATTCTCCATTTTTAAAAGGCAGAAGCTGCTATCTGAATGCAGAAAAAGGTCCACGAATCAAAGAATCCACATTTGCACCCACTAAATTGCTTTTTGTCTGTGCATCTTAGTTAATTTGTCAGAGTAGTTTATCTGTTTGACATGAGGATTCTCAGTGTTCTTTGAATGTAGCCCCAATAGGGTTGCCGACTTTCTAATTGAACAAACCCAAACACCCTTGCCCTGCCCCTGCCCTGAATCCCCGCACCTTATCTGAGGACCTCCCCTTGCTCACTCCATGGCCCCTCCCTCTGTTGCTTGGTCTCCCCCACCCTCACTCCCTCCCTTATTTTCACCAGGGTGGGGAAGGTGGTTGGGGTGCAGGAGAGGGTGAGGGCTTTGGCTAGGGGATGTGGGCTCTGGGGTGGGTCCAGGGATGAGAAGTTTGGGGTGCAGGAGGGGGCTCAGGCATGGGGCCAAGGGGGTTGGAGTGTGGGATGGGGTATGGGCTCCGGGCTGGGGGTGCAGGCTCTGGGGTGGGGCCAGAAATGAGGAGTTCAGGCTATGGGAGGGGGATCTGAGCTGGGGATGAGAGATTTGGAGTGAAGGAGGGGGCTCCTGGCTGGGGCCAAGGGGTTCGGCGAGCAGGAGGGGGTTCCGAGCTGGGGCAGAGGGTTGGGGCATGGGAGGGGGTGTGGGCTCCTAGACAGAGTTTGGGTGTGGGAGGGGGCTCAGGGCTCAGAGATGGGGGTTGGGGCGCAGGACCGGGTAAGGAGTGCGGGCTCCAGGCGGCGCTTATCTTGGGTGGTTCCCCGCAAGTGGCAACATGTCCTTGGCCTCCTAGGTGGAGGTACAGCCAGGCAGCTCTGCAGTCTGCCTCTGCCCTCAGGCACCACCCCTGCAGCTCCCATTGCTGTGGTTCCTGGCCAATGGGAGATGCGGAGCCAGTGCTCAGGGCGGGGGCAGCGCACAGAGCCCCCATGTCCGTCCCTTAGTCTAGGAGCTGAGGGACATGTCACTGCTTGCGGGGAGCCGCGCAGAGCCAGGTAGGGAGCCTGCCAGCCCCGTGCCAACTGGACTTTTAACAGCCCGGTCAGGAGTGCTGACCGGACACCTGTCAACCCTAATCCCCAAGAAGAGTGCACTGAGATAGTCTGGGCTGGAGGTGACAGAGGCACTGATAACTGGGTCAAGGTCCTGAGAGAGGTAAGATCATAGTCTTTGGACCAGCCAAAGATAATAAAAGGCACTTCAGGCCACCACTGTCACCCACTTACCCAGAAGCAATGATGCATCCAGCAAGACCCTGAGGCTGTAAACTGAAGAAATTAAAGACAGACATTCTCCCTTAAACAAGGGAGCAGTCTCAGTCCTTGTTGGGTTGTAAATCTTGAGAAGATTATGGATGAGAGAAGCTGTTCAAGTAGGCTCTTTATGTGGTGATCCAGGATTAATTGTATGCAACTGTGCAGGACCCAAGAACAACAAGCTCAGCAGAAGCACTTTTTTCTGAAATTACATTTCTGAACAGCACACTTAGAAATACGAATAGAAGTTCAATAGTAGTGGGAAACCTCGCCGCTCAGTCCAGACTCACTTGCTGTCTTGAAGACAATAATAAGAAACCTTTTGCATGTTGCGATGAAATAAATACAGGATAGTTTTAGCTTCATGGCCATATTGTTATGTATTCATCGTTCTGAAAATAGAGTTCTGGGCCAGATGCTTCTTTGCCTTGCCCCTGGTGCAGTCATTTACCATAGTGCACAGAGGATGCAATAGTCTAACTTTCTGATTTACTACTGTTTTGACTACAGAAAGCTAAAGACAACAGAGAATCTGGCTGGACAAAATGTGGATGCATAAGGGGATTAGAGTGGAAGGAATCTCTCTCAGTTTATGCTCCCATGCAAAAGCTGGTTACAACTGCAATCCTTACATTCTCACCTTACAGGACTGTGCTCCCCTGCGCATCTGGGAACTGCCAGTGCTCCTAACTGAATGGTAGCTATAATGCCACCATACTGTCCTACACTTGATCAAAATGTATGCCTAGCTATGTCTGTAATTTTTATAGTCCAAATACAATCTGTAGCATCTCGAGGAATAAAAAGGAGAAGAAAACAGCAGAGCTGGTTAGTATTCATCATGTCATGTGTTCTTTCTTCAGAATGTAGGGCTATCACTATGAGTCTCTAAGGCCGTCTCGTTGAGCTTCCATGATTCACTGAGTCATTCGATTTTTCAATTAAAAGTTTTATCTTGATTAGTAAAGTCTAATCAAATATTCAAATAGTAATCCAAGATTAGATAATTAATATGACAGGAAATGATGCTGAAAAGGGTGTGGAGAAATTACTAAAAATTAAACTCAAAGCCCACTTAAGTACTGGACAGTCTGTATCTCACTGCATGTCACTGAAACCAATTGGTAACACTAGTAATTTGGGGTTCTCTGAATTTGAGGGAGACTGTGATCCTTGCCTCAAATGTACTTTCATTTCAAATGTAAGGTTTAATGCACAGTTTTCCTTTCTTTTGTGGATATTGAGAGCTGGTCTACTCTTCATACACTGGGACAAGGGTTATATCTCCCTGGCTGAGGCATGTGCAAGTGGAAAGACATATTAGTCATGTAGGTCCAAACCTATGAGACTGGAATGGTGGTTGCAGTTCATCCCTTGAGTCTGTAAGAGGGGGATCCAAGTGACAGTTTCCACCCCTGCTCATCTTTATGTATCCCTCCCTTGTCATGCAATGGCAGCTTGCAGGACACAAGATTTTCAAAAATAGGAACCTAAAATTAGGGCCCTAAATCCATATTTTAAACATCTACTTTTCAAAAATGCTGAACATTGACTTCACTGGGAGTTGAGCAACTCACAGGAAATTTTTAGCAATTTGCAAGATAAGGAGTTGGAAGCCAACTGATGTTGGAAGAGCTGGGAATGGGAGTTTGCCAGCTGACGCTTGTTGGGACAGCACCCACCATCTCTGCGGTAGGGCCTCGCTTTTGATGTTCCTGTGACATACTGAGCAAGGAGGGGATTTTCTATAGAAAATCCAGTTTGTCTCTGTCCTCCACTTGGGCTCCCGCAGCTGCAGGGAAAAGCTCACTTTTTTTATTTTCTTTGGCCAGCTTCTTCAGCGGGCAGCACATCACTTAGAATTCCACCTCCTTCCAGACTCCCACTGCCTCCTCCTGACACAACTGCTTTGCCATTGCAGTACACAGGACTTGTCCAGCTACATCTCATGCACTCTGCTGGAAATTTCCTTTCCCCTTTCCAGGAAAGGCACCTTTCAAAACTGAAATATAATTTTTTGTTTTCTCTGTACTTTGAACAACACTTTCCTATGGAAGATTATGGCGGTTCCTGGGTTTTACTTGAAACACCAAACACTTCCAACAGTGATCTTGTATTAATCCTTCTACCTTCTATTCTAGTCTATATAGGTTCTTATACTGCCCTCATTATCATGATCTTTGAGTGCCTTCCAGCTGTGCATTAAGCAACACAACTAACATCTGTTATGTGTAGTTTGTTCCCTCTCTCAGTCTCTCCCCAGGGGAAGAATTGTGTGTGCTGTGTTCTGGTTTTTTAAATGTACACACTGCTGGGTGTTTGATAGCAAAGGCAAGGTTGAAGAAGTGTGTCCTGCGAGTGGAAGCTGCAGCGGCACAGGAGCCAGCAAACAGAGCTGTAAACAGGGGAGTTTGATTGGGAATTCTGTTGGAGGAGAAGAGGCTGGTAAGGGTAGTGTGCTGGGAGAGAAGCTGAGCCCTGATTGGGGGCAGGGCATCTCTGACTAGGGGTCCTATAAAGGTAGCCAGCCAGTCAGGCAGCGGCATAGACAGCTACAGCAGCACAGGAGACAGCAAAGAGAGCTGTAAACAGGGCAGTTTGAGTGGGAGTTCTGTTGGAGGAGAAGGTATTTGACTTAGGTGAGAAGGCTATGACAGATACAGAGGCAGCAGTGGTAATGACCCAAGCTGTGGAAGACGCAATGAAGATGACTGGATGTGGAAGCTGAGGCATGTACGTGATCCTGGAGGGGGTATCTGAAAAGAGTTTCGTCTGCATGAAGTGCCGCCTGATAGAGCTGATGGAAGAAAAGATCTGAGGATTGGAGATGCAGGTGGAAACTCTGGTTGAGTTTAGAAGGGGGTTTGAGCGGATGATGGAGCAAAGACATGAGGAGGCTGAAGGGAAAAGCTCAGACTTACAGATGGAAGCAGGACCAAAGAACTCTGAGGGGCGACTGCTGGATGAGGAAAGTGGACCGTGGAAGCATGTGATAAGAGAACCAGGCAGAGGAAAAGATGGGCTAGTGAAGGAGAAATAGAGCTCAGGAACAGGTTTGCGGAGTTGGAAAATGAAGAAGGGGCACAGCAGGTGGTCACTGAAGATGAGAGGGCAAGGAAGAACAGAAGAGCAGCTAGTCATATAGGAAGAGGGGAAGAGTCAATGGAGATAACAACACCAAATATGAGCCCCAGGAGGATACGGGATAGGTTGCGGAGGATTGCAAGGGACAATAGGAATTGAGAGGACCTGCAGCCAGAGGGAACAGGGGATAGACCAGAGAATCACACCATCACGAGAAAAAGGCAGGTCTACATGATTGGGGACTCCTTACTGAGAAGAATAGACAGGCCTGTAACTAGAGCTGATCCAGAGAACAGAAAGGTGTGCTGTCTGCTGTGTGCTAAGAAAAGGGATGTGGACCCGAGGCTGAAGAGGCTCCTAAAGGGAGCGGGAAAGAATCTGCTGATTGTCCTTCATGTGTGAACAAATGATATGGCTAGATTCTTGCTGGAACGTATCAAGGGAGACTATGCCAGGCTGGGGAAGACGCTTAAGGAAATTGAGGCTCAGGTGATCTTCAGTGGGATTCTGCCTGTTCCTAGAGAAGGGCAACAAAGGTGTGACAAGATTATGATGATCAACAGATGGCTCAGGCAGTGGTGCTATAAGGAGGGCTTTGGGATGTGTGGCCACTGGGAAGCATTCATGGACAGAGGACCTTTCTCTCGGGACGGACTTCACCTGAATAGGGAGGGAAATAGACTTCTAGGATGGAGGCTGGCACAACTGATTCAGAGAGCTTTAAACTAGGAATTTGGGGGAGATGGTTGGGAGATGTCCAGGTAATCTCCATGCCGGATTTTAACATTGAGAGGGAAGAAAACGAAGTAAGAAAGGATACAGCCATGGGTAGGAGAATGGACATACGGAGGAAGGGTAGTGTAGATACCAGTCTAATAGGTGACACTGGCGGTAGAATGTCTGTGCCTAATCGGTTAAAGAATGTGAGAGAAGCCAAACAGCAAAAATTAAGATGTTTGTACACTAATGCGAGGAGCTTAGGTAACAAAATGGAGGAACTAGAGCTATTGGTGCAGGAAGTGAAACCAGATATTATAGGGATAACAGAAACATGGTGGAATAGTAGTCATGACTGGAGTACAGGTATTGAAGGGTATGTGCTGTTTATGAAAGACAGAAATGAAGACAAAGGTGGTGGAGTAGCATTGTATATCAATGATGAGGTAGACTGTAAAGAAATAAGAAGTGATGGAATGGATAAGACAGAGTCTGTCCAGGCAAAAATCACATTGGGGAAGAAAGCTACTAGAGCCTCCCCTGGGATAGTGCTTGGGGTGTGCTACAGACCACCGGGATCCGATTTGGATATGGATAGAGACCTCTTTAATCTTTTTAATGAAGTAAATACTAATGGGAATTGTGTGATCATGGGAGACTTTAACTTCCCAGATATAGACTGGAAGACAAGTGCTAGTAATAATAATAGGGCTCAGATTTTCCTGGATGCGATAGCTGATGGATTCCTTCACCAAGTAGTTGCTGAACCAACAAGAGGGGATGCCATTTGAGATTTGGTTTTGGTGAATAGTGAGGACCTCATAGAAGAAATGGTTGTAGGGGACAACCTTGGTTCGAGCGATCATGAGCTAATTCAGTTCAAACTAAATGAAAGGATAAACAAAAATAGATCTGTGACTAGGGTTTTTGATTTCAAAAGGGCTAACTTAAAAAAATTAAGGAAATTAGTTAGGGAAGTGGATTGGACTGAAGAACTTGTGGATCTAAAGGTGGAGGAGGCCTGGATTTACTTCAAGTCAAGATTGCAGAAACTATCAGAAGACTGCATCCCAAGAAAGGGGAAAAAACTCATAGGCAGGAGTTGTAGACCAAGCTGGATGAGCAAGCATCTCAGAGAGGTGATTAAGAAAAAGCAGAAAGCCTACACGGAGTGGAAGATGGGAGGGATCAGCAAGGAAAACTACCTTATTGAGGTCAGAACATGTAGGGATAAACTGAGAAAGGCCAAAAGCCATGTAGAGTTGGACCTTGCAAAGGGAATTAAAACCAATAGTAAAAGGTTCTATAGCCATATAAATAAGAAGAAAACAAAGAAAGAAGAAGTGGGACCGCTAAACACTGAGGATGGAGTGGAGGTTAAGGATAATTTAGGCATCGCCCAAAATCTAAACAAATACTTTGCCTCAGTCTTTAATGAGGAGCTTAGGGATAATGGTAGGATGACAAAAGGGAATGAGGATATGGAGGTAGATATTACCACATCCGAGGTAGAAGCCAAACTTGAACAGCTTAATGGGACTAAATCGGGGGGCCCAGATAATCTTCATCCAAGAATATTAAAGGAACTGGCACATGAAATTGCAAGCCCATTATCAAGAATTTTTGATGAATTTGTAAACTCAGGGGTTGTACTGTATGACTGGAGAATTGCTAACGTAGTTCCTATTTTTAAGAAAGGGGAAAAAAAGTGATCCGGGTAACTACAGGCCTGTTAGTTTGACATCTGTAGTATGCAAGGTCTTGGGAAAAAATTCGAAGGAGAAAGTAGTTAAGGACATTGAGATCAATGGTAATTGGGACAAAATACAACATGGTTTTACAAAAGGTAGATCGTGCCAAACCAACGTGATCTCCCTCTTTGAGAAGGTAACAGATTTTTTTAGACAAAGGAAACACAGTGGATCTAATTTACCTCAATTTCAGTAAGGCATTTGATATGGTTCCACATGGGAAATTATTAGCTAAATTGGAAAAGATGGGGATCAATATGAAAACTGAAAGGTGGATAAAGAACTGATTAAAGGGGAGACTACAATGGGTCATACTGAAAGGTGAACTGTCAGGCTGGAAGGAGGTTACTAGTGGAGTTCCTCAGGGATCAGTTTTGGGACCAATCTTATTTAATCTTTTTATTACTGACCTTGGCACAAAAAGTGGGAATGTGCTAATAAAGTTTGTGGATGACACGAAGCTGGGAGGTATTGCCAATACAGAGAGGGACCAGGATATCCTACAGGAAGATCTGGCTGACCTTGTAAACTGGAGTAATAGTAATGGAAGTAATAGTAATAGGATGAAATTTAATAGTGAAAAGTGCAAGGTCATACATTTAGGGATTAATAAGAATTTTTGTTATAAACTGGGGATGCATCACTTGGAAGTAACAGAGGAGGTGAAGGACCTCGGAGTATTGGTTGATCACAGGATGACTATGAGCCGCCAATGTGATATGGCTGTGAAAAAAGCTAATGCGGTCTTGGGATGCATCAGGCGAGGTATTTCCAGTAGAGATAAGGAGGTGTTAGTACCGTTATACAAGGCACTGGTGAGACCTCATCTGGAATACTGTGTGCAGTTCTGGCTTCCCATGTTTAAGAAGGATGAATTCAAACTGGAACAGGTCCAGAGAAGGGCTACCAGGAAGATCCGAGGAATAGAAAACCTGTCTTATGAAAGGAGACTCAAAGAGCTTGGCTTGTTTAGCCTAACCAAAAGAATGCTGAGGGGAGATATGATTGCTCTCTATAAATATATCAGAGGGATAAATACCAGGGAGGGAGAGGAGTTATTTAAGCTCAGTACCAATGTGGACACAAGAACAAATGGATATAAACTAGCCATCAGAAAGTTTAGACTTGAAATTAGATGAAGGTTTCTAACCATCAGAGGAGTGAAGTTCTGGAATAGCCTTCCAAGGGGAGCAGTGGGGGCAAAAGACATATCTGGCTTCAAGACTAAGCTTGATAAGTTTATGGAAGGGATGGTATGATGGGATAGCCTAATTTTGGCAATTAATTGATCTTTGACTATTAGCGGTAAATATGCCCAATGGCCTGTGATGGGACACTAGATAGGGTGGGATCTGAATTACTACAGAGAATTCTTTCCTGGGGGTCTGGCTGGTGAGTCTTGCCCACATGCTCAGGGTTTAGCTGATCACCATAATTGGGGTCGGGAAGGAATTTTCCTCCAGGGGTGATTGGCAGAGGCCCCGGTGGTTTTCACCTTCCTCTGCAGCGTGGGGCACGGGTCACTTGCTGGAAGATTCTCTGCATCTTGAAGTCTTTAAACCACAAGTTGAGGACTTCAGTAGCTCAGACATAGGTCAGGGTTTGTTACAGGAGTGGGTGGGTGAGATTATGTTGCCTGCGTTGTGCAGGAGGTCAGACTAGAAGATCATAATTGTCCCTTCTGACCTTAAAGTGTATGAGTCTATGAGGTTTGTGATGGACTTTAGCACCTGTGGGAATTTGTCTCACTTGCATATGGACCTCCATCAGTCTGCAATGTGGACACTTCCCAGGAGAGAGATAGGAAGAAGAGCAAGCGAGCGTGTGTGTGTTTGGTCTAAGCCATTTGCCAGCTGTCCTTCCTCCCCAGATACTTCAACTGAAAACAAATGTGGCTTGTTTACCAAATACTTGAAACAAGACGCTCATTGAAATGAATGGTTCATTGGGTTATATAAATGTAGAAACAAAGACATATACCTAGACAAATGAATAATCACAAGGCAGAGTTGTACATTACAAACAGAAGCTGCCTTAGATAGGTCTCACACAGCATTAGCTTTCATGTGGAAGAACTGAAATCATAATAAGCAATGAAAGATATTTGAGAACTACTGAAGACTGTATGAAAAATGAAATAGTAGAATTCAGTGGTCCATTCAGTGGTCCACCTCTCAAGATTCCCGGTACCCCGAAGATCCACATTGTTTTGTGTAAAAGCAGTCAGATGCTTTTTTTTTTTTTTTTTGCCTTTTAATACTTTACTGCAGGTTTAATTGCAGCAATATTTCAATGCCAAAGAGAGTAATTTGCAGCTTGAATACAGCATTAGATCTGCAATACCCTACATTTTAAAACCTCAGTATAAAAATGAGCATTTGGTACTAGTACCAGTAGAATTCTCATTTCCTGTTCAACTTTCAAAGAAATTGAACTTAAATGTCTATATTAACGTTTATAAAATTTTAGGAGTGATTCCCTTATTACATAATTAGCCTAAGCACTCTGAATATCTGTATATCTGCCGATTAGAGACATTACTCCGAACATGCCCTGGAACAGCTGCATTCCTAGACAGAAGAAGATAGTAATGTGGCCCGGGGGAAGAGCTTTCCATTTTGTCAGAATAAAGCATTATTGGAATACAGTTATTACAATTCAAAATTGTTCACTTTAGGGGAAAAAAATAGAAAAAGTGTCCTGTTAATAAAAAACCCCCTTTCCTAATAGCTCTAAATTCATTCTTTAAAATTCTCTGCAGTTAGGAATGCAAGTAGCCAGGGGATTTTAGACACAATGTACAATGAGGAGGAACAAGTAGGCACTCTGACTGTGTACAGCTTTCTAAAACTGATCACATGGATAGCTGATGAAAATAGATGTCACAGTCTGACTGCTTAGCATTGTGAGTCAGTTGATAAAGCGTGAGCCAAAATTAAATTAATTTAAAAGTAACAACATGAAGTGTCTGTCCACCTGGTCAAATGGCCTTACTGCATATGTGCTAAGGTTAACAAGTTGTGGAATTTCATAAAAACAGACACCGAAAATGTGTGGTGAGATTGGACTAGTTGGGTTTTAGTTCTAAATCATCACAGGAGCTGATCATATGCTTTCCACCTCCTCCCCCACCCCCGATGCTTAGCCATCTGTGTGGAGGTGCAGGTCAACCTTCTGGAAAGATCAGATCAGCAACTCCGGAAGAAGCAAGAATTCGTACACAAAAAGCAAAAATTCTATTTTTGTAAACACCAAAGAAAACAAACAAACAAAAATCAAAATCCAAAACACAGCAAATAAAGAAATACAAATGAAATCCCTATTTCCCCCGATATCAGTATTTCTATTCAAACCTTCCCCCTTAAATAATTCTTGGCTTACACTGATCACAGCCCTTACTCACTTGAACATATCTTGAGCACATAGGGTTTATATATATAGCAGGTATCCCATGAGACTTTAGTTGTTTAAAGATACAGTGTTACATTCTTATTCTTGGCTTCTGCATATACAGTTATAAGAACACTGCCATTGTAAAAAGGAGGTTTTACCGGCCACCTTACAGAAAAACAATAGAAGAAAGAAGAGTTATCTGGCCTATAGAGAGACATTTATACAAGGTGAATGGTGGGCACCTGTGTTACCACTTTGAGTTAACATACAAACCCCTTAATAGTGTGGTTTCCTAAACAACCCCTTTCTCGCCTCTAAGAAAAGAAATGAAAGAGACCTTGTGATGGATTAGTTTAAGTCTGTATGTGTCTACATGAGTTTGAAAACTTCATTTTATTCTGTGAACGCCATTTTGATTATAAACCATACTGTACTCTTCACTTTTGCACTGTAGCCTCCATCTTGACCTGGGACACTCAGGAGATGTTAGGAGAATTTCTTACATCTAGCAGAGGAGCTAACAATGGGAAAGCCATTTATAGTCCTCCACTTTGATGGTCCTCCATTCAAAAAGGTCTATCCTAAAATAATAGGCTGCAATCCACAGGAAAACATTTTTCTCCAGTCACTCTAAGCGGTGTGTGGGGGCTTGATCTAAGCACCTGATCACCTGAGAAGGGTTTTGAAGCTGTTCAGGAAGTTATCTGATGGAGGAGGCCAGAACTCTATTTAAGGGCCAGATCTTCTTGAGATGTGTCTCTCTCTGGCCATCCAGCAACACAAACAAGTGGGGGAAGAAGAGTGCAGGAGGTTTTGGGCTCCTGAAAGGACACTAACCAAAACTCAAAACCTCTTACTGTAATGAGGAGACTGGAGGGAAGGGTTTTGTATATGGTGTGTGTTATGTTTGCCTAGATCTGTAATGCTTCTGATTTGTCTATGAGTAAAGTGTGTGTGGTTTAGAAGTTTATTTGCAAAGTGTGTGCATTTCCTTATTTAAACTGTCATGATGAGGTCTCAGAAAGGTTAAATAATAAACTGGGGTGCCCTCAAGAGTGGAGTTCTGGGTAGGGCATGTTTAAACTACTGGGGCGAATTGGGGATCAGGACTACTCTTGGGGTTTAGGGCAGCTGGGCTGTGATGTCCAACACCCCAAGCAGGGGGGAATTAGACAGGTCTCTATTCCCCAGGAGTGTGTCAGAGAGGCTGAACTAAGAGGTAGAGTCTGGATGCTGCTAAGGCCCTGGAGACTTAAAAGCATGTAGGATCCAAAGGTTAAGTCCCATATAGCAACCTGGTACCTGATCATTCTAGGAACTCCCCTTCCTGGGATCCTCAAAAGGTAGAGCAGCCATCACTTCTGTCATGAATGTGTTGGAACTTAGACCAAAGTTTACTAGCTAGATATCCCTGAACGTTTACTTTCTTCTATAACTAGCAAATATAATCCATCATTCTTCATGCTACCTGCTTCATGTGTCTTGATGACCCTCTGAGAAAAGCTCATCTTGATATTTCAAAGGCTTCTCCATAAAGCCAGTTAACAAGACTCATCTGATTCATGTGACCCAGGCCCATAACTTTCTGAACAATCTTGGTAGGATTGAAAATTGTATAAATTGTCCTGGAAAAAAAATACCCTCTTCGTGCTACTGCATTCCTCTCATCCCTCTCTGCTTTGGCTGAACAAGCAAGATAGAGGAAAGAAGGAATATACCAGGGGTCGGCAATGTTTGGCACGCGGCTCGCCAGGGTAAGCACCCTAGCAGGCCGGGCCAGTTTATTTACCTGCTGATGCGGCAGGTTCGGCCGATCGCGGCCTCCACTGGCCGCAGTTCGCCGTCCCGGGCCAATGGGGGCGGCGAGAAGAGGCGCGGGTGAGGGATGTGCTGGCCGCAGCTTACCACCGCCCCCATTAGCCTGGGACGGCGAACCACGGCCAGTAGGGGCCGTGATCGGCCAAACCTGCCGCATCAGCAGGTAAATAAACTGGCCTGGCCCACCGCCGCGTACCAAACGTTGCCGACCCCTGGAATATACTTTTCCATAGGAGGACTTCATTGTCTTGGTTGGATTCTCCAATCCATTAAAGCCACTTTGTGCCATCCAAACAGCACAAAGAGGCCTCAGACCACCCAGAGGCAGCAACTGGAGAATTGTCTTGTGAAGGGGAACTCTCTGCTGTCAGAAATCTTGTGGAGGTGGCTCCACCTCCTCCTGTACCAACCATGTACCACGCCCAGTGAAAGGGGAAAGGGGGCATGTAGAAGGTGTGGGAAGACATGGGCAGGACAGGGATGGGACGGGTCTGGTGGAGTGAAGTTGAGCTTGCCTAATTCCAATTTCTCCACTGATGGAAGTTCTCTGAGTGACTTTATGCCGGCAGCAAAAGCTAGGGTTGCCCTGATGCAGCATGGCCCTGAATCAAGGAGCCTCAATTGGTATCTTGCAGCCCCTTTCACTTCTTCTGAGTACAGCTTGGATGAAGTGAAGAATCAATGTCCTTATGTATCTGTGGTGTTTCTATAGTGCCCATTACAGTACTATCTCACGGTAGCATCTAAGCACTTAAGTATGAGATGATGGAACTTCTCAATAGTATGTAAGATAAGGAAACTAAAGTATTTTTGGATTTTCTCTGAGGCTTGAAAATTTTTTACATGTGAACAAACTTACTTGTATATTAGAGAACCCTGAAAATTGTTCTAAAGCACCCAGCATTTTGGTCTGTGACCTCCAACCATCTTCAGGGGATATTAGAAATTCTAGAAATTAGATAAGTGTAATAATTACCACTCCTCACTGTAACCACGTGTATCTCCATGCTCCCTGTTTTGCCAAACATTTCTGACTTGAAATTCAAAATCTGACTCAGAAGCTTACTCTTGGACCAGGAAAAAATTGAAGCCCAAAGATCAGGATTTCTCCCCTTCCTCCCAACATCTATGCAGTTTCAGAGTTGAGGTTTGGCTCATTGTAAAATAAGGACTGTCCACAATATCCAAACTCCATGCCCCCAAAATTGAGGGATTTTGAAATCTCAGGTTTTGATTTAGGTCTGTCTCTAAAAACAATGTTATTTGTATTCATGTAGTAGTGGTGAGACCATTGAATAATTCATATATCATCCATTAGTTATTATTTCACTCTAGGAAGAGGGAATTCATTTTGCCTAATTTCAAACCTGCTCTCACATTGTACTTTTGAAAGTCTGATTTGAACTTCATTGAGTTAGTAGTCTGCTAAAGAAAGACTGTGCAAAAAATAGAAGGGATTAAAAAATCCAATGAAAACACAGGGAGAAAAACAGGAACAGAGTGTGGCAGAATGAAAAACAGAGAGACTGCAAAAGGAGCAGAGTTGGGGAAGAGAGAACAGCAATCTAAACCAGGGGTTCTCAACCTTTTTCTTTCTGAGCCCCCTCCTGCTAAGGGGAGGGGGCTATAAAAACTCCACGGCCCACCTGTACCACAACAACTGTTTTTCTCCATATAAAAGCTATGACTGGCATTAAGGGGTAGGAGGCAGGGCAATTGCCTGAGGGCCTGAGCCACAAGGGGCACGGTGAAATTCGGTTGCCCACGATTCAGCTTCAGCCCCAGGTGCTGGAGCTCAGGGCCCCAGGCTACAGTCCTGCACAGTGGGGCTTCAGCTTTCTGGCCTGGGCTCTAACGAGTCTAATGCCAGCCATGCTTGGTGGACCCCCTGAAACTGGCTTGAGGCCCCCCAAGAAGCTCCGGGCCTCTAGTTGAGAACCACTGGTCTAAATTTTCATGTCTTTACATAAAACGGAGCTACTTTTTTTTACCCGTGTATTGGTGCAGAAAAATCAGCAAAGTATGTTCTTTTATACTGCTTAAAGAGTGCTACTGAAATTGAGCTTTCTATTTAATGTCTGAGTATTCACAATATGGAATATGCTACAGCAGGGGTCGGCAACGTTTGGCACGCGGCTCGCCAGGGTAAGCACCCTGGCGGGCCGGGCCAGTTTATTTACCTGCTGACGCGGCAGGTTCGGCCGATCACGGCCCCCACTGGCCGCAGTTCGCCGTCCCGGGCCAATGGGGGCGTCAAGAAGCGGCGCGGGCAAGGGATGTGCTGGCCGCGGCTTCCCGCCGCCCCCATTAGCCCGGGACGGCGAACCACGGCCAGTGGGGGCCGTGATCGGCCGAACCTGCCGCGTCAGCAGGTAAATAAACTGGCCCGGCCCGCCAGGGTGCTAACCCTGGCGAGCCACGTGCCAAACGTTGCCGACCCCTATGCTACAGTATGTATTGCTTCCAAGGCTGTATTGGCTAATGAAATATATGCTTGTTATGTGCCCTAGCACTGAGTTTCTCATGGAAGTGTCCATCAACTATGGTTTCTGCTTGCCTTGGGGTTTCAGCAATTATTTCTTTCCTAAAAAGTGATGTTGAAAAGCTATGGTTTTGGTCAATGTAGATCTGTTTAGCTGGTTAGCCCTGAGTTGAACAATAATAATTCACACATTGGAGATAGTAAACTTAATCAGACCATTATCTACTTTCCTTCCAATAATTAGAGACGGATTAGATCATGACACAACCTACTGTTCATGGGAAATGATCCCATGGGCTTCACCACACCACTGTGATTGCTACTTTCTCTACTGAATATAGCCTCTCTCAAATTATTTAGCCCTTACCAGACTCTGCTTCTGCCTGCACAAGGAGGGGGAGCCAGAGGTGCTCAGTATTCAGTGTCATAATTCAGTGAGCCTTTTGGAGGGCGTTGGGGGCTTATTACTATAGCTCAGTCTAAAAATGACTAATTATTTCCTCAATTTTGGATAAATCATGGATGTGCCCAGGAAACAGTTTGCTGGATTGGAGGGCAGAAGCAGCAGGAAGAGATTTTCTGCCCTCACTTGAGGAAAGTTTGCCAGTACATTAACAAAAGTGGCATGAATGCATCAGGAGCCATGGACCTATTACCATCCCCTCCCCTTCCCTGTCTATACCAGATACAACACTCAGACAGTAACTCATAGAATCATAGAATATCAGGGTTGGAAGGGACCTCAGGAGGTCATCTAGTCCAACCCCCTGCTCAAAGCAGGACCAATCCCCTGAATCAGACACCTCCCTGTCCTGTTGCCAGACTGCTTTATCAATATGTCTTCTTTTTAACTCTTTCACCAGCACTCCTGGTTTGAGTCTTCCACTATCTATGGGATTCACTGGTTGGCCTGGTTGCTACTACATGGTCCATCTCTTCAAAATAGGGACGGGTTGCTGGATACATTGTTCAAGTCCTTCAAATGATTGTATTTAACCTTAATAGACTATTTTGTCTTGGCCCTACTTGGCAGGATACAAGGTAATTGGATCCTCTGATACCTCTTTTGATTGCATTCAAATTGGTATGGATATTCTGCTCATGTCAGATGGAGAGCAAGGCCTTGGTCTCTCCCTCAGACTAGGTATACCTTCTCCATGGTAGATATGATGATCAATGGCATAAGTGCTATGTCCAGCAAAAGAGGCAACAGGCATTTCAAACTAATCCATGGCTTCCAGGTGATATAGCCAGGGAAAAGCCTTCTGGGGTAGCTTATACATACTCTTCAGAGGTCAGACTCACAAAAAAGTGTATTGTGTCTAACTGCAATGGGGTGAGCGGGGGGACAAATTAGATTTATAGTGGCATGATTAAGTGTGCTCACTGACACTGCAAAACAGGGCTGGCTCCAGGGTTTTTGCCGCCCCGAGCAGCAAAAAGAAAGAAAGAAAGAAAGAAAAAAAAAAGCCGCCATCGCTTCAGTCTTCGGCGGCAATTCAGCGGCTGGTTCTTCGCTCTGAGAGGGACTGAGGTACCTGCCACCGAAGAGCCGGACGTGCCGCCCCTCTCCATTGATCGCCCCAAGCACCTGCTTGCTGGGCTGGTGCCTGGAGCCGGCCCTGCTGCAAAATGTCTAAAAAGTTATCGACGTTGAATAATATCTCCAGCTAGTTAAAGCACCAGACCATGTGCCTGATTAGGCCACTAGCAGGGGCGGTACATAGTTAAGATTCACCAGTTATTAACTGATTGTTAACGATGTGCTGTAGAGACATGAAACTTTGTTTAGCCAACCATTTAGGGACATGTTAAAATGTTGCTTATGTCAATGGAGACTTTTGTTGTATTACAGTAGTTTTGGTTTGCATTGATAACTTGCTGCCATATTCTAGGGGCTCGTAAATGTATGTGTACGCAGACTAGGACACAGCCAGAGTCAGATTGCCTCTGCATTTTCCAGGCAACTAAAAATGCACAAGTAAGTTTTGGCTGTGAAAATCCTTTCTTTATAAGCATCCAGATGGTAGGGATGAAGGCTGAATTTCCATCATTGCACGGTCAGTTGGATAAAAAAATATTTACTACACTCAAGAAATTAGGAAGGGTGGGATAGAATTCTGGGTAGGGTTCTCAAAGCCAGAAGGAGGTTATGCCCCTGTCACTAATTAATTGTGACTGTAAACTGCTGGCAAAAATTCTAGCAGACAGGCTGCAGGATATGATCTGTAAGATTATTAGCCCAGACCAAGTAAGCTTTGTAAATGAATGACTACGAATTGAGAACTACAATGAAAATACTGAATATTATCTAAAAAGCTAGTGGCATGCAGGAACCTTGGCAGCCTTCGCAATCAATGATAAAAAGGCCATTGACAAAATGAAAGTGGGATTTCCTACATGCCACTATAGATATCTCAGGCGTAAAGTCAGGCATTTTTAAGTTGGTAAAACTTTTATACATGGCCACAGAAGAAATCAGATTTTACAAGCAACCTCCTGTTAGGAAGATTTGCAATTGAGAGGGAAGCATATCAGGTTTATGTGCAGTAGCCCAATTTTTTTTTAATCATTGGTTTTAATATTTTCAGAAGAAGTGGAGAAATGTAATGTTATCAAACAAATGTACATGCAATATAATTGTAAACAATAACAATGACACTTGGTATTCATGCAAGTAATTTACAATAGGTAACACAAGCACCCATGGTTCAATGAAAATAATTGACTACGATACTAAGCGTGAAAAAAGTGTGGGTGTTATACATGGAATTGCATCTCACATTACCATGTTTGTCAGAAAGTCTTAGTGACTTTATTCTCCAAATTTTTTATTCTGAGTTTCCTTTTCACTTGCATTTGCAGCGCCTCCATAGATTTAACAGTACAAATACTCAAAGCAAAAATGGAATAGAGAAAAGAAGAGACTACTTGCGGTGGGCACCAGATCACCAAATAAGATACCAGAAAGGCATGTCTGTGGTAAATTTCAAGGGAGAACAAATCAAATGAAACATATATGCAGACAATTTGCTGCTCACAGCTGTGGACTCAAAAAAAAAAAAAAAACCCAAGAAAAAAAAAACCCCAAAAGAAATCTGTGCCCCATCCTCTAACCCTGGACCACTGTACAGGGTTCACTACAAATATTGCAACATCGGAGGGGAAAAAATGTTACAGAACACTAGATCTTCCAAGGAGGAGGTCAGTGGCTTAGGGTTTGCTTAGATAGAAAATAGTTTTAAGTACTTGACCCCAGTCCAGCAAAGCACTGAAGTATGTGCTTAACTTGCACTGAAGTATCCTGTAAGGAGAAGTCAATAGGACTACTCCCACGTTTAAAGTTAAGCACATGCTCAATTCCCTTGCTGTATCAGCGCCTTAGGGATTAAACTCCACCCAGAGGTTGTCAAAATAAGGGGGTTTAATGTCTTCCCTCCGTTGAACATGATCCTCTTGTCAATCAGGGGGAAAAAAAGATACACATTTTCACTGTATCTTCCTAAGTGTATTATTTTTATCATCAGCAGTACCATCCAGGGTTAGTCTGTCGATCTAGGTTCTTATAATGCCCTCATCATAGTATCTGTGTCACAGCAAAGAATATAACACAATGTTCATTTGTTTTGGTTGAAATGGCAAGAAGTCTGTGGCTGGTGGTGGTGGTATTGAGGGGGCTGAAATAGACGGAAATTTTATTTTTCTCAAATGTAAGGAAGTATTTCCAGGTAATAAATGTTAGGTTCCTATCAAATGAGCTACAAAGGGTAAGTATCAGGCCAAGGACAGATGGCACCAGATAGAACAATTACAGTTCTAAGACAAAAGGATCCATCCCCTCATTCTGGGCTTAGAGTCACTCTCTAAGGTGAAATGGTTGCCAGTCAAACATACACTTCAGATGTAAACAGAAAAATGAGGAAGGATAAGATTATTAGAAGCAATTTTAATTACTACTTTCTAATTCACTGCGATATCCTGCAGCTATTTAGTATATGGGAATTTACTACAAATTTGGTATAATTTCAAGTTCAAGCTCCTTACCTCTGCCTTAAGTCCCTGCATAAAGTTGCCGCTCCCTAATTATCTGCCCTTGTCTCTTTTCACATCACCTCAGATCCCCACTATTCCCCAGTGATGTCAACCTTGACACAGTGTTTGCCTGCTTCTTCTACAGTGCTTTCTTCTACTCTATCCTTACTTGTGGAATAGGCTCCCTGACGTGGTCTGATGGATTCTCCATCACTTGAAGTCTTTAGGTCAGAGCAAATTATCATGATGGTCCCCTTCTGGCCTTAAAATTATGAATCTATGAAAGAATGTCTAGCTGCAAATAAATCTGGGCAAGACTGAGTTATGTTAGAGCAGTGGCTCTCAACCTTTCCAGACTACTGTACCCCTTTCAGGGGTCTGATTTGCCTGGCATATCCCTAAGTTTCACCTCACTTAAAAACTACTTGCTTACAAAATCAGACATAAAAGCACAACACACTGTTACTGAAAAATTGCGTACTTTCTAATTTTTATCATATAATTATGAAATAAATTAATTGGAATATAAATATTCTACTTATGTTTCAGTATATAGTATATAGAGCAATATAAACAAGTCTGTATGACATTTTAGTTTCTACAGACTTTGCTAGTGCTTTTTATGTAGCCTGTTGTAAAACTAGGCAAATATATAGATGAGTTGATGTACCTCCTGGAAGACCTCTAAGTACCCCTAGGGGTACATGTACCCTTGGTTGAGAACCATGTGTTAGAGGGAAGAGATATTGTGGTGATGGACATTTTAAAGTCAGCTAACATTCTGGCAAAATCCAAAAAATACTGTAAATCCAGAGTTCAATGAACCATACTTAAAAGTAAAAGAAAAGTTCAACAAGCTATTAGACTCGCTGAAAGTAGCAACCAAAAGTGGAGCAGCATAGTAGTTGGATACTAGGTTTGGGTTTTGAAAAAAATGGTCGCAAAACTGAAGGAGAAGGAATAGAACTTTACTAGCCACAGAAGTATTAAATACCAAAGTTGCCTTCAGAGTCTGAATGGCTATACTTGTTAACTGATACAAAAGAAAAGGAGAAATGTTTATAATGGACATACATAATACAGAACATTTCTTCTTGTGTGCTAGCCAAAAGGGAATTGACTTCTCCTGCAGCTGATTGTTCAGGCACCACCTTATTGTTTTGGGCACCTGCAGTGTTTGAAGGATTTTGTGTCTTTCTCCTTTACTAGCCTCACATACACTCATTTAATGTAGTGAGATATAGAAATGATTTTTTTTTATTCCACAAATTAACACGTTTTCTAAGCAATGAACTTGCACTGCTTAAGTTTATGGCACATATTACAGTATTTCACTTCATTGTTGACTAGGCCTATCAGTTTCAGGGTTCTTAAGAGCAGTTAAAAATAATGTTCATACTAGCAATAATTAGCAGACAGACTATATGAATAATCACACTCATTCCCACAAAGATTTCTTGTTTTCACAGACCAATCCATTACCTGCTTCAATGAACCGTCTTGTTGTTAATTTGCAGGGCTTTCACCCCTAGGTGATGGAAATACCTGCCCTCTTTCCAGTCTCCCATTAAGTATGGTTTTCAGTAATATGTATAATTCATGAGAAAAATTTGTTTGTCAAGCATTCCAGACAGGTCACTTAAATCCTAGATCAATTGATAATGTTCACACCAACATGGCCTGGCATGAAAATAGCTCTGATACGGACTTCACTCTTTTTTTTTTTTAAAGAAGAGAGACTTGGTTTATAACTTTTAAAAATCTATCAGTATTACTTTAAAACAAATTAAGTAGAACAAAGCTTTTTAGATTTTTGCTGTGACTCTGAATACACTATGTATTCATGACACACTGTGCTAAAGTCTAATAGTAAATACCAAGTGTTGTTATAAATGTAACTAGAACATTTAGGACTATATTCTGCCTTTTACTGCAGTGGCGAGCAGGAGGACAAGAGGGGAAGAAATGTTAGGGAACCTCTTTGCCTCCAGGGACACCGGGCAGGATCCAGCCAGAGCAAATAGAATGTTGAATGTTCTCTTCCCCCTGTAATTATTGGGGCTACTCAGTGCTGGAGTACACTAAACTTCTAAAGTGCTAAGAGTGTGCCAGGTACACCATGACTTGAAGGCAATGACTGTGGGCACTTCAGCAGCTAAGCCATGTAGGTGCTAGCCTTGGTGGCTCCCAGCTACCACTCAGACACATGGCTAAGTGAAAGGGTATTTTAGAAGGGCTAGCAGGGAAGCAAAAGTTTGCAAATATCCTAGGTACAGAGGCTCGAACAGTTACAGTTCAAAATGAGAAATAGTGGTTCTGTTTTGGCCCCCTGGGGCAGTCCAACTGAGAGTCAGGGCTCTACAGGCCTGGTGCCTGGGATGCTCACTCCAGTCCAGTCTCTATTCAAGAAAATAGAAGCTTGCAGTTTTCCAGGCCAGGGTCAGTTAACATCTCTCATTGGGATCCTTCTGCACTAGCTCCAGCCACTGCTGCTCACCCATAAGATCCACACTAACTTGCACCCAGCTGTCCAGAAGTCACAGCCTGTTCCCCACGCAGTTCCTGAAGGGAGTTAGGTCCTTTTTGCATCCAGCTTCTGGATAGCCATGCAGCTGCTGCTCCCACTGGGGCGAGGACTGACTGGAGCTGTTGTCCCCTGCTTAGCAGATCCATCACCCACCTTTTATGGTGAAAAGGTCCTATACTTTGTTACCCTGTACCTTGTGTAGCTATTGGTGGTAGTTCAGAGTGAGTGTAAAACACTACAACTCAGAATCGTAGCATTTTATACCTGTAAATGATTGAACAACGTGTAAGGCAAGGGGGAATGAGGCTCAAAGCTTTAACTGACATGGTTCTTAGTGTGTGTGTGTGTGGGTAATCCTGCCCCCACTGGAGTCAATGGGAGTTTTGCCACGGACATCAGTGAAGCCAGGATTTCAAGGGGGGACCTGAATATCAGAGTACAGTGAGGAGGATTTGGCCCTTAATGAGCCAGTTCCTAGAGTTTTGATGCTCATTAAGTAAGAAGGTTCCTCTTTATCTAAATTATTAACTTGTGAAGATTATGCACAATTTCAGAAACTATTATTCAATTTACCTTTTCCTCAATCATAAAATCATACTTTATTTATTTTAGTCTTTCCTTTTATATTTAAAGCACCCATCTATTACTCTGAATCCCTGTAGTGTAAATACTGTACAATAAATATAATTAAAAATAGAAATATGTAAATGTGACATTTCAGTGAACAGGTGTAAATATATCAGTCTGCTACAACCTAGCATTTTCTGCTCATAAACATTATTGCCTTATTGTTCTGTACTCACTGTGCTTAATTCTGTAGTAATTATGAAGTTGGTTCCTACATTCCTTAATGTAGAGAACTTTATACAAATGTACGCGGAGATAGTATGGTGAAGCATATATAAATAACACTGGCTAAATTAATATTTTTAAAATAACGAGTCAATCAGTAGAGCTCCTATTCTGAAAACTGCTCTATATATTGCACACTGGAACCCTAGGAACACACAACTCCTCTAAAAGCCTTGTGTGACCTTGGGCAAGTCACTTGATCTCGCTTTGCCTTAGTTCTACAGCTATAAAATGGAGATAATAAGAACATAAGAGCTGCCATTCTGGGTCAGACCATGGTCAATTTTGCCCAGTATCCTGTCTCTGACAGTGGCCACACCAGAGCTTCAGAGGGAGCATACAGAACAAGGCAATTATGGAGTGATCCACTCCTATCTTCTGCTCCTGGCTTCTGGTAATGAGAGGTTATGGGTTACCCAGAGCATGGGATTGCATCTCTGACCATCTTGGCTAATAGCCATTTATAGACCTATACTCCATGAACTTACCCCGTTCTTTTTTAACCCAATTATACTTTTGGCCATCACAACATCCCATGGCAATGAGTTCCACAGGTCAGCTGTGTGTTGTGTGAAAAAGTATTTCCTTTTGTTTGTATTAAACCTGCTGCCTATTAATTTAATTGGATGACCCCTGGTTTTTGTGTTGTGTGAAAGTGCAATAATACTTCTCTGTTCACTTTCCCCACACCACTCATGATTTTATAGATTTCTATCATATCCCCACTTACTTGGCTCTTCTTAGCTGAACAGCCCTAATCTTTTTAGTCTTGGCTCATATGGAAGCCATTCCATACCCATGATCATCTTTGTTGCCTTTCTCTGAACCATTTCCAATACCCATTTTGAGATGGGGTGGGACATAGTATTCAAGGTGTGGGTGCATCATGGATTTTTATTGTGGGTCTGACCCTATGAACAGCCCAATGCCAGAGGGCAAGAGGCTCTTTGGTATCTAGCAGTGAGTCTTAGCTGGCCTGACCAGCTCAATGTACCCCTATTTACTGCTGTCATAATCCATATCAAAAAGGTGTCATGCAGAGTGTCAGATGTGAACTGGTAACATGTTTGTGATTAATATTATTGTGTGGTATAGGTACGGGTGATACAAGAAATATAAATATGTGCTGGTACTATATTCTTAAAATGTGTTTGGCAGATAGGGTTTAATACATCCAGCCCTAGACAAAGGAATGTGGTCCTGCCCGCTTGAATGCATCTCCAAACTAAACTGAGCAAGAAGAGACAATGGAAGTAAATTTTCATAAAAGGTAAACACAGCCATCCAACTAGCAAGAGAGAAGACTGCAAAAATTAACATGGTGCCAGCTCCCTGGTGGGTATAGTAAGCTGAGAGCTCAAGAGGCCTTCCTGACTTTGAAAACAAAGATAACCTTTGAGGACATAAGCAGAGAGAGAGAGAGTCATTTTGGCATCCTTCACTGGAAGAGTCAAAGAAATCAAGCACTTTGAGCTCTGTGTTGGATCCTGACTTATCTGGCCAGCCATGCTGAAAGAACAACTGTGATGAGAAAACTACTTTGAACAAAATGCTCTAGTTTAAGTTAGGTTTTAGTCTTAGAAGCATATTTTTATTTTTGTTTGTTTGTAACAATTTCTATCTCAATTCCTTCTACTTGGTATCTCTTAAATATCTGTTCTTTGTTAATGACATTTATCTTGTTTTATTACACAACCATCTCAGTGCAGTGTTTCAAACTCAAGAGGAAAATCCTCTGCCAAACTACAGGATTGTGCTGTGTACTGTCTCTTTAAAGGAGCAGTGAACTTGACAAGGTTTGAGTGCTACAGTGAGATGGGCTGAATGCTGCAGAGGAGACAGTTTTGGGTAGACTCGAGCTTGGAGAGACTATTGGTGGTACCCTGCGAGAAGTAACTGGGCTGGTGGAAGCCAGGATGAGGTCAGCATGCTGCAAACAGGCTGTTGGGGTCAGGGCTCTGAGCCAAAGCTGCACAGCACAGAAACACCCAGAGTTACAAGGCAGGCAGTGACACAACCCCTTTTTGGGTGTGGCTGAGCACTGCTAAACACAGGAACTAAGGAAGGGGTAAAAGCCGTTTTATGCCATTTTTGCATTTCCCTGGTTCTGGGGCTGGCTGGGGATCAGTTCCATACCCCCTACAAATCAGAGAACTGCCAGAGTTGCTGCAAATTATACCCAGATGCTTATGGCCCTACAGAAGTTATCGATTCCCATTTCTGAAGCTGAAGTAAGCAGAGCAGAGAGATATTCTGACCACATCCTCTTTCCCAGGCCAAGCCCCTTACACTGGGGGCTATGAGGGGATGTCATGGCTCTAAACCATCCAGGAATTTCTCCTACACTTGGGGAAGTATAAATTGGCCAGATCTGCTATGTTTATGGACCCTTTGCACCAGTGGATTGGTGCAAATGGGCCAAAGTTCAACAAAAAAAAAATGTAGTTTATAATCTTAAAATAAAACACAGATCAAGGGTTTGCACATGCATCAAGGTGCATAATTAAATTTTAAATTTTGCAGTTGCATCTCAGATACTCAGTTATGAAATATGGCCCAAACTCTAAAACATATTCTCATTTTTATGCAAACATTAAAATTATTATGGAGCAAGAGAAGAGATACATTGAAAATATCAAATATATATATTAAAAACACCCTTCTGCCAGGGGGTTTTGACAACAAAAAGGGCTGGCTTCAATGTTGTAGGGGTTCCATCTAAAGATTTCAATAACCCTACTTGGGCCTACCCTCAGAAACCTGGGAACTATATATACCACCTTAGGTGTCCTTGATGGGCAATAATTCCCCACTCACAAACACTAAGTCCA
The DNA here is from genome assembly GCF_002925995.2 of Terrapene triunguis. Lineage (NCBI taxonomy): Eukaryota > Metazoa > Chordata > Testudines > Emydidae > Terrapene > Terrapene triunguis. The sequence continues at coordinate 13,872,917 of NW_020664409.1, forward strand.
GGGGTTTAAAACAAAGACAACTTTATTGGATGGGGAGGGAAAAGAATCAATCTGGGAAAACCAATAATTAATAATTAACAAATGCTATGAAAGTCTGGCAGGTGGTGAGTGGCCAATGTGTTCCAGCCACTTCCCTCTTTCCAGCTCCCCATTCACAATTTGTTGTCCCAAATTGATAAAGTCCAAGGATTCTGGCAGGTCAGTGCTGCCTGGCCTGCTCTAAGTCTCTACCACCTAACCCAGGCATGGTGATTTCAGCTTTAATTGCTGGGTAGGGAGGCCCACACCAGGAGTTCCTTAGGTAGGCTGCTGTTCTCTTCAACAGCTTTAGCTGATGCCATCGCTGCTCTGACTCAGCCGCTATCCTGCAGTCACCTCAGCTCTGCACCATCTGCTGTTTTGCAGCAGTCTCAGCTCAGCTCTTCCATGAGGGATCAGTTGTATCTAGGATCCTTAAAAGAGTCCTCACCACCAGAAAGGCAATCCTAGCAGGGGGGAAAGAGCTTCCTCTCTTTCTATCTCCTCATCTCCAGGCTCCCTTATCCAGCTGGGCCTGACTGCAGTCACATTTGGTGTAGATACCTTGACCCCATCAGGGTCAATAGCACTTTATTGCCACCAAACTCAAACATTAACTGTATTTTAATCAAAATCTACCAAATTGTTCCATAACTGAAATATACATGAGGCCTGGCCCATTCATTCAATTTCCCTTGCTCTCCAACAAATACCTCGGAGAGCTCCCTCGCCAGTGGAGCCCCTGCCCATCTGCAGTTCCTAAACTGCTCTGGGAGGCTCTTCTTGCTATTCCCAAACAAGTGTCAACAGAGAGCTCCCTAGTCTCTAGGGCTTCAGCCCACATGACTTACATCTCTAAACAGAACTGTTTCTAACTAAAACCATTTCCAGTGTTCTCCATATTTACCAAGGCATAGGGCAGATATCTGACCAAAAGCCTGTGGGTCATATTCTCCAGCTAGTGTATCCTGACATCGCTCCACTGGTTTCAGGGGACTTATGGCAACTTCTACCAGCTGAGCAACTGGCCCTAGATTTTAAATTTTCTTTTCCCCCTTATGTTCTCCTGGTTGTTGAGAATACTGAAAACATTTACTTGTTTCTGGCTTGGGTTCTTCATTTTAACACACTTTTAGCTAAAAGATCATCTCATTACCAAGAACTTAGATCATGAAGTCTCCAACTGAGGGGAATATGTGGGCTTGGAAACTCTTATTTGTTTCTTGATATCTACACAAATCTGTCTGTGTATGAAGTATCCTTTTCTTTATTACTCAGACAGCTCTTCAGGGAAGGGATTGACTCTTTTCAGCGCCCAGCACAATTATTATTGTTATTTGTATTATGGCAACACCTAGGAGCCCCAGGCATGGATCAGGGCCGTATTGTGGTAGACGCTGTACAAATGACTAACAAGCAGATGGTCCGTACCCCAAAGAGCTTCCAATACTGTCTGAGTCCTTTGGGCACTACAATACTATAAATATTGACTACTACTGACAAGGTGTCCATTGCTTAGAGATGCAATAACATTATAAATCTCACTGTATTCTTAGATTCCATCATCATAGTTCTATGGAGCCAGATTGTACTTGATCCTAGAGCAGGTGCACAATGGAGTAAGGTGCAAGAAATCTTTCTCCCTTCATGTATCCTATGCAAGGAGAAAGTAAATTAATAGTCCCTATTCTCAGGCAAGCACAGGGGCTGCTTTCTCCTAGAACCCAAAGGGATGCATATTCCACACAAGGGAGCAGCAAAGCTGGGCCATGGCCCAGTCCCCCTCACATGAGACCATCCAGTATGTGGATGCTCCCCACGCACCAGGAAACAGAGAGAGAGATTGTGTCTCCTGAGGCACAGTCCCTCCCTGAACTCTCATGGTGAATCGTGGCTCTGATCATCCCTAGCCTTGTCTGTGCCTATCTGGCAGAATCTGATCCTTTATGATTATGCTGATTCCCTTTCTCTTTCTTTAATCACATTCTAAGAAACAGTGCAGGGAGCCGACCTTCTGAGTCATGCAAACGTTAAACATAAAATGTTTAGTTATATGCCACAGAAAAGAGCACTCAGTCGCAGGGCCGGCTCTAGGTTTTTTGCTGCCTCAAGCAAAAAAAATTTTGGCTGCCCCCTGTCCCAGCCCTGGGCTCCTTGACGCACCCCCCTGCCGCCCCAGCCCTGGGCTCTCCCCCACCACTCACACCCCCCTGCCTCCCTAGCCTTGGGCTCTCACCCCCTGACCCGCACCCCCCCGCCTCCGCAGCCCTGGACCCGCTCCCCCCCCCCCCCAACCGCACCCCCCTGCCGCCCCAGCCCTGGGCTCTCACCCACACACACACACACCCTGCCGCCCCAGCTCTGGATTCCCTCTACCCCCCCACCATTGCCTCCCACACACATCTTCTGCCGCCCCAGCCCTGGGCTCACCCCCACCCAACCTGCACCCTCCTTCCGCCGCAGCTCCGGGTCACTGGTAACTCACTCCCAGGGCAGGTCATTCAGCAGGAATTTTAGATGTGCACAGAACACAGACAGGATGGGTTCCCATATGGTTACAGAATTGCAGTACAGTGGAACAATTTTCCAATGTGTGATTGGAGGATATCTGGATGCATAGTATAAGACTGTCCTACATAAATGAGGAAAAGTTAAGGTGCCTTTATTATTCTTTTGTTCCACTCTTTCTTTCTATGGGGAATTTGCCAATGCAATATCACTGTCTTCCTTTTAAACAAACAAACAAAAAAAAGGCAATGGCTGTTGAAAATAGCAATTCCAGTCCTAATAACCACTGGGAAGCATTTCTTGCTCAATTTTATCCTACTTTTTCTACAGCAAGTTACAGTGGATCAGTATATTTGATTTGGGAGAAATGAAATAACAGCTGCCCAAACTGAGCTTGAGCACTCCTGAATTTTGAGGTGTTCAAATCTGGAAGGCAGGTGATGGGGGGGAGGGGGGGGCTGTGGCTCCGCAAGGGAGCACGGCAGCATGTATGCAGCAGCGTGTCTGGCGCTGCGCAAAGCCAGACACGCTGGTCTGAGTGGCACGGTAAGGGGGCTGGGGGGTTGGAGAAGGGGTAGGGAGTTCCGGGGGGGCAGTCAAGGGACAGGGAGCAGGGAGGGTTGGATGAGGCGGAGGTTCAGGGGGGCAGTCAGGGGCAGGGAGAAGGGGGGGTTAGATGGGTCAGGGGTTGGGGGGGCAGTCAGGGGACAGGCAGCGGTTGGATAGGCATGGGAGTCCCAGGGGTTTGTCAGGGGACAGGTAGGGGGTGGGGTCCTAGGAGGGAAGTTGTGGGGGTCTCAGGAGGGGGCAGTTAGGGACAAGGACCAGTGGGGCTTAGATAGGGGGTGGGATCCTGGGGGGCAGTTGGGGTAGGGGTCCCGGGAAGGGATGATCAGGGGACAGGGAGCAAGGGGGTTGGATGGGTTGGGGTTTCTGTGGGGGGCAGTCGGAGGGAGTGGATGGGGGCAGGGTGGGGCTACCCTCCCTCCCCGTGGAGTGTCTTATTTTTTGAATGTTAAAATATGGAATCCCTACTCACAGTGCAGCTCTCCATTCACTGCAGCATGAGGTTTCAGCTACCTCCCTCCCTCCCCCTCTTTCCTGTTGGTAGTGGCCAAGGGAATGCTGGGAAATGTAGTTCTTTCCCTGGCCTGCTCCAGGGCTGGCTCTATAGGCAGGGAGCTAACCAAGGAACTTCAGCTCCCAGGGCCCCCTGTTGGTTCTCAGCTCCCATGCTGGATCCCTGCTGCCCCTGCAAATGGGCTGCCCCAAGCATATGCTTGCTTTGTTGGTGCCTAGAGCCGCCCCTGCTCAGTCGTGAGTATGTGTATGTGTGTGTCTAAGTTATACCTTGCTGCCCCAGCCTTATCCAACAAGGCAAAGGAGATTTACCCCAACTACGGGCAGACTGTGTTTCCACAACAGAAACAAGGTGACAGGCTTTAAAGGGCTTAATCTGACAATAAGATGCTCCTGTTAATTCCAAAATGGGTTTAACTGATTAGCTGCACTCCCCCCCCTCCCCCTCCCGGAAACTACATCATCATGCATCATGACATCACTGATGATTAGGTCCAGGATCACAGTATAAATTTGTAAGAAACAAACATTTTTAATCTTGGCCCATCTTAAATTGTTTCATTTGGTATAAAAAATAGTAGGCGTAAGATTTTTTTAGTCAAAAGTTAGCTCTGGATATGAGGATATGCTTCGTTTTATGTTTGAGCCTGAATACCCTTGAAAATGTTTTTTGCTCATGAACTGTCAGAGAAAAATATCAGTCCTACTTGTAATAGGATCAGGATAGGTATAAAATATAAGCAAAGACCCCAAAGTTCTACCATTTTTGAGCTGGAGTCCTTTGAAACCTTGCATTTCCCTATTAGCCAAGAAGATCTAATCAAACTAAACAAACATTTGTTGGGATCTTACAACCCAGACCAAATGTTATTATAGAATTTCTCATGTTCCCTACTTTGGGAAGATTGTTCCCATAAGTGTCCTACCTCTCATTGGCTGACCCAAAAGACATTGACTATGAACCAAATTCAGACCAAATGTACGTGTTCAAGAGAGCTATAACCTGCTTACATGAGAGCTGGATTTTGCTCTAAAATTCCAAGACAAGTTACTTGATTAGATTTCAGCCACAGTCCACTTTATTTGGAGAGAAAAAGGTGGAAACTTGGGCCTGGTCTACATTTAAAACTTATATTGGCATATCTATATCAGTCATAAGCGTGACCCAGTGACATATCTATGCCAATAAAACTCCCAGTAGAGATGCATCTGTGGAGACAGAAGAGGGCTTCTGGTGGGATAGCTAATGTTGTCTGGGGAGCTGGTGTTCCTATACCGGCAGGAAAAACTCCTGGTGGTATACACTGCATGTATGCTGGGGGGCACAGGCTCTGTCGTGTAGACATAGCCTCGGCAGGTGATGAAATGACAGCTCCAAGAGTATGAACTGTAGGGTCTCCACAAGGCTTCACTTGCTTTTATATTTTCCTTTAGGCTCCGGCCGTTCAAGACCCCAGTGAGAGAGTGAGCAACGGGCAATGCGGGAGCTGTGGAAAATATTCCTGACATCTTAGGAGATAGTGGGAAATCTCTTCACAGAAGGTTTCATTTATTTATTTTGTTCCAGGCCCATAAATCTCCAAATAGGCCACCCAAGAAGTCAAAGTGTTGAGGTATAGGTACATTGTCCAGATACCAGACTCAGACAGGTGGGACAAGGGCACTCCTGGAGAATGGCTTTCTCCATCTGATCCTTATGAGCTGTCAGATATGTATCTAAATACATCCAGATTCTGTATCAAAAATCTAATGACAAATATTCGCCTCAGTGTGTAGCCCTCATCTGACCTTACAAAAGGTAATGAGGATCAGATATCTCAAAAGCCCAACTCAACTGGCTAGTTGTCATTTCATATTATTCATTGTTCGATTGAGGTTTAGCTCTTCTGGCTGTTATGCTTTGACTGGCTAACACCATGATGAAGACCAGGTCTGATGCTTGGCCTCAGGTTGGGCATTATCTGGCCCACCAGATGACAGGTAGTCTTGTGGAGCTGGAAGAATCTGTCATGTCCCAACAAATGTCTATTTTATAACAGAGAAAAACTAGTTGGGGGGAAAAAAAGAGCAAGGGAGGTAGAAAACAATTTTTGCTACCCCACTCTCCTACTCCCTGTCCATTTCTCTCTCTCTCTTGTTGTATCTTTTTTTTTTTTAATAAGCTCAGCTCTTTGGAGTAGGGACTGTCTTTTTTGTGAAGTGCCCGGAACAACGAATCTCAGGCCCTCTTGAGGCCTCTAGGCACTGCTTGTAATATACATAATAAATAATAACATTTCCCTTCATGAATGGCTGTGAAGTAGTTTGAGATCCTTGCATGCTATCAAAGTTAATAGCATTATTATAATGCGTCTGCACCCTTGTTTTAAGCATGAAAATCTAGCCTTATTTAGGACTACTAAAATTGTCCAGCTTTGCTAATATTACCATTTTGTGCTTGTGTGGTCATGTTCAAGGGTAAATGTACGGTATTTATATTGTGTGTGGGAGGGGTAACTGGGTGGAATATAACTTAGCACAACTCCTTTATGAACTTATTTTGGTAAAGTATATCATATCCTGATACAGAAAGTTGCTCATTAACCAGACTTGTGACTACATGGTACTTTAATTGCTTTTATTTGGCTTTCTTTATAGCCAGAGGCCTTTTCTGTGTATTAATAAACATTACATTAATTTTCCATTGTTCCTGGCCTAAACATACCATGGGTCAAGTTAGCGTCTCATTGATCCCACTGGAAAACAAGACCAAACAAAAATGCCACGTCTCATCAGGAAGTGACGACAGCAGCTGGAGTTTTGCTTCCAAACTTCTATGTTTGACTTGACTTGTGAAGCTGTTTTCCTGTGTGAACCCATAGGCGTGATGCTTGTGCGAATGACTGAGGACAAACATCTTGCAGTTTTACTGACTATCAATGCATCATTCTTTGACAGACTATTAACAATCTGTTGACCTACGTAAAAATTGGAGTTTCAGGGAAAAAGAAAGCATCCCATGTCTGCTTATCGATAAAATGCTCACGCTGCATAGATACATGAGTATATTGGATTGAGCTGCTCCTGGTTAACACATTCAAGAGCCAACTTATTGTCAATATCTGACCCAAAACCAATGATTCATGTTCCAAAGAAAATGCTGCTTTTATATTTTTCCACCAGCCCAGTCTCTCGCCACAGACCCGAGTTATTCCCCCAACTACTGCTCTACATCTGGGTGACATGAGAGATAATTGCAGGACGCTTACAGTCTTGATAAACTATGGTTTCCCCTGCTCTGCAGTCCTTTGAAGTTGCAGACAGTTTCATGATAATTGATAATCTAATCTCTTCCCAGCCTGTGTTTGGAGGGTTGTTTTTTTTAAGGCTGCTCTGAAACAGCAAGAAGGGGAAATATTACAGCATAAGTATTGATTGCTGCATGCAGAGGTCACTGTGTGGGGATTACACTTTTATCACAAGGTTCTTGTGAAAGGTGAAGTGTTGGCAAGATCCTAATAATAACTACAGAGTGCTAGTTAAATATAGGGTGTGGGGGGGGTTAGGAAAACGATTTTTTATTCTTAGTACCTCAAGGCTATACATGGCAATTACTATTGCGGAGGCAATAAAGAAGTTGTTAATTACAGTTTTTATACCCTTGTAGCCCAAAGTAGGAATGAAAGGACTAAAGGTTACAAAGTGGTCCAGAAAGAAAGAAAGAAAGAAAGAAATATATTTTTTTTGGCTGGTGGCGTTTTTTCTGTGTAGTGGAACAAAATACTGCAGTACAGGCAGTTTTGGCCTGATGAATGAAACATGTATGAAATCTTGCTTAGAGAAATTAAACAGATCCACAGCCTATCATTTGCCTTATGTTCTGTAAGGACCCACCATATTTTGGTTTTAATTAAAATAATCATCTGGCAGCCTCTAGACACACTGATACTGTCCTCTGGGACAAAGTTGTTGCATTATGACATCATATGAGATTTATTTTGTAATGTTGCCACACTGTGGTGTGTGTCAGCCCTAAATATGTTTTGGAATTGTTTTAATGTCCTATATGCTGTACAATGGTCTTGCCAAAAGCATGGGCTCTCCCTTGAAATACAGCCATGGTGATGACCCTACCAAATGTGCCTTGCAAGCAAGGTGTACAATGATAATCAAACACATGTACATACACTATTTTATATATATATTTAGCAGAGGTAATTTGTTTGAAAATACTCCTTTGTTGGGAAGGGCCAGAAGTTCTTTCCTTGGTGATAAGTGATATTAACAAGTCTTTACTGTCCAACGTATTAACTAAGGGGCATATAATTGCCTGTCAGCTGACAAGGAGAAATACACACACACACACACACACACACACACACAAACTCACACATACTTAATGAACACATAATTAAAGTCTTTTGAAATGAGGCTGACTGATTAAAACTCAACAGAGTTTTAATACAACTGTCTCGTAAAACACTTTCAGGATCGTGTCTTTAAAAAGGCAGTAAAAGGAATACACACACCAGTTTCTCGCTACCAACATTTAGAAACACTGGACTAAATCCTCCGATATGTCAGATTCGAATTTGGTGCAGCTGGTGAGGGGGAGGTAAAAATCCTAATATACCTTTCCCCCCCTTTTATATCCTGAGTGGGAGCCAGTGCAAATTAGAGCACCCTAAAGACTGCTCTAACTTGATACAGATTATAATGCCATTACTCTGGGAAGGCTTGCCAGATTGCAATGCATTCTGGCTCCAGCCTTTCCTATCCCAGCAAGATCTCTACACTTGGGAGTTGAGCCAGAAGGGGCTACACTGGCTTTATACCAGCTGAGGATTCCCCTTCACTAAATCTTTTACTGTCCATTTGGGATTTAGGCCATTATTTTCAGTATGGATGTTTACAAAATTTGATGTACCCTATGTTTATTTGCAAAAGTCGCATGCACCGTCTCAAATCTAAGGCCAGATCTATACTTAAAATTTTGCTGGTGCAGTAATATCAGCTATAATAATGTCAGCATGATTTTTATGACATTTTTACAAGACCCTACCATAGATGCATTTCTACCAACATAAAAGTGCTTTTGATGATATAGATAATTTGTTTGTGGAACTAGTATAAGCTGCATCAATAGGGTGCCTTTGCCAGTATAAGCTGGTTTGGCTCTAGGAGGCCACAGTAGCCCTGGGGAAGCCGTCCTGGTAAACTTTCTTGGAAAGCAGATACAATTGAGAAATACTTCCCTTTAGTTCCTCTTTCTGTGTTCTCTTCTTCCTCTCCTCTTCAACATCCATCAGTTTGCCTTGCTACAGGAGATCAGTTGATTTGGGCCTATCATGCTCACTGTTTTTGCACCCCAAAATGAGCTTTTCCGAAAACAGTACTTCCAGCCTGTAACTGGCGAGAGGTGCTGATTTTGATATGGTAAAGAATATTAATAATTCTTATCTATTGCAGGCTCATCCCCATGGTTTCTGAACACCTCACCATGGTATTCCTCCCCTCCGCTTTCAGTTTTGACATTATCTTGATATCCTTTGCTGCTTCTTCCCATTGATTCCACCTTTGTTTTGTTCTCTGGTTTTCTTTCACTTTCTCATCGTTGCTATTCTTCTGCTGGCTGCACCCTCTTAGGATTGTCAGCCATCCCAAATGACATGGCAGCCCTGATTTTAGTGGGCCGCTGACATATTATATTGTGCAAGAGCAGGTGGAAGAATGCAACGAAGTCTTAAAATAGACGAGGAAAGAAATTTCTGCCTGGTGATGCAACATCATTGTACACCACAAGGTCACTTTTTTTGTAAGACAGGATAATTTTCTCCTCTACCACGCTTTCTCTCCCTCACCCTCTTTCCTTCTGTGTAGTCGTCTACTGTCCCAGTTTCTTCTCTTCTTCCTCCCTCACCCCAGACCTAAAACATAGCTTTAGTGCAAGGATAAACAAAATAACAAAGTGGGCTTGCTGATTGACCCCTACTAGCCACTAAAACACATCGCTGCAGTGCCTCCTGCTGCAGAGATAGGCGTTACCATGGAAGTTGCAAATACTACTGTGGCCAGGGTCAATGATGGGCCAGGAAGCATGTGCAAGCTTTATATAGATCTTATAGAGATTAAAACCTTCAGCACTTCTACATGTAAGAGACTGTTTTCCCAAGGCAAGTTGGTTGGAGAAAGACTCCCTATGCCAGAGACTGAAGATGTTGCAGGTCTGTCTGGGATTACCTGATTTTTCATTCTTTGTCTTATGGGGGAGAAATCAATAACATATGAATTGGAAATCCCATACACTAGTAATATTAGCACATAGTTTTTCCCATCAAATTGAGCTTTTGTTCTTGCAGTTTTTCTGCTTGTTTGTGCCCAGTTGTGGCCTTTGACTATACCCGGGTGGGTGAAGAGGTGCACTGCATTCAGGTATTTATTTGGCATATGAAATCTGGTCAAGCCAAGCCACAGTGTTCTTATCAATGATGTTCAAGGTACTGCATTCAGTAAGGCACACATAATAGGAGTCTCTGTAAGATAAGAGGCAGCGGGAATTGTTTTTTTCCCATCCCCTCCCTCCTCTTCCATGGTGAACCTATGGATGCTTTTATGGCTGGGAGGGATTTCTTAATTTATTGTGCAGTTGATTCCTGATTTTTCAGCATGGTTCTGCTTTTGCATTCTGTGTTTCCCATAGTTATTGCCTTCTTCACTGGCTTATTTTTCCCAGTTGCGGTTCTGTGTCCACTCATAAGCAAAAGAGTTCCTTCTGATGGGAACTGGTTGTTTTGCGACATCTGCATATATGTGTGACAGTGCCTTTTATTTTATCATTTTTGCAGGCAAATAAGGTAATGTTATTTATCAAGACAGGAGGATTCTTTTGATTTTCTTCTGCTTTTCTGGAGAACTTTGATGCAACTTCCCCCACTATGTAATTTGTTAACATTTTCTGCAGATTTCCTTTAGTCTCAGACAGATGTACGAGGTTACAATTTCACCTGGGCTGAGACCTGGACTTGTTTTTGGAGGGTACAAGTTGCAACCACATTTTAAATCTGCATTTTGGTGTCTGTAAAACAATTACATGCAGAAATCTGAGAAGAGTTACCCACTAACTAACCTGAGTTGTGGATGCTAATCACATAAGGGTGTAACCAGTGTCAGATTTGTACTCACAACTGAACTTTAGGTTCAAAAGCATGGTGAGTGAATATTTTGCTGGCACAAAATGATGCCACCCTTTTGAAAATTTGCCCCTTGGTATGGCTGGAATATGGCTAATTATATGTCCATAAAATGCATGTTAGATATTTGTAGGTCAATCTATTTTAAAACAGCTGTGTTAAAGTAATATTAAAGATCTGGTATAAACTGACAACGGAAAAAGAATTCCAAGCTAACATTCTGTACTTAACTAATCCTTTTGTGTCTAGGTATTACAGCTCATATGGTATGGAAGAACTGAGACCCCAGCAACAGTTAGGCATAACAGGACGAGCTGTCTCAGTAATGCTGCTGATTCAATACTGCTGATTTCCTCTCTTTTGGTTTAAATCAAATCCTTACCACCAAGTGACATCCGTACCTACCTGCTTGTAACACCCATGGACTTCAATGGGAGTTGCGTGCATATAAAGGCAGAATTTGGTCCTTAACATTATTTTAAACAGAGTTTAAAGTACCTAATAGTTACATAACCCCCCATATTTTTAAATTAAAAGTACTCACTTAAAAATTATTCCAGTGGGATCATTGGCTGAGGTCACTGAGTGCAAATGATAGAGGCACTTCAATCTCCCTTCACATCATTTTTACACTCTACCAGAGCAGTTCTCTCATATCCGGGCTGTAGCTCATTCAAGTGTAAAAAGAGGCTGCTTGCTGATGATTTTGGAGTATATTTCCAGATAGTTTAAAGGAACAATTATGCACCCAATTTGCCTGGACAATTACTGCTTATGCAGGCACATGCAGCAAGTTAGCTATTTTCCCAAGCAATTGCCTACTTTGTATGTAGGTTTCATGCAAATGGATTGTACATTTTTCAATACACATGCATACTTAAATTATCTGAATTGGGTACTTTTGTACATACAAGAAAAATAAGCATGGTTTTGTAGGCAAGGATGGAATACACAGTTTTTCACTTCCAGGTCACCAGTCTGAATCCAGTCCAGGTCAGTAGTGACCAAAAGTTGTTACCATCTGATGATTTTTGTGTGAAATGAGTTTGGTGGGCTCAGTCCAGTTCTTAGCAGATGCAGATAGCCACATGACCAAAAATCCCAATCCCACAGTTAGCACTCAGTGCATCTCTGTGGACAAGCTCAGCACAGGGGCCTGACCTTCTCTGTGAGCACGGAGACCAAACTGTTCTCTCACTACTGATACACTCTGTCTTCTGCACTTTTAGTTGGGCAGTGTATGGAAGTCTGAAAAACTGCTAACTGTACTGGGCCTCTGTGGATAAACAGAAGACTTTACAGCCATCAATCCAGCAATTCACCAGCATTTTTTTTTAATAAGAAGCAGAATATAAGAATTCTGACACCTACTATAGGCATTGGAGTAAAGGAATTACAAGCAAATACTTGTGATCACAGTTTAGAGAGATACTGCTGGTCACTACGCAGAAAGATGAACTAAACCGATATACTGAGCAGTATCAAATATCCCAAAAAAGGAAGCACTGATTATGGGGCATCAGCTCATCTTTATCTTATCTGTCAGTAGTGAAAACACTCAAGGCTTGCCCTTTTGTAATGTAAACAGAAAATTATGCCTCCAATACAAACCCGAGCCATTAAAAAAAGCAGCTTTTATTCTTTCTCATAATGTTCCACAGCATAAGGCAGTAGCACTGATGTGACTCCCACAGCTGTTGCCAGGGGAAAGTAGGAATGTTGTCTGCCACATCTGGGGTGACATCTTTGAACAGGCTCTTAATCTGCAGTGCTGAGGTATGCTAAGCCTCTTTGCTTTTCTTTCCCAGTTCTCAAGTTAATGCTACTCCTGGAGAGCAATGCTGATTTCAAGTCAATGGGTAAGATGAAAGAACAATTAAGGACAGTGATACTCAGATGCATTGTGGAAAATATAAAGGCAGGACAATAGCCTAATTCCTTGATCAGTCCAGCAGAAGATTTGCTTTGCCACACTTTAAAGTTGTAGGATCACTGTTTCTAAAAACAAAAACAACAGGATTTTTTAATCAGTGTGTGTGTGTGTGTGCGTGCATGTGTGTACATTTGTGAACTGAAGGACGTCTTAAAACAGTAGAAAATAAAAGGTATCCGTCTGCTATTGAACCAGTGTGTTTCTATTGGATCTAAGCCATTTTTTCTCTGTAGCTCTTCAGAAACAATTTGCAACTATTGTTAGTCAGACATTACACAAAGAGAGATATCAGATAAAGAAATCAAAAAGATTTAGAAAGTGAGAATGCCTTTTATGGAAATACCTGATTTCCAATAATTGAAAGTCTTAGAAGCCAGAACTTCTTGGATGCACTGCTAGAAGATTTTAAGGGGCATATTCCAACCTCAGGTGTGTATGCACAATTTTCCGCTGATTTTGCAGTGGAGAGGTAGAATTTGGCCTTTTGAAAGCACAAGACAAGGCTACATTTTCAAATACGGGTACCTAAATAGGAGTCCCAAACATTTGGATGCTCCAAGTGACATGGTGGTAGGTAAAATGAGCATTTAGGTGGTTATTTTGAGCTAAATGCTCTAGTGTAGGAGTAGGAGGTCCTATTAAGGTGCTAATGACTGAAAATTGGGGTGTGCATTTCTAAAACAAATACTTTTTATATTGAGAGGAATAATTTCTAGTTCACTTTGAATGGGAGAGTCATCTTTAGCATTCAGTTATGAATTGTTGCAAGTTAAATCTGCAATAATAATTCACTCTGAGCTGAAATATACTGTAAGTAAGGCCCAACAGATATAGGAATTTTAGTAAAGGAAAAGTAACACACACACACACACACACACACACACACACACACACACATTTTTCAAAACTTTCCCCATTTTTTACCCTTAGTATGTATGTGTGACACTAATATTAAATGGGAGCCACTCGGCATACAAGTATCATTGAGAGAAATGATTAGCCAGAATTTTTAAAAAGAGTAGAGATGAATTGGAGCTAAAACCCTAGACTTGAACACCTCTTAACTTTGAGGCAGTTTAGATCTGGATCCTTAATTTGTTGTATCTTAAAAAGATATTTTAAAAAAATGTCTTTCCTACTCATTTATCTCAAAAAATTCATTCTTCTTAAGGCAGAAATTCTTAAGGCATTAATCCTTAATATAGTCTAGCCATTGTGCCTGTTTTGAGAGCGGAGGGCATGAGGAAGGGGAAAGGGTGGGGAGAGAGAGATTGGAAATTGAAAATGAGTCACTGAAAGTGTATGATAAATCTTGGATTGTCAACAGGGGTCAAAAGATTTTTTAATGCATGTGGACACATCCATGTATTTCATGAGCACTGTTCTAATCTGGTTATTGGGGAGGAAACATAGTGCAGTGGATAGAACAAGTTTGGGGTTCTTTTCCCACTCTACTTCTGACTAGTTGTGTGACTTCAAGCAAGACTCCCATTGACTTCAGTGGCCTTTGGATTGGGTCTTTAGGTCTTGAGTGTAAGAAACATTTCCACTGTCTTCAGTGAGCTCCCAGTACATTTGAAAGCCAAGCTTTTAATCTCTCTGTGTCTCAGTGTCTCCATCTATACAAACACTGGGATCTATGGAGAAAAATGTGAAACATAAAATTAATTTTAACCAGAAAGCTAAAAAATGTAGCTACCAAAATCACTGAATATTATTTTTGGTCCCTCAAGTGGAAATTCCAGTAGGTTCCATTAGACACCTTTAACTAGTCTCTATTAGGTTCTGTGGGCTTGAATTGGAAGACCAAAATAACTGTGGGAACCAGCAGAACATTAGATGTATTTGTTCTGTTCAAAAATCTAGTTGGCAACTGGATGATGTAGAAACCAATTGACATTTTTTCAGTGGATTTTCCACTAAAATTGAACGATGTTTAATTGTCATGCCAAGCAATCAATACATAACATTTCTATGTGTATGGGATAAGCAAACAGCAGAGCAGGGGTTGGGAAAGGCTGCCCCAAAGAAACAAATGGCTTTTGCTGGCTACGTACCAGGCCAAATCCTAGCTCCAATCCCAATCTGTTTGTGATAGCTAACTGCATGTGGAACACTGCCACTTTAAAAATCTGTGTACAGGTGCTGTTTTTGTATGGACAAATTATTTTCAATAATTACCCATATTCTTTTAAAGAAAAGATTCCCAGGAGTCCGTCAGATGATAACAGAGTAGAACAACTGAATCACACAACAACACCATTCCCCTCCCCACAAGCAGCCATTGAGGTGAGGTGAGCGAAAGCTGGCCTATCCACAGCAGGTAGCATGGAACATTCTCTTGCCTGAAGTGTAGATGTCTGAATGAATATCTGTTTTTTTTTCCGCCCCTTTTCAAACTATCATGCAATCCCACTGCTCTGCGTGTGCTGGCTTGCTCAGCTATATCCCTTTATGCCTCTGATAATCAAAAATACAAAAGCTCTGTGCACATTAGTTCTGCCTCCAAATTATGCACATTCCCATTTTAAAAACAGTAGATTCACAAATATCCTAACTGACAATGAACAAGCTGTTGAGCTACAAGCAACTCAGGGAATTACACAGGCAAAAAAGAGACTGACACCCTAAAAAGATGTGGTTTGAGTTTCAGGACACTGGAGCCGATATTACTAACACAGCCAATATAAGTCCAGCAGCTTCAGTGGAGTTACTCTTGATTTACACTGGTATAAAGGAGATTATAAATGAGATCAGAATCTGGCCCTTTGCTTTTAGACTTCCTCACCCAAATGTCTGTAGATATACTGTACACACACACACTCCTTTGATGCTCAAGGTTTCAACTTTATTAGTTCTGTGTAACAGCCATGGCCAGTAAAGCAATAAATAGCAATGTTAAATACGAGCAATCTAAAGCTAACACAACATTTTATGCTTCCCACAAAGACAAACAAGCCTGGAAATGCTTCTAAAAGTGCAAGTGTAAACATGACTTCGACTCCGAATAGTCACAGCATTTGCAAATGGGTCCTTAGTGACCTTTCTCCCTCCAGCATGAGACTAACCAAATGAGCTGAATGGCACTAAATGTAGGGTGTTCTGAAACAGATATTAGGGTAATTTCCAGCATGTAGATTCTTTTTCAGTCCTCTAATTCTTCTTCCTTTCCTTCTCAGACAGAGAGGTGTAGGGCAGAGGGACAGATTACATGCTTCTCAGACATACTTTGTGGGGAAAAAAATCATTAAAGTTTTTTTTGTGATTTACACAAAGATTCTTATTTTTGCCTGGTCAAAACCTCAAATCTCCCAATATCTGAATCTGGTGCTTACTGAGGATAATTGCCTAAGAAGTGGTAATATCTCAGTAATGCAAGAAAATAAAAACTAAATAAATTAAATCATTTGGCAATGAATTTCCTAATTATGGTGTCAAATTGGGATATTTTTTGGTGGCGAGGTGAACCAGTATTTTTTAAATGTCATCTTTGCACTCCAACTTCTGAACTTTCATTAAAAGAAACAAGGCCCTTAGCCCTTATAGTTGTAAAAATAACCTCCAAATTATGAACTGATGCCTGCGTGAGTGTGCAGACAGCCTGAAATAATAATGCTGAAATAATGACTATTCACCTCAATGTGATGTTAACCCTGAAGCCTAATAATGACCATTTAAATGTAAACTAGTTCACTACTGATCCAAGTATAATGCATGATTATTCATTATCGCTCTCTGTCTCCATCTAGTGGCTGGACCACGGAGAGGTTTATGAGTCTGTATAGTCTTTGAGGGAACAAGCCTTTTAATTCAGGCAGTAGAGTCTTGCTCTTTTAGATCCAGGGTCCAATCTGCGCTGCTGCTGAACAATCCAGGACATTGTGTTACATAAGCATGCAAGAAACGAAAAATAATCAGCTGATGTCACTGCATACTGATCATAAAAGAACACAGAGGAACTATTAGACTGTACAATCCAATATCTCATTTTGACATCTCAAGTAGGTGGGTCTTGGCTTGTGGGCAGAAACACTCCCTCTTTTTCTCCAGTTCAACCCCTGCTTATGTGCACACGCATGTGAGAAAGCGAGAGAGAGATGTAGCCTTTTGCTACAATTAACGGTGTCCACATGGACTAGCAGCAGTGGAATCCTGCCCCCAATCAAGAACTCCTCATTGGACCCATCACCCTCATCTCTCGGTCCATGGATTCCATGAAGTCCTCACTTCTGGACCTCTCTTTAATTCCCCTACCCTCACCACGTACTAAAGGCTGCTGTGATTTCTGAGGCAGGCACGAGAGTTGGAAGTTGTAGAACTGCAAAGAGTATGAGTTACTACCCGAGCCTTAAAACCTTTGACAAGTTGTCAATGTAACTCCTGGTATTATTCCCAAGGCCTAGAAGGGAACATATATTAATCAAATAAAGATTGTGATCCTCCAGTGACAAGGCTTAAAAAAGCCCAGTCTGTTTACAAATGTTCACAGCAAGACCATTAACTGTTAGTGAGCGGAACAGAAGGCTGCTGTCTTACCTAAATCCCGGCTCAAATTTCAGTTAGCAATAAATAAGGCATTGTGAGTTATTTGCTTTTAACAATAAAGTAAATGTTATGTTGCAGACTAGCAAACCCTGATGTGGGATGAGGGCTTGAAACAGCTATAATTCAGGAAGTGGGAGTTACCCAATGAAATAAAAACTAAAAAGATACTTTATCATGCGTCAGTACTTAGAAACTGGTGAAACCAGTTGGGGAAAGTTCAGATACCCAGATAAATGCAAACATTATAACTGACTATGTTTGTGCTATCTGTGCATCATTTACCAGATCCTGTCAGGTCAGGTAGTTGAACTCCCTTCAGAACGTAAGATAACATTCTTGTGAGGGAGTAATGCTGATTCTGATAAAGGGACCTATGTTCATCTGAAAACCTTTTGCTCATGCCTTTTGCTCATCACTTGTCATTATGGTACCTGCTTTTTGCCACCATTGTCATGTCACCTTGCAGCCATTTGTGAACCTTCTCTTTATAATAGTCCTTGAGTATAGATGCTCACCAGAATAAATACAATGGACAGAATTTGGCCCCATATCTTTAAAAAAGAAAAATTAGATGCACAGATGACTTTTGGGATCAATGCACGAAAGATTCTTGTGCAACATTACAAACATCATATTTCCACCAAGTCATGTGGTGTCCACTAGTGGTTTTTTGGTAATCTGCTAAAACCAATGCAGAAACAAAAAACGTGTCCCTGGACAAGGAATGAAACAGGTGCATCTTGCAAGTGACACACATTAGTTCTTTGACAGTAAAATGTTTGGAACTGTGTTCATGTCATGCTTTGTACTGTAGCAAGACCAACACACTACAGACAAGGAATGATCAGCTTTTAGGACTTTTATATGCTCTCTGCATATTGTCTGCCAAGGATAAAAGAAAGTTAAGGAATCAGAGAAGTTAGTGATGGAACAGATCTATTGGGACTTCTGATCTTTTTCTTCTCTTTCCATTGCAGGATTGTTCCCTGCAGTATATTCTTGAAGACTTTGGACAATCTAGTTTTGGCTTCAGCCACTTGTCTTGGAGACTATTCCACAGTGAAATAAACTATCAGAAAATTTCCCAATATTATACAGCCTATATTTCCCCTTTCTGAAATTCATCCCATTATGCATAGTAAGTTGAAGCATCCTAAATAATACCTCTCAGCTGCTGTGTCTCTCACTCTCTCACCTGAACAAAATAAAACTCTTCCTTTTCCTTCCCTCAGCATTCTACCTCATGAAGTACTGGAATACAGGAAAACAGGAATTGCCATACTGGATCAGACCAGAGGGCCATTTAGTCCACTATCCCATCTTTGACAGTGGCCAACACCACTGGAAGGAAGGTATAAAAACCCCACAGTAGGTAGATGTGGGATAATGTGCCCTCTATAGTAGGTCTCATCCTAGTCTTTAATAGTTAAAGATTGGCTTAAACTCTCAAGCATAAGGTTTCACATTCCTTCTAGAATTTTTGTTAACAACAATTATAACTGTGGATGTTCCTGTTATCCATATAAATGTTCATTCCCTTTCAGAACTTGCTAAATTCTTTGACTCAATGACTTCCTGTGGAAATGAGTTCCACAGTCTGATTACACATTGTTTGAAAAAAAAAGTATTTCCTTTAATTGGTTTGGAATTTGCCACCTTTCAATTTCATTGAATGTTCTGTTGTTCTGTTGTTCTGTTATGAGACAAGGAGAACAGAAGCTCCTGATGGGGAGAAATATGAGCTCTTCCCTCTTGGAATGGGGCCAAGAGTCTAATGCTCCTCTCAGCCATCAGCCTTCCTCCTGGCTCTCATCTATTGTCTTATCCATTTCTTACTTGCCTCTGGTTTAAAATCCTGACTGTTTTACCTTCCTTCTTCTGGTTCCTGCCCTGAAAAAGAGGTTGGGAACCAGAAGAAGAGTAGAGTCATTGGACTGGAAGGGACCTCAAGAAATCTGCTAAGTTCAGTCCCCTGCATTCAAGGCAGGACTAAATATTATCTAGACCATTCCTGACAGGTGTTTGTCTAACCTGCTCTTAAAAATCTCTAATGACAGAGATTCCACAACCTCCCTAGGCAATTTATTTTGGTGCCTAACTACCCTGACAGGAAGTTTTTCCT
The DNA here is from genome assembly GCF_002925995.2 of Terrapene triunguis. Taxonomy (NCBI): domain Eukaryota; kingdom Metazoa; phylum Chordata; order Testudines; family Emydidae; genus Terrapene; species Terrapene triunguis. The sequence continues at coordinate 13,892,292 of NW_020664409.1, forward strand.
AATGTCCAACCTAAATCACTCTTGCTGCAATTGAAGCCCATTGCTTCTTGTCCTGTCCTCAGAGGTTAAGAAAAACAATTTTTCTCCCTCCTTGTAACAACCTTATGGTCAGATCAGAATGCCAAAGGACAGTTGTTCCTGGCAAGAGAAGATGGGTCAGATCATAAATGGCTCCCTCAGCCAAAACCCCTTTATCACACAGCACTTATTAGTGGCTCCCCAGTGCTGTACTGCCAATACAATAACAAGGGTCTCACCCCAAATTGATCCTCTTTAGCCTGTGACAAACCCCATGTGGTCTGGTAAAAAATAAGGGATTTGAGCATGTATTTATTCCCTCTGATCTCTCTCACTCCCAATATCTTTTTTCTATAATAAACAGAGATGGAGGCAGCACAACAAAGCAAACAAACATCTATTAAGCTGCATTTTATTGGAAATATTTATACTTTTCCCCAGTAAAAATATATTTAGTATAGAACTGCATAGCAGTGTTCACTTTATATTGTTTGAAGAGGAAACTAGGTGCCTTTTAGGGTGCTGGAGGTTGTTCTTGTCAAAGAAGTTTTTTAAAATATCCACCATTTGGTCCATACCAATAGTGATAAAATTGCCCTTCGAAAGTATGTTATGAGCCCCAGGGAAATCATCTTTGGCAGTAATGACACTGTCCAGAATAGGGGTGCATTCCATAAGAAGCAGCAAAAATACTCCAATCTTCCTTCAGTTTGGTGGCTACATTTTAACAAAAGGCTCCTTGGAACCTCCAAAAACCTTTTGTAGCACATCAGTGGGCTCCCCACAAAACCCTAGAAACTAGCCAGTCTCCAGGTAACAGATACCGGGGAATAGCCAGTTTCTTAATGATTAAAAACTCTCGTACTTCCTGAAAGTACTTGATAGCGAAACCTGCAAGGTAGTGGGACAGGCTTGTTCCATCTTGTGATCATTTTCTTTGCAAACTGGACAGGAATAGGTTACACAAAAACTGGCTTCTCTGTAGAAGACAATCTTTCAGTTGAAAGTATATTTTGTGAGAAGTAAAGAAAAGTAGGGTATGAGTGAACAAACTGCTGTGGCAACAAAACACCACCACACAGCTCACGACAGTTTTCTCACACAAGTCTTCTTGTTGGCTTCTGACACAACATTGCAAATGTGTACCATACACCCTCTAATAAAGCCTTTCCTTTTAGGAAGCAACTCAAGTGCATGGACTGCTCTTCCTCAAAAATAAAGCTAGTTCCCCTCTCTTGTCCCCTAATTTGACTCAGTCACCAGGTATCTGGCTTCAAATTATCTTTTGTTAGCTGGTAACTTCCATACTTTGGAGAGAAGAAATTAAAAAAAAAAAAAGTTTAAATACTATATCCATCAAGAATCTATAATAGACTATACAAGATTATATAGGGTTCGAGGAAATGTCTTTTGAAACACTGACAAGTTTAAGGCCTTAGTAAAAACTGAATCCTAGCAGTGTTGCTGTTTCAGTTTGTGTGAGGACTTCCTGTTTTGTTTTGGCTGGTATGAGTGAGGGTGAACTGCTGATTTTCCTGTTCTTCTGATAGACTATCACACAATGTGTTTAAAAATAAGCTTGCCTCCTTTGTGTATGAGCAAGCCTTGGTGAACAATGGCTTGTAATGCAGCTATGTTTGTATTTGGCACAAAAAACTATCTATTAAGGAGATAGTGTGAAAAGAAAAATGATTTTCGTAAACTTATTTCAAAACAGTATGCAGAAAGGATGTGGGAATCTATACAGCATTAGTATCTAGTAAATAAATTATCCTTTTAAAAATGGTATGATTGAGACTTTTCATAGCAGCTTTAAGAATAAGTGCTTCTAAGCTCATTTCAAACTGTGTGCCACTGTTAGGACTTTCAGTTGTGGCTCTAACACACACCATGTTGTTGTACTACCCTTGGTTAAGCGAGACTTTGTCTCTAGTGCTCCATACATGGAAACTATGCCCGATATCTGATTTGTGTGACTACTGTAACCTCATACTCTATGTCCTCACTTATATACCTATTGATCCCCTCCAGTCTTTTATTTAGATTGATAGATTTTTAAGGCCAGAAGGGACCATTATGATCCTCTTTTCTGACCCTCTGCATTTCACCCAGTAATTCCTGCATCAAACTCATAATTTCTGACTGAGTTAGAGTGTTTCTTTTAGAAAGATACTCACCCCTGATTTAAAAACTCCAAGTGATGGAAAATCCACCATGTCCCTAGGTAAATTGTTCCACTGTTAAAAATTTGCACCTTATTTCTAGTCTGATTTTTTTTTAGCTTCCATCCGTTAGCTATTGTGATGCCTTTGTCTGTTAGATTAAGGAACCCTCTCTATCAGAAATCTTTTTGGCTGTGCAAAAGTCAGCTGCTAAAATGCTCTTCCTTGACCATTAATCAGACCATATCACTCTCCCTTAGCAAATTGAAACCTCCCTTACCTTCATGGCATTTACAGCTTGGATCTCATTTCTTATGTTCCATCCCCATCTCTTCTACCAAATACACCATCCTCAGCACATTATCCCCGTGTGTGGTCTGCTCCCACTCCTGACTGGATGTCTTTTTCATGCTGCTGCTATGCATGGAACATACTCCCAATCTGAGTGTGGCAAGTCTCTATCCTCTCCTCACTAAACTCTTTCCCTATAGTGTCACTTCTTCTGCAAGACCCACGAATGCTAATCCAATCAGCCTACTACCTATTCTACCACAAAGAAACTTCTTGAACTAACTCCCAGCCTTCAGTCTCTGAGTGCATCATATCTTTTTTTTTTTAAAGACTGTTAAGTTCAGTGGCACAGCGGCTGTCTCTGAGTGTGCCTTGTAGAACACTGAGTGTAACATTGTAGCTGAACAAATAATAAATAAGAGTGTTTATGTCTGTACAGTGTGTGTATGAGCTGTACAGCCTGTGTGCATGTACCAGACAGTGTGTTGAAATAGTAGGTCAGATTCTGGCCCTTGCTTTGGCCACGCAAAGCAACGAGAAAACTTTCAGGCTGCTTTAGCTCATACCAGGGACTAGACTTGTCCCTTGTCAGCCCCAGGACCCAGAGGTCACAAAGGTGGCATATAATCTCATACCTCACAGTCCCGGTGCTGCCCACAACTCAGATGGACCAGAAAATCTGGTCCAGTATTTGCAGGTAGAATTTTAGCTGCTGATCACTCAGAACACAAATGACAGAAAAGCTGAATCCAATGAGACCTGGGAGGAACTAAAATTTGATCAAGCAAAAAAGCAAATGGAACATGTGACTTTCTCTCTCCCCATCACACAAATTGCCTCCTTAAGCACTTTCATACTGAGGTTTTTTTTATATTTCTCTCTGTATACACTGAGGAAAAAAAGTACATAGCCATTTTTATGAGAATGTTGACTGAGGGTGGTCACCATCTGTGCAAGCTGTCTGAAATTGTGACTTCCTCTTTGCCTTCTGCTCAGCCAAAGAGGAAACCTCACTTTACAGATAATCCAAGGAATATCAATCTCTTCCACCACCCTCCCCCAACCTCAAACGATTGGCATTTTCTAGTCAAAACAAGTTTATACCTTGCCTGACCGGCCTTCTTTAATGAAATAGATAGATATCTGTTTAATGTTTGAGGAGGTGACAAGTTAGCACCAGCAGCTCTGGCATGCTAGTTTGGGTTATTGGAACAGATAGGTCTGAAAGCCATTGTTCTTTCAGAACGGAAAAGAATTGACCTCCAAACTTTTATCCACAGAATAAAGAATCTACAACAAAATTTAGCCCTTCCCTGTCGAATCCTGTAGAAGGCCAGGATTTAGGTAGTGGACTAAATGGCCCTCTGGTCTGATCCAGTATGGCAATTCCTGTAGAAGGAATTTAGGCCTTGACTATACAAGAAATCTTGCACTGATTTAACTAAATATAATTTAATCAATCTAATTAAACCAATGCAAACCTCTAATGTAAACATACTTAAGTTGGTTTAGCCTTTAAATCAGTTTAGCGTGTATTGGTAAAATACTGAATTAAGCTAAACCAATTTGAGCAAAGGTTAAACTGGTTTAGGTGTGTCTAAATTAGAGGTCTGCAGCAATTTAACTAGATCAATTTACAGTTTTCTAACACAGACAAGGCCCTGTTATATCCTGCAGATCTCTCTATTACAGTGTGTTGTCTCTGCAAGTTTGTTGCAGGTTTTTGGAAGGAAGGACTTGAATTTATTTTCACCTTTTTTTGTTTTGCTAACTTCATTATGTCTTACACAGATTTGATAATAATGCTACCATCACTTCAGACTTTTGTGGTATCTTACATACACCCATCTCAAAAGTGCTTTACAACCATTGAACCTCACAATACCCCTAGGATGTAGGCAAGTGTGGTTATGCCTATTTTAAAGATGGATAAAAAGAAGGTAAGCAACTTGCCCCACTTCACACAGCAAGTCAATGGCAGAACTGGGAAAAGAACCCAAGAAGTCTAAGTTACAGGCTTCACTAGAATAAACTGCCTCCCAAGAACTTTTCACCAAGATTTAACTGAAGTTTGGGCCTTGAAAAGACTAATATAACAAGACAACATAGGCAGATGACATTACATGAGAGCTGCTCAAAATGGGGACTTTTTGGGGGTGGTGGAATGTTTTGAATATTTTGTGCTGGAAAAGAGTTCTGTCAAAATTTTGAAAATTCAAGGAATTTTGATCAACTCTAATTGACAAAGTTTTTGAGGATAGCCTCCATTAAAACAAAACGAACAGAAATATATTGTATTAAGGATTCCAAATGCTGCCATGAAATTATTCCATTATGTTTTAGGGTGAGGGGGCATTGCTATAAAATATTGTAGTGTGTATGATACTCACACACACACTTTGGAAGGCAAGGCCACAACATCTCACAGCTTAAAAACTTTGAGTCATGCCCTGCATCCCAGTGAAGTCAATGGAACCAAGATTTAATTTTTAAAGACCAAACAATGGCCTAGATTCATCCCTGTACTAGCCCCAGCACAGGACTGAGAGGAGATAATTTATACATCTCCTGTTCAGGGGGTTTGGGGGCTGGTTTGGAGCATTGTGGAAGTTAGCATAGGCCTGGAACTGCTCTAATATGTATTCCCCATTGTTATAGTCCTCATGGAGTTCATGGCAGAGAGATACAGGGCTGTCACAGCAATGCTTCCTCCCATCCCTGATGCACTGCCTGTCTCCTGTGGCCTGTTTTCCTGCAGTCTCTGCTCTGCATCTCGGGCTGCTGGGAACTGGCTCTGTGATGGAGGGGGTGTCTGGCCAGGGTGATTTCTGTGGGGGAGGGGAGTTGGGGTGCATGACCTTTGTGGTGTGACTATGCTTGCACAAAGTGTCTGCAACACAGTGATGAATTCACAGGCTTGGGCATCTGTGATAAGGCCATTGTCATCCCTTGTGGTAGGAATGGCAGATTACTGATGTGTCAGCTCTGGACTTTTCTTTAAACTTTCCTATGTGCCATCAAATTTTAACAAGGAGATGGGTTCTCCTCTGAGACAAGCAATTCTCTTTTTTTACTTTCAAGTTTTTTCTTCTAATTTTTGCTTAGCAGTTACCAACATGGGAAGGTGAGGTCTAGTGAACAGAGCAATGTAATAGGATGCTGGAGAAATGAGTTTTAGTCCTAGCTCTGTCAGTGGCTTGCTTGGTGACCTTGAGCAAGTCACTTCACCCCTCTGTAGCCCGATTTCTCCATCTGTAAAATGGTACTTAGCTCCTTTGTAAAGCACTTTGAGACCTAAGGATGAAGAGCACTAGATAAGAGCTAGGTGTTATTATGTTTTCAGTATTTTAAAAATTTTAGGTTTAAGATTAACAGGCTTAAACCATACAATAAGGTACTTGGAATAGGTGGGTGATACAGAATCTGTTGTCATCCTTATGTTCTCAACAGGTGTGAACATTTATGAAGAACTAGAAAACAAATGCATGCACTGTAATTGCTCTCTTTCCAAGCCACCATAAGGTTTCCCTCAGTTATCTTGCTCATGGTAAACTACAACTAGCACGACTGTAATAATTCCTGTCACCCTTTTTGTGGAGCATGAATCTGTTTTGATTAGGGTTAGTTAGAAGCTTTTCTCACCATTGGTAAGGCTTGTAGTGAGTGCTTGTATACAAATGCTAGAAGTCTAAATACTAGGTAAACGAGGGTGCCTGGAATTAAATGAGGATATTCATAAAATAGGCATGACAGAAACTTGATGGAACAATGATAATCAATAGAACACAGTAATAGTAGGGTACAAAATACATAGGAATCACAGAATATGTCTTGCTGGTAGGGCAGTAGCACTATATTGGATAGAGGCAGAGTCAAATATAGTAAAAATCTTAAATGAATCAAACTATCAATCAATCAATCAAAATAGAAATTCCATGCTTAAATAATAATAGTATGGCAGTAGGAATATGCTACCGACCACTTGACCAGGATGTTGACAGTAATTGTGAAATGCTCAGGGAAATTAGAGAGGCTACTAACCAGAAAACCCATTAAAGTGGGGGATTTCAACTCAGGACAAAATGCAGAGATAAAATATATAGATACTATTAATGACTGCTTCTTGGAGCAGGTAGTCCTGGAATCCACAAAGGAAGAGGCAATTCTTGATTTATTCCTAAACACAGGATCTGGTCCAAGAGAGGAACCACTCAGTAACAGCAACCATAATGTAATTAAATTTAACATGCTTCTAGAGGGGAAAATAACAAAGAAACTAACCATTATCTTCAAAAAAGGAAACTACACAAAAATGAGGAAGCTAGTTAAACAGAAATTAAAAGGAACAGCCACAAGAGTGAAATGCCTGCAACCTGCTATTTAAAATGCCATAATAGAGGCTAAAACTAAAAGTATACCCCAAATTAAAAAAAAATCAACAAGAGGACCAAAAAAGTGCCATCATGGCTAACCTACGGAGTCAAAAGAGATGGTTAGAGGCAAAAAAGGCATCCTTTAAAAATTGGAAGTCAAATCCTACTGAGGAAAATAGAAAGGAGCAAAACTCTGGCAAGTCAAGTGTAAAAGTATAATAAGACAGGCCAAAAAAGAATTTGAAGAGCAACTAGCAAAAGACACAAAAACTAAAAGCAATCTTTTTAAGTACTTCAGAAGCAGGAAGTCTGCCAAATAATCAGTGGGGCCACTGGACAATCAAGGTGCTAAAGGGGTACTCAAGTAAGACAAGGACATTACAGAGAAATTAAATGAATTCTTTGCATCAGTCTTTACTGCAGAGATTTGAGAGAGATACCCAAACCTAAGCCACTTTTTTTAGGTGACAAATTTGAGGAACTTTTCCAGACTGGGTTTCAGAAGAGGAGGTTTTGGAACAAACAGTAATTAACAATAATAAGTCACCAGGACTAGGTGATATTCACTCAAGAGTTCTGAAGGAACTCAAATATGAAATTGTAGAACTGCTAACTGTAGTATGGAACCTATCGCTGAAATCAGCCTCTGTACCAGATGACTGGAGGATAGCTAATGTAATGCAGATTTTAAAAAAAGACTCCAGAAGCAATCCTGGCAATTACAGGCTGGCAAACCTAACTTCAGTAGCAGGCAAATTGATTGCAACTATAGAGAACAGAATTATAAGATACATATATGAACTCAATATGTTGGGACAAGAGTTAAAACAATTTTTGTAATATAAAATCTTGCCTCACCAATCTATTAAAGTTCCTTGAGGGGGTCAATAAGCACGTGGACAAGTGTGATTCAGTTGATATAGCATACTTGGACTTTCAGAAAGCCTTTGACAAGGTCTTGCACCAAAGGCTCTTAAGCAAACTAAGCAGTCATATGTTAAGAGGGAAGGTCCTCTTATGGATTAGTAACTGGTTAAAAGATATGAAACAAAGGATAGGAATAAATGGTCAGTTTTCACAATGGAAAGTGGTAAATAGTGGTGTCCCCCAAGGATCTGTACTGGCACGTGAGCTGTTCAACATATTCCTAAGTGATCTGGACATAGGGGTAAGCAGTGATGTGACAAGTTTGCAGACAATACTAAATTACTCAAAATAGATAAGTCCCAAGCTGACTACAAAGAGTTACAAAGTGATCTCACAGAACAGGGTGACTGGGAAGCAAAATGGCAGATGAAATTCAATGTTGATAAGTGTGAAATAATGCATATTGAAAAATATAATCCCAATAAAAAATTATGTTATAAATTAGTAGTTACTACTCAAGAAATGGATCTTGAAGTCACCATGGATAGTACTCTGAAACCATATCCTTAATGTGCAGCAGCAGTCAAAGAAGTGATCAGAATGTTAGGAACCACAAGGAAAAGGATAGATAATAAGACAGAAAATATCATAATGCCACTGTATGAATCCATGCTATGCCCACACCTTGAATATTGCATGCAGTTCTGATCGCCCCATCTCAAAAAAGATATGTTAGAAGTGGAAAAGGTATAGAGAAAGACAACAAAAATGATTACAGGTATGGAACAGCTTCAATATAAGAAAAGATTAAAAAGACTGGGACTGTTCAGCTTAGAAAAAAGACATCGGGGGAGGGAGGATATTATAGAGGTCTGTAAAATTATGAATGGTATGGCGAAAATGAATAGGAATGTGTTATTTACCTTTCCATATAACATAAGAACCAGGGGTCACCCAATGAAATTAATAGGCAGCAGGATTAAAGAAAGTGCTTCTTCATTCAACACATAGTCGACCTGTGGAACTCATTGCGCGGGATGTTGTGAAGGTGAAAACTATAACTGGATTTAAAAAATCATTAGATAAATTCATGGAGGATAGGTCCATCAATGACTATTAGCCAAGATGGTCAGGGACACAACCCCATGCTCTGAGTGTCTCTAAGTCTCTGATGCTGGGACTGGACAACAGGGGATGGATCATTTGATAATTTCCCTGTACTGTTCATTCCCTTTGAAGCATCTGGCATTGGCTACTGTCAGAAAACAGGATACTGTGCTAGATGCATCATTGGTCTGATCTGGTGTGGCCATTCTTATTTTTTTATGACACGGTGGGCGTGGTTACACTAATGTAAATCAGGACTAAATCCACAAAAGTCAATGGATTTACAGTGATGTAAAACTGGGGTAAGTGAGATCAGAATAAGGCTCAATGAGTTAATTCATGTGCCTCTGAAAAGACTTCTGATAACAGGGAGCCATCTGGTTGTACATTTCATCAGAATTAATCTTTAACCACTTGCTTGCTACACAAACAGAATTAATACTGATTAGCCTTTCATCTCTGCACATATGACACTGGCTTGAATCTTAACTGTGTATTGTAACATTTTGTGAATACAGAGTCATAGTTTCTAACCCACAACTGAAACTAGTTAAACTGTTACTACACTATGTTATAAAAGTGACAAAGGGGAAAAGCAAAACAAAACATTTACCAAACATATGCATGACATTGCATAGCTGGTGGGATCTATTCAAAATTACAGGAGAGGAACTTTTATTTTACAAGTCATGCTTCATAAAATAGATACAGTCCTTGTCACATGCACACTTGCCTGTTGAATTTCTCTCAAGACAGATGAGATTGGTATCTCTCAAAGTTCTCAGTTACATACCACCCTGAAACCATATTGTTATCTTCTGCAGAAACAAACAAACAATTTAGCCTGACCTACAGTTTATTGTGTAAAAAAAGAAAGAGAGATGGTCAATGGCCAGTGCCCCACTGTAGTAATAAAATGTCTAGACAGCAATTAACATCCATTTCCCCTAAGAATGCAACTGTGTCATCAGCAAATCTTTACTACTTTGCAAGGGACCAATCTAAATATGTTTAATCATTAATCAATTTCCAAAATCTGAGCAGGATTTGATTTTCATGGGCTTTGTCTTAAAAACTGCAGCCTCTTTATGAGAAAAAGCAAACCTGGGGGAATTATTTTGGTCCCAATCCAGTGGGCAACCCTATTCAGAAGAGCACTGTGTGGTTATTTGGGAACACTGCACACTTTTGGCATGTATTAACACTTTCAATTACCTCAATTCCATTATGTTTCTCTCGTTTTTGTGTGTGCGTGTGTGTGTTTGTAGCAAACAGCAGAGACTGAGATCATTCAGCAGGATTCTGAACAAATATTGGTCCTACAGTGGTTGGTTACTGTATTGCCTCTGACCTAGCTTTAAGACGTACCCTTAATCCACACTCCACTTTTCCAGCAGGCTTCTTTCTCCCAGGAGTTATTCTCTCACCTTGTGGGTGGAGACTTTTATACATCACTGATTACTGGAGATGCTTGAGATCACACTAGGCTTGCTGTCAAGTTGAGTGAAAAGGGAATTACTCTTTAGCTTCCTTCAACAAATTCTAATAGAAAAAAGCTCACCTGACTCCCACTGCTGATACAGCTACCCAAGAGGTTTTAAACAGAGGGGAGAGAATATTCTAAAGATGCATGAGGAAGGAGAGAACCAATAAGGCCTGATTCTGATCCAAAGTGCACCAAATGGTTAAAAGCCAGGTTAGAGATAATTATTTTTATCCAGCTGAGATTCAAACAAGTAGGAAATGGAAGAATTACTGCATGAGCATTGATGCGCTTTTGGAACACAGAATTATCTCTTAAGGCAAAATGTTTTCTATTTAACTACCTAGTGCCCCATCACCATTGTATCTGAGTGCCTCACAACCATTTAATTTTTATTTCTCAGTCTATCATGACTATGTAAGCAGGGTCTGAATGAATGCTTCCCTAACAGCTAGCTGGGAGAGGGAGATATGTTAGGTGTGTTTATGTAAATACAGTTTGCTCCTGCTCTGCTTACGTATTCAGCAGATAGAGCAATGTCAAAGTGATCAACTTTGGGTGGTGTTGGGTTATAAATCCCTTTAGTACTGAATGCAGAGGTAGTGAAATACGGTTACCAACGTTGTAATTATTGTAGGAATACAGGAAAGCAGGACTGTACTTAACCCAAATAAGGGGGTTAACTTCAGTTGAAAGAACCTCGTTAAGCCAGGGGCTCGAATGCTTAGCCCTGTGAAAGTAAGAGAGGTGGGGACAGATGTCCTAGCCAGGAGCTGGTAAACCCTCACCAAGGGTCCTTCCTAGAGTGGTTTAACCTGTTCCTCCCCACTGTTCAAAGACTAGAGCTAAATAGGTGTCATTAGGAGCCTCTTTGTTATTTTGATTGCTTAATCAGAGCTGAAACCAGTTGTGGTAGGACTGTGTTTCTGCCCTGCCTGCTGAGAGCTAAAAATCACTGAGAGCTGAAGTCACTTGAGAGGGGGCTGTGTTTCTGCCCTGCCTGCAAAGAGCTGAAAATTACTAAGAGACTGATGTCTCAGCAGAGAGGCAGATGGCAGCAGAAGGTGACTGATAGTTGGCTGGTGAGCAAGTGGCTGGTGAGGCAGAGAGGTGAAGCGAGTGCCCAGCAGGGCAGCTGGTAGAGAGGTGCGGCGAGCGAGTGCTCGAACAGCGGAGCAAGTAAGGAGCTTCTTTACCACCCCTCCACCCAGGGTGGGAGATGAACTCTGCAGATGCACCTCTGAACTCTGGGTTTGCACTGACCAAGGACAGCAACTGTGAGTGGGGGGCAGAGATGGGTCGGGTACGTGAAAGGGACGTTTGGGTTGCTGGACTTAAGAGCCTGAGGGGAATAGGATACTGCCCAACTTATGCAGAGGTGGGTTTTTGCTCATGGTTTATGTTTATGAAACCCGTTTGCAGTGTTTTCTCAAATTAACACCGAGTTACTTCCCTCCTTTTATTAAAATGTTTCTTTTCTATACTCAGACTCTGTGCTTGCGAGAGGGAAAGTACTGCCTCTAGAGGTGCCCAGGGGTGGTTTATAATTTTCCCAGGTTACTGGATGGGGGCTTGCGCTGGTTCTGTGTTGTATCACTGGAGAGGAACCCCTAGATATTGAACCCAGCCCTGGTTGCTGCTGGCTCCACCTGGCAGAAGGGTTACACATATATGTGCATAAGAACATAAGAATGGTCATACTGGGTCAGACCAATGGTCCTGCTGGAGGAGGAGTGTGGGTTAAGGGTACTAAAACACCAGTATCCTGTCTTCTGACAGTGACCAATGCCAGATACTTCAAAGGGAATGAACAGGACAGGGAAACCATCAAGTGTTCTATCCCCTGTTGGCAGTACCAGCATGTGTCAGTCAGGGGCTCAGGGACACTCAGAGCATGGGGTTACATCCCTGACCATCTTGGCTAATAGCCATTGATGGACCTACACTCCATTAACTTATTTAATTTTTTTTCAAATCTAGTTATAGTTTTCTCTTTCACAATAAGCCCTCACAATGAATTCCATAGATTTACTGTGCATTGTGTGAAGAAGCACTTCCTTTTGTTTGTTTTAAACCTACTGCCTATTAATTTCCTTGGGTGACCCCTGGTTCTTGTGTTATGTGAAGGGGTAAATAACACTTCCTTATCCACTTTCTCCACACCATTCATGATTTTATAGACCTCTATTATACCCCTCCCCCCTGCAGTCATCACTTTTCCAGGTGGAATAGACCCACTCTTTTAAATCTCTCCTCATATGGAAGCTGTTCCATACCTCTGATAATTTTTGTTGTCCTTCTCTGTACCTTTTCCAAGTCTAATATATCTTTTCTGAAATGGAGCGACCAGAACTGCATGCAGTATTCAAGTTGTGGGGCTAGCATGGATTTACAGTGGCATTATGATATTCACTATCTTATTATCTATCCCTTTCCTAATGGTTCCTAAATTCTGTTAGCTTTTTTGACTGCCCCTGCATATTGAGCGGATGTTTTCGGAGAACTATCCATGATGACTCCAAGATCCCTTTCTTGAGTGGTAATGGCTAATTTAGACCCAATCATTTAGTACGTATAGTTGGGATTATGTTTTCCAATATGCATTACTTTGCATTTATCAACACTGAATTTCATCTGGCATTCTGTTTTCCCATCACCCCGTTCTGTGAGATCCCTTTTTAATTCTTTGAAGTCAGCTTTGGACTTAACTTCAGTAATTTAGTATCATCTGCAAACTTTGCCACTTCACTGTTTACCCCTTTTTCCAGATTATGTATGAATATGGTGAACAGCTCTGATTTCATCACAGAGCCCTTGGGGACCTCGCTATTTACCTCTCTCCATTATGAAAATTGACCATTTATTCCTACCTTTTGTTTCCTATCTTTTAGGAATAGAGGACATTCCCTCTTATCCCATGACTGCTTACTTTGCTTAAGAGCCTTTGGTGTGAGACCTTGTCAAAGGCTTTCTGAAAGTTCAAATACACTATATCCACTGTATCACTCTTGTCCACATATTTTTTGACCCCCTCAAGAATTTTAGTAGGTTGGTGAGGCATGATTTCGCTTTGCAAACAACAAATAAATCTCCCAACAAATCATGTTCATTTATGTGTCTGATAATTCTGTTCTTTAGTTATAGTTTCAACCAATTTGCCTGGTACCGAGGCTAGGCTTACTGGCCTAGGATTGCCTCTGAAGACTTTTTTAAAAAATGGTGTCACATTAGCTATCCTCCAGTCATCTGGTACAGAAGTTGAATTAAGTGATAGATTACATACTACGATTAGTAATTCTGCAATTTTATATTGGAGTTCTTCAGAACTCTTGGGTTAACACCATCTGGTTGTGGTGACTTATTATTTTTTATTTATTCCAAAACCTCCTCTACTGACACCTCAATCTGGAACAGTTCCTCAGATTGGTCACCTAAATCTCATGTATGGGAATCTTCCTCACATCCTGTGTAGTGAAGACTGATGCAAAGAATTCATTTAGCTTCTCAATGGCCTTATCTTCCTTGAGTGCTCCTTTAGTACCTCAATTGTCTAGTGGCCCCACTGATTGTTTGGCTTCTGATGTACTTAATTTTTTTTTGCTGTTAGGTTTTGTGTCTTTTGCTAGTTGCTTTTCAAATTCTTTTTTAGTCTGCCAAATTATACTTTTACACTTGACGTGTCAGAATTTATGATCCTTTCTATTTTCCTCAGTAGGATTTGACTTCCAATTTTTAAAGGATGCCTTTTTGCCTCTAACTTCTTCTTTTACTCTGTGGTGTAGCCATGATGGCACTTTTTTGGTCCTCTTACTATTCTTTTTAACTTGGGGTATACATTAGATTTGAACCTTTATTATGGGTGTTTTAAATAGTTTCCGTGCAGCTTGTAGGCATTTCACTCTTATGACTATTACTTTTATTTTTTGTTTAATTACCTTCCTAATTTTTGTGTAGTTCCCCTTTCTGAAGTTAAATGCTACTGTGATGGGCTTCTTTGGTATTTTCCGCTACACAAGGATGTTAAATTTAATTACATTGTGATCGCTGTTACTGCACGGTTCACTTATATTCCCTTCTTGGACCAGATCCTGTGTTCTACTTAGGACAAATCAAGAATTGCCTCTCCACCTCAGGACTAGCTGCTCCAACAAGCAGTCATTACTGGTGTCTAGAAACTTTATTTCTGCCTCCTGTCCTGAGGTTAATATGGGGATAGTAATAATTGAGGATTTCAACTGAGTTTTCTACTGTTATAGCCATTCTGATTTTCCTGAGAGTTTTACAATCACCATCACCATTCTGGTCAGGTGGTCATTACTATGTTCCTACTGATATACTCATTATTCAAGCATGAAATTTCTATCATAGAGAGTGTATGGTACAGTTTGATGCATTTAAGATTTTTACTATATTTGACCCTATGCTTTCTTTCACATATAGTGCCACTCCCCCACCAGTGTGCCCTATTCTGTCCTTCCTACATATTTTGTACCCTGGTATTACTGTGTCCCATACAAGCAATGCAAAGCACATACAAGCAATGCACATACAAGCAATAATGTGCACACATTGACTGTCTTTAAAAATTGTTACCAAGTTTATTAATAAAGAAAACAGCTTTGATTGATCAATTGATGAATACACACACTATATAAAGAGTACTGAACACATGGTGTATTATGAAGGATCAAATAATCCTGGTCCCTGTGCACTGTGTGAGTAAATGGGTCGCGTGCTAATGTGTATACAGGAAATAGGGAATGCGGGATGGGAACCTCTACAGCGGGATGGACAGGAGCAACAGAGCCACTCTGCAGATACAGCTCTCCTTATATAAATGTGTGGCTTAGCCCATGGATTGTGTAATCAAAGATCACTGCACCTCCCAAAAACCCCCTCAATGCTCAGCAAGAAGGACACCTTATAAACATTCCACATGGTGAACTTTCACCAGTTCCTGGACCAGTACACACCCTCTGGGAAGGAGCAGGAGACAGAGAATGGGCCTCTGGTAACTTCACACTCAGGGCCGGCTCTGGCTTTTTTGCCGCCCCAGGCAAAAAAGCCTCCCGCCGCCCCCCCCGCCCCCCGCAGGGGAGGGCGGCGAGCCCCGCTGGGGAGAGCGGAGCCCCGGCAGCCAGAGCGCCGGGGGGAGAGCGGCGAGCCCGGTCGCGGCCCCGCTCTCGGGCCGAAGCGCCGCGCCGCCCCCCTCCAGGTGCTGCCCCAAGCACCAGCTTGGTGGGCTGGTGCCTGGAGCCGGCCCTGTTCACACTGTCCACAGAACATGGTTGTCCACTATAAAGTGAATTGGAATTCACACTCTCTGTTTGTATAAAGTCACCCATCACCCTGGCATCTGAGCACCTTGAAACAATTTTAGACTTTCCTGAATAAAATTCTACCTCACAGCGTTTCTCTTTGTACAGAAGTTCTGTGTAAATGGATTCCACTGTGTATATGTGCATGCAGACCCGCTTGCGCATACAACAGGCCCAGCACTTTTGTTCAGGAAATGCAGTGGTCATTGGACAAAAGCTGAATGGGCTTTGCTTTTTCCTTTCCTCTTTGTGCTTTAAGTTTCATTGTTAAATGCCAACAGTTTATTTATTTATTTATTTTGCAAAGGACTTCACCTCCTTAAAGTTCTTTGAAAAATTTGCATAATTGTCCATTATCCTGGTCCCTCATTCTCTGTCTTTCAATGTTTGCTCCTATTAACATTTCACAATATATCAATCACTGATCCCTGGCACTGGTACAATTCATTTTCTGCAAGATGTTATTGAGATTGTAAATAAATGCCACAGCATCAAGGGGCAGACAAGACGGAGCCTGTCAGATCTGGAAGTCGGCAGCAAAGTTATAATTACAGCAGAGTGGTGTGAGGTGAGTTCCTTACATCCATAGATTTAATTGTCATCAGCTGCTGGGGAAGTTGGGGCAGAGAGGGAAGATGGAGAGTGACAGGGGTAAGGAGTGTTAGTTAGCACTCCCAAATAGACTGTTTCTGCAATTCCAATTACTTGGTTTGTTAATAAGCCACCAGCAGAATAGTAAGAGGCTCCCATGCTTAAATAGCAGCATTTTCACAAAGATCTATTATACAGTGAGTATTTTAATTGTACAAATTCTAATTAATTGTGAGCTGAGCTGAAGTAAAATAAAAACATAATGGGGAAAATATTCAAAGGGGCCACACCATGGCCTCCAAAGCTGTGCAGATTTGGTTTGGGTGCCAAACTGTTTACTCTTACAATTCTTTATGTACTTTCATTTGCACGTACAAATTATGACAGCCCTGATTTGGCAATCCAAACATAAATGGAGTTGTATTTCCTTATGTGAGTACTTCAATGGGATTGCTCATGGAGGTAAATGCTTCTCAAAGTGAATAAAAGTTGCAGAATCAAGCTTTAGGCGGTTTGCAAATACTTTTGCAAGTACCATCATTTGCATGCTCAAATGAGGCCATGTTTTGAAAATGTGGCCTTGTCTGCCTTTTTTTTAAGCAAAAAACCTAGATGATAACTCATTACATTGGGGGAGAAAGAGGAAGTAATTTGCAACAGTGAAACCAATTATTTGTTAATCCTATGAGTCACAAAATTTAGATTCAGAGAGAGATCTGAATCTAGACTTCCTCAAATCCAGAAAGGTTTGGATTCAGGGTTCTGGTTTAGGTGTATTATAAGGGTATGCTGGAGCAGCAATGCTCAGATCTGGATCCAGGCATTTCCACTGTTTGAAAAGTTTTGGATCTGGGCTTCAAGTAGAGTCCATCTCTAGTTAACTCAAATAACATCAGAGGTAGAGATGGTTGGAGAATTTCCATCAAAATGGGACTGGCACAAAAATAGCAGGGGGAAATTCCAGTGAAAATGTTTTCTGTTTTCCAGCCAGCTCTACCCAGACACCCTGTTTTACATGTCTATTTTATGTGTCTCTTGTGCAAGTTTATTGTAACCAAATGGACATAGAAATAAAGCAGCACATCTGACCCCCTTGCTCATTTAGAATCCCCTTTCACACATTGAACATTCCTTGGTGCTAAAGTGCAGTAGATAGTGATAATAATGCTATTGATGATGGATACAAGGTTTAAATGTAAACAAAGCAAAAAAAATGAACAACTAGCATGATAATAATTATTGTGTAAATATAAGTGTACCATGGAATGTTATTAATTATTCTCTATACTCTAAAGACTTGACCTTGCAAGTCTGCATGGTGTGTAACAGGGTGTGTAAGCGTAAGAAGCTACACATGGGAGCTGGTAAGATCAAGCAGTTAGATACAATCTTCTCCATAGAGGATACAACACAAGCCTTTTGCATGCCCACTCCCTCGTGCTGAAGAGAGTGGGGTAAAAGAAGGAGAAAGGTGTGGGGGAAGAATGGGAATATCTGAGGAGACAGACATGAATGAAGTGATTATTTATGGCTTCTTTCATAGGCTTCTTCCTGGTCCCTGGACGGGAATAGTTGGGTGGCTATGAAGTGTTACTCTCAATGCAGTATTCCAATATGCTCATCCCCTTTTACCTTGATGTTATGTGCACAGCACTATGTGTCTGCACTGCGTAGGATCCAGCCTCTGTGCTATCAGTCAGGAATGACTTTCTGGGAATACATCCAGAAGGAAGGAGTTACACATTTTGACTGATCAAAACAGAAGCCTAACAGACTGAAATGAACAGTTACTTCTTTCAGGCTTAAAAGAGAAAAATCTCCCTTTTCAGTCGACTTCTTCTATGGAGTTGTCAGAAATGGTGCACTGCTCTTTGATGCTCTTTCAAAGACAAGGGGAATCTTCAGCAAATAAATAAACACTGTACCTGTAGTGAAGGATTCATTTCAGTCAAGAATTTAAGACTGAAATTTGCCAAAAAATAATCAGAGCTTTGGACCCAATTTATCAATGGTACAAGTGGGCATAACTCCACTGAAACCAGTTGGACGGTACCCACCTGCGTTACTATGGAATCTAGCTCAATAGCTGTAGGTTTTAATCACACTGCTTTAAGTTTCAATTTCATCAAGAGTTAACCATTACCGTGAAAGGCAGATGCTCTTCTGATGTCTGAGATACTTAACAAACATTGACACTTTTTAACACTAAGCCCTGCAGGAAGAGTGCTGAAGTTTTTGTTACTTCACAGTAAATCGTAACAAATTAGTATAACCTGCCTTATTCCTCTATCTTCCTGCTGTGTCAAGAAACCATTCTGGCGATCTTGACACGATACCTTTCTGTACACATGAATTCACAGAAAAATGGTGCATAGCCGCAGACATAGGGACTTTGTATTCACAATATACATGACATGCATGAATGCATATGCATAGACACACACTCATGCCAGTATACCATTAATCACTAGTCAATTTATTAAAGCTATTTTACAGACTACTCCTATTACCCCTGTCTGATGGGTTGTTTACACATCACTGTGGGAATTCCATTTTTTTGACAGTAGGGAAACCATGCACAGTGCAATTTTAATTTTTAAATATTCACCATTCAACACTTCTGTTTGTTTATAGAGTGCTGGTGGCTGTCACTGTACTGTGTTTTGGAACTGTGGGCTTTGCCAGCCCAGTAATTGTAAATCCTGCAGCTCCATCAGTGCTACGTACAACTTTTGCAGAGCTCAATGAATTTGTTGTACTACCCCAACTCTAAACAGATTCCACTGTGCAATGGGATCTGGCAAATTCCCTTTCAGAGGTCCAAGTATGAAGATGGAACTTAATGAGAAAAAAGTTTATGCTCTTAAACAATCAAAGAAGCGTGTTTCATAGCATCGGAGGAATTAGAAATGGGAGAGACCTATTAGGTCATTTAGTTTATCTCCCTGGCAGTAGAGGATTGTTTTCTATAATATGTCTGTGTATTTTTAAATCTTACAAGATGAACTCTCTGGAATATATAGAGCTGGGGCAAGGACAAATATTCCATTTTGCAGCAAATTTCAAGGTTTCAGAGCACAGTTTTCAATCCAGATCATGCTGAATTTGGCAAAGTAAGGACTTGAAAGTGGGTTTCCCACATTCCAGGCCAGGGCCCAATCACCAGTTTATGGAGGCTGTCCCTCCTGAAAACTTTGTCAAAACTGATACATCCCCACAAAGCATTCTGGTTCCAGCCAGCTTTAGTAATCTATTTCCAGTTCCTAAAAACAACAAGTGTAATTATCTGTGAGCCATTCAGATATTATGGTGCCGAGCGCAGTACAAAAACCTCAGGCAAATCCTGTCAAGTGCTGACCACCTGCAAGTTCCATTGATGTTAATGGGACCCTCTCAGAACTTGCCTCTAGTCAGGTAGATGGATGCATGAAGACAAAACAAACAAAGTAGTCTTGTTCGGTATGTGATTATACTAAGCTTTTAGGTCGCAAAAAATTATATTTCAACTGCCAAAAAAAGGGAGAGGAGAGAATACGAAGTGTGTAAAACATTATATGATATTTAAATAAAGAGGAGGTTAAGAAACTTAAGCAGCAATGCATGAAACAGATCCTCACAACAATTATCAGAAAGTTCATTTACAAAGTCTGTGAGACTGCATGACACACTCATGGACTTTGCTCCCCACAGATGATTGTTCTTTCAGTCATAAGTATTGCACCTAAAAATCTGTGGTATTTTAACAGATTACAAACAAACAAACAAACAAATAAA
Organism: Terrapene triunguis; assembly: GCF_002925995.2. NCBI lineage: Eukaryota > Metazoa > Chordata > Testudines > Emydidae > Terrapene > Terrapene triunguis. The sequence continues at coordinate 13,912,276 of NW_020664409.1, forward strand.
CCACGAGTCCTACCAGTGATCATAAAGAAAGGTTTGCCTTTCTGTGACAGATAAACATACCCTCTCCCTTAATCAGCAGAAATTGCCAACTGAGATGCTGTAGTCTCTGTACTCATGATTTCATTTAACACAAGTTTGGAAATACTGTATTTAAAAAGTAAAAAAACCCAACAACAACGTAAGTTGAGTCTGAAAGTGACTTTGCAGTTTTGTTTTTGATTCCATCGGGTTCCACTTAAGTGAGCTGAATGTGCTTAGAGTTGCTATTGTGACTTTATGGAATTTTCAATACAGTACTTGCACTGAATAAAACAACAAACTTCTTAGGCTGCAACTTCATTTTCCCGCAGATGCAGTTTAAAGCTCTCGGTCAGTAACTGTAAAGAGGACACATGTTAATTTTAAAAAGTGTACATATGACCAGATTATTCAAGGGATTTTGCTATGATTAAGAAGAGAATCCAGATCTGTCTAAGTAGAAATATTACTAGGTATCTGACTTCTTCTTTTCTAGAAGAATCCAATGCCTGTGATCTCTGATGCATTAATATTATGGAAATTCAAGCTCAATCTGAAGACTGGGGAGTTTATGTAACACAACAGGACTGTGGACCATTATATCCTTTTCTGAAAGGACTGTCATTCCTTCAGACCTTTATGAAAAAAGTCCTACAAAATTTAATAAACATGGAACCCATAAAGTATTATAGACAATAAACAGAATTCTACAAAATTTATTAAAATACTAATTGAATTTAATAGACAGTACTATCCTTTCTAAATAATTTTAAAATCATTCTATGGTATTCAATAGAGAATGATATCCGAGCTATAGCATTCTGTAGGTTGCTATAAAAGTTGTAATGAAAGGTTTTCATTCTCCATTAAATACTCTAGGGCTTTTCCATACTGGAAGGGTAAACAAACAAACAAACAAAATAGATAACAAGACATCAGCAATCTTGAATATCTTTAATGCTCCCATGTCCACTGATGCACTACATAATTTCAGAGGGGCAGCACAGAGAAATTAGGAAATATTTGAAGATTGATTTCAACTTCTTTAGATACAATACATGCTGTTGTTTTCTTGTTAGTGACAAAAGAGGAATAGTCTTAATAGTCTGGTTGAAGCTTTCCTTAAACAGTTTCATAATTTACATGGAGGAGATGTAAACAAGTAGCTGACATACATAAGTCTCACAGAGTATTCTCTTAGGATGAAATTCACCCAAATCTGTGGGGGATGCACAAGGCCCTCTTCATTACTTAAGCTCTCTGTGTGAAGCAGGGTGCACAGCCAAGCAGGAGGTCTTCTTCCCTCACCCCTTCCCTTGCATACTGGCCCCAACTAGACTGGGGATGGAGCTAATAGATTTGTACTTACACCAATCTAAGGCCTGGTCTACACTAACCCCCCAATTCTAACTAAGGTACGCAACTTCAGCTACGTGAATAATGTAGCTGAAGTCGACGTACCTTAGTTCGAACTTACCGCGGTCCAGACGCGGCAGGCAGGCTCCCCCATCGACTCCGCGTACTCCTCGCGCCGAGCAGGATTACCGGAGTCGACGGCGAGCACTTCTGGGTTCGATTTATCGCGTCCAGACAAGACATGATAAATCAAACCCAGAAGTTCGATTGCCTGCCGCCGAACCAGCGTGGTAAGTATAGACAAGCCCTTAGAATATCAGGGTTGAACAGGACCACATCTAGTCCAACCCCCTGCTCAAAGCAGGACCAATCCCCAGACAGATTTTTGCCCCAGATGGCCCCCTCAAGGACTGAACTCATAACCTTGGGTTTAGCAGGCCAATGCTGAAGCCACTGAGCTATCTCTCTCCCCAATCAAAGGGCCAGAAATCCCAGCATCTCATGTAGGCTGTATAGGAGAAGGGGCCACTGTTCCAGGACACAGGTTGGAATAGCAAGCATGGAGCTGCTGAATTGCAGCCTGCCTACAGGTTGGGTGAGGTGAATTCAGTCTGTCCAATCTCTGTGGAACTCCCTGCAGAAAGTCAGATGACCAGAGCTTTGAACTTTCAGTCTTAGAAACCAAGAAAGGAACCTCCTTGAAATCCCTATTTCTAGGGTTTCCCGTTTTGGCACGTAAGCAATAGTCTGATTTTAGCTATCACCCTGAAATCTCCATCTGTAAAAACTGCAGGGCTTTCCTTTTTAACTTACATTTTCCATACTAAACTATAGTTTAAGAGAAAATCTATATAGAAAAGGGGGGAAAAGTCAAGCTACTTAAATTAATCTAACATATTTTGTTTCTTGGTTTGTTTGTAAGGTACCTGTGCTCACTAGGCTTTCATAGCAATGGCAGAGACTGATGTATATCTGTGTATAATTCAGAGATAGGCATGAACCAAAATCTTGGATGGAAATACCCTCAAACTTTGGGAATGTTCAGATCCATATAGATAGAAATTTTGCAGCTGAGGGCTGGTATGTAGCATTAGAATAACATAGTCTCTTTAGCCCATATTTGAGAGGAACGAGCAGAAGAGAGAACTTCTTTTTGCCCTTATCATCTAGCATATTTCAAGGCAGCATAAGAAGCTGGCTAGTGGCTTAGAAGAATCTCTCTGAGGAGCAGAAGACAGATCCAGATTGCAACACCAGATCCAAACCTACTCAGACTTTGGGGAAGTTTGGATTTGAATAGGGATTTTGGAGTCCAGGCCCATCTCTACAGGACAGTCTGGGATAGTGGGCTCTGATGATATACAGACAAACTAAGAAATGAATACAGGGGTTTAACCCCTGTATGGTGAACCTCTGATGAGCAGACATTTGTTTTCCCTAAACCAGAGGTTCTCAACCTTTTTCTTTCTGACACCCCGCCCCCCTCCCCCAATATGCTGTAAAAACTCCATGGCCCAGCTATGCTACAACAACTGTTTTCCTGCATATAAAAATGAGGGCCGGCATTAGGGGGTAGCAAGCAGGGCAATTTCCTGGGGCCCTACACCACAGGGGGCACCCCAAAACTAAGTTGCTCAGGCTTCAGCTTCAGCCTCTGGTGATGGGGCTTGGGGCCCCAAGCTGAAGTTCCATGTGCCAGGGCTTCGGCTTTCTGCCCTAGGCTGTAGCGAGTCTGATGCCAACCAGGCTTGGCAGACCCCCTGAAATCTGTTTGTGGCCCACTGGGGTGCCCCTGGTTGAGAACCACTGCCTTAAACAGGACCTTTTCACACAGTTGCAGTATTTATAGACTACACCCTTTGCACTGCCTGTATATAATATTCCGTTGCTACTGTAAAGGTTTAAGTCTGGGACATCAATACAAAACTGTCACTTAGGGGAAACACCAGGTCCAGTGTGACAAAGATGCCATAGCATTTTCTTCTCAATAGCTGCTAAGGCTCCCTCTGGCTGTAGAGGGCAAAGAGCATAAGGCATACAGAAAAGACTACATATGCTGTGATTCCTCCCCTTTTAAGATTAGGCACATGCAGCTGCTGCTGCCTGATGCACCCTTCTTATGTGAAGTAACCAGGGTCACAGCAAATACCTGAGATAGGGTAGCGCCGGTACTAGCCATAACCTGTTCTCCTTTTCTGACTTGCTTGGCCAATAGAAGTGGGTGGGAGACTTCACTGTGGTGGACTGGATAGGGATGTGGCGTGCAGACGGCACACAAACTCATAGCGCAGCTGCTGCTGTTTGTTTAAGAGCAGTCAGGGCCAGAATCAGCTAGATGAAGAAGCTATAAGGCGTGGCCAGCACCAGGAAGCAGCTCGCACTCCTGGCTCTCTGCCCTACAAGTGCTCCCTCCTGATCCTGAGTCTCCTAGCTCTCTCTGGCAATGTGCCTCCCTCCCTGGTTCTAAACTTGGCGAGTCCATAGACCCTTTCGAGCTCAGAGCCCAGACCAGCAGATCCTTGGATCCTGTGTTAATCCACCCCTGAGAGTGACTCTGCACTCCAGCTTTGGAAGACAGGCTGTGCTTCTATGCACCTCAGGATGCCTTAGGCTGCATTTTCACCCCACAATATTCAGACCTTGTGCAAGTTTGACCATGAAAAGAGGAAAAGCAGCAGTGCATTTGAATCTGAAATTTAGTTGTAATAATTTACATTTGACCTGAAAATGCAATACAAAATTTAGATTTCACGGGGAAACATGGCAAAGTGGGTAGAGCAGTAGCTTTACAACTGAGCTTTTATATATAAGCTGGTGGTCGGATCCTGCTTGCTAGTGAATCTTTATTCATATGATACAACTGACACCCTTTACTCCAACGAGCCACATGGCTTGAATAATAGCGTTGTTGTAGGTCACGACTGAGATGCCACAATTCATGAAAGCTAGGTTAATTTCACGTAAGAATTTAAAAAAGAGTTCAGATGATCTGTTAGCTGTTTAAACACGCACACATAGACATGTGATCATGTACACACAAACACACACTTCCTCTCTATATATTAATATTATATATATATATACATCAGAATGGATCCCATATTGAAATACCCAAAATCCCGACTGTCCTTAACTATCTCGTCCTGTTATAGGCTAGGGTGTACTGAACAAAAGGGACAGTCGTCTGTTAAGTTGCTTTAGTAAATATTGCTTGCAATTAGTAGTACTCCCATGCAAGCATGATACCATAATATTATCCAATTAGTATTAGCTGATACTCTGAGGCCCTTTTTGGAAATGATGCTTTTTCTTGATGTCTTTTTTGGAAATAACTTTAATAAAGTACCAGTGCTCTGACCAGTCATCTAGATCAACCTCTGAAAATCCTTACCTACTTACATTCCTCAGAACATCTTTGAAGGCTCTCACAATTCATTGAACCAGTTCAGCCTAGCTCTCAATCTAAATAAACATGAGGCAGTCTTGTGTCTTTATTCAACTCTTGTACACAAAAATACCAAAACAAGATTGTGGGATCTACTTAAGAGATCAGTGCCATTTACAGCAGCAGAAAACAGAATAAAATATTGTGCATGCTCCCACAACAAACTTGTAAAACACACACACACAAAGAAGGCATCTAACAATCATTTAGGCATTTCTTTAAGAGTCCTGTCTACCTAGGCCACCCATGAGCTATTTGCCTAGTATTCAGACAGCTGGCCTAAAAAAGGATCTGGCTTCTGCTTATATTTATTAAATCTGCAGGAAGGATCCATCAATCACAACAATGGGTTTTAAATGTTTGCTGGGTGAGGGGAGTCCCATAAGCACTCTTTGAAGTGTCTTTTGCTGAAGGTAAACATCTGAAGAACATAAATAGCTGCTCTTCTTTCCAATGAGTAGCCTTGTCAAAGTGGATAGAATAGAAAGGAGGGGGGAGGGGTGCCATCATGAAAAGGAAAAGCAATAAAAGATTCCTTATGACAGCAATTTACACATTTACTGCTCTTTGATATGTTAACTAGATTTTGCAAAATGGAATTCTTTGTGTTTTAGAGGTCCTTGGCCAGTGATAGCTCACAGTCAGAACAATGTTTTGCAATAGACATAATGCATCTTCTAATTAATAGGGTAACTTGGGCAACCTTTGTAAATCAGTGACATCATTATAGCAGGATACAAGTGAATAGTTGTTCATAAGGAAGGAAAGCTCCTCATAACACCAGTATCATTATTTACTGTGTGCACTGACTAAAGTGAATTGGATTAAATACAAGGGGATCAATAGGTTATGTGCCCTATTCACTAAACTTTTACAAAGCCTTTGATTCTAGAAAACAGAGCTTTTCCATTCAGAAAATTAGTGATGCAGTACTGCAAATTTCCAGTTTGCATATTCAGCAAAGTCTAAGATCATATGATGCAAATTGTCCAAATGTATAAAGATATAAAAAATGGGGAGGTCAATATGCAAACTAAAGTGAACAATATATTAAAATGATTTTCTTATATACAGACACACTTCTATGAAATAGAATGCAATATTAGCCAGTGCATGTGGTACACATTTTAACGTAGCAGAACAAAATATGATATATCATTCAGAAATGCATTATTATATGAATAAATATAGAGACACCCACATCAACAGAAAATATGCTCTATCCTGAAATTTGGCTAGTCGACTAAAGACTCTTCCCTGGAAATATATTCAGCTACTAAATTAGGATCAATATCATAGCGATTGAATGCATTTTCATTGTGCTAGCAAACATATGCAAAGGTGGTTGCATTTCAGTGGTGTGTGAAGTGATTCATATTGATTTGCTGGAATTATTCAGGCTGAGAGCTGCTATATAAATATAAGATATCATTATAATTATCATTATGACATGTGGCAGTAAGAATACTAAATAGCAATTACATTTCCAATAGGTGATATTAATAGTATTTTCAGCAATTCCTTTCAAGCACAGAGGACTTTCCTATTTAAAAGTGGCTCATAATATTTGGGTATGGTGCAGTAATTTTTTATCAAACGTTTATCTGTGCCCAAATACATTTTATTCAACAGAAGTAGGAGCACCCAGGATCCGAGTACATGGTCATACTATGTTGTCATCTTCTTCACCACATTATTAGCCCTTTTTCCAACCACTTATGACCTTCTCTCAGTCAAGACCCACACCTCTTATCCAGTCTTTCTTCATCCTGGCCTCTCTCACACCTTGACTTCAAACTCTTGGGTGCTAACTTTATTCCTGTGTCTCATACATCCTTTTCCTTTCTTTCCTTCTCCTGCTTCCTTTGAAATTCCTAGTCCATCTCCACAAATTCACCATGATCAACAACCTCAATTGCACTCACAGGGGTTGCACTGAATGGGAGTTACACACAGAATTACACATCATGCACATACATATCCAAGGACAAAATTTGGCCCATAATGTTTTAGCATGACAATCATTAGTATCTTGCATTATTTTTGTAAGCGAATATAACCTGAAAAGAAGCTAACAGAGTTATTAGACAGCCTGTTTTATTTTTCTCATCAAGGAGAAAACTGAATTTATATTTCAGAATGCAGTCCCTACTAGAGTAGCTTTGATCCAGTTCCCATTCCAGTTTTAAAGAGGAGCTGGATCAGATGCATAGTTTGTGTGTTTCTTCTGAATGTTCTCATATTCATGTTCTCATGAAACTAGCAGTAGGTGTAGCATGATAAACACAGAAAAGGAAGAAGAGCTGAGTGAAGGCAACATGGGCTGGTGCTGAATGAATCTCTCCAGCAACAGAATCACGTATATATTCCAGGACAGGTTTTGCCCTAATGGTACAGCCTGTTTCTCCCTATTTCTTAGGGGTTTAACCTTGACTGTTTTAATGGTCTATTTGCTGAAATTTTACAAAAGAATCCTCCACCCAGATTCTTCAGGTTTTGATACCAGACCCATCACCCTGGTATTGGTCCACCTTCCACTAGTGCTTTAAGTGATGTGACTAACATCTATCACATATAGTTCTTTCGGTCTCTCATCCTCTCCCCAAGGATAATATGATGTGGAGTTTTTTTTCCTTTTTGACCTATGCTAGGTGTCTTCATTAGTAAAGGCAGTGTTGACGAAGTAGGTGCCTTGTGCTTGGAATGAAGTAGAAATGGTGAATCTATCACTAAACTAGAGATAGACATGAACCAAAAGCCTGGATCACATCCCTACCTCTATAACTGGCTGAGCAAAACCCTGGGATCTGAAACCCCGGCAAACTTCAAGGTGTTCAAAATCCTGACCTGCATCTGAATTTTGTGCCCCAGGGCCATCTCTAAATGTAATTCCATTTAAGTAAGATTTACACAAGTATCAATGAGAGCAAAATTTGGTTTCCCCTATAGTTGCTGTTAGCCTTTCTCAGCATCACCCAACCATACTGAAAGGGTTGTGTTTGCATGTACAGCAATAGGCTGAGCCCAGATTTACTCTCTAATTTACTTTTTGCTGATTTATCACTTCACTAATGACACAATAGATTTTCCCATTAGTTTATTATTATTATTTATTATTGGTATTGGTATTATTCTGAAACAAAATGAAAACAAAGTAGAGAAGTGACCTAGTTTCAAAGGCAGTGCATTATTTTCAAGAGTTCAGCAACACTGCACTGAATGGACAGTTTCCATTTTACCAGCATTCAATCACTGGCATTTGTCTTTTGTATCCCAGAGCAATTGCATAACTCTAATATTGACCTTAACCAGAGCCCTTTGTTTCTCACCCTAACAGCCAAAAGCATTAAAAATGCGTGTTTACTTAATTTGTCCTGGCATGCAGTGTAATTACAAGCAGTTTGTTTTCTCTGTTGTAAAATATGGGATAGAGAAGGAATAAAGTAATGTGGAAAATTAACATTGTGATGTACTGTATAGTGGAATAACACTAAAAACACTTAGCAGTGTTAGTACTGGAGGTGCTATTTGTGTTGTGTGCAAGAGCAATAAAGAATTAAATGCCTCTTTCTAAACTATATTTGCATGATTTTCAGCTGCAGTAAAATTAATCTGATCTGCCTCTAAGTACAAAAGAAAAAAAAATCAAAGCACCAGTGGAACCGAATAGCACTTGGGCAGGCTTTAAAATCGCATTCTTCTATTTGTTGAATACTACAGCACTGCTTAATGAAATAAATTACAGTGAAAAACATGACCGGAGTGAACACATTCAGAGGTTCCTAAGCTCTGGCTGGAGTCCATACAAAGCTCTGCCACCCTAGCATGGCCTTGCCTGTAGGACCTTTTGATGCCAGGTTAACTACTGGTGAGGAGGAAGACTGGGTATGCTGTAGCACTGCATCTTAATAGGTTATTTCCCTGTATTGTCTGTATGGGAGCTGCTGTACCCAACTCTGTAAATCGCCCCCTCTCTGTTCTAACTCTTTCTGCAAAGCATTTCCCCCTTCTCTTTGTACAGCACAGTGAGCCAAACTGTGATCTTGGTTACACTGGCGTAACTCCATATTTACATCAGAGCCACAAAGCAGAATTCATCCTCCTTCTCTTCATTTTCAGTATCATTCTCTCTGTAAGGTACTCATTGATATTTTTTATGAAGGACCTTAGATAAAGAATACATTCTGCTACATCCTCCATCACATGTACTTATTTAAAGGGATAAAAACTTAAATATTAAAATAGATGGAAAAGAAACAACTCATCCCTACATAGTTATGATGTTTTTGGTTGGTCTGGGATTTTTTGTTTTGTTGTTTTACTTCAATAGAGATTCACCCCTCCTCCCCGTAAAAAATATTAGTTTTTTTTTTAAATTAGACCTGCTGGTTAAAATAAACATTTGAGCTCTTTGTTATTACTATCAAACAACCATTAGTTAAGCCCTTCAGAGCTGTATTTCAGAGAATGTGTTCAGAGTGGAAAGATTAACTGAGCAGATTCCCATACTAAAGATATGATGCTGCTCTATTTGTATGAGCCTTATCGGGAGAAAGGGTATGTCTAGCCTCCTAGCTCTGGCCACTGTCCATTTTGCCATCTGACTCATCTTTATTTTTTTTAATAAGTTGAGATGAACCTGGAAGACAAGGGGGTTTTTAACAGGAGTAAAGAAATCCAGCTCTATTCTAGTGCTAGCTGGAGGTAGGGAAGTCATTAGATTAACCTCTCTTGACAGTTCAGGCTCAGCAAATATTCTTAAAAATAACTCTTCCAGTAATTTATGACCTTTTGGGAGCATAATCAATAGTGTTAAGAGGAGAGGCAGCCAGACAGCACTTCCTGGTCGGAGAAAGTTTCTTGTCTTTGTAATGTTTGCATTCTGTCTGCTTGTACGCACTAAGACTGACTGCCAGTGATATCATACCCCTTTTACTCCATCAGTTTTGGAGACATACATTATTATTGTCAATTTACCGTCTCCTCTGTTATTTCATACAGTATCTAATTCCAACACACACCGGTGTGCAAATGCAATTACAAAGTGAGGAGAAACAGCATAGAGCAATTTCTGCCATGTCCGCTGTCTCCCCTTGGCATCGTTTGATGGAGAATGATTTTATGCTCCAGCATCCCAGCAAAGACCCATGCAAAGACTTATGCATCTGCTTAATTTTATGCACTGAGAGTAGTTTCAATTACTTCAGTAGAACTACTTGTATTGCGTAATTAAGCACATGCCTAACTCTTTGCAGAATCAGAATCTGGGAGAATTTCAGGCTATGATTCCATATTTCCCACTCCCAATATAAAACCACCTATATGCATATAACCCACTCCCAATATAAAACCACTGGCTGCCTTTACCCACCCTCAGGCTGCCCCTCTGCAAGCCCAATACCTAGGTGGGCCTAAGACTAGGCCCTGCAGCCTGGGGAGTTGCTGGCCTAGGGCTTCCCAGCTCCTAAGGCCTTTCCCCAGCCCTGCCTCACTCTAGGTCCCCAGGTGAGTTCCCCAGCAGCCAGGCCTGTCTCCCTCTCCACTCAGAGAGAGACTCTTCCCTCTGGCTTCCCTGGCCTTCTTATAAGGCTCAGTTGCTTGGTTTGGGGCATGGCCCCAACTGCAGCCACTTCCCCAATCAGCCAGGGTTTTACTCCCTTGCCCAGCCCCAGCCCTCTGCAGGGCTTTTCCAACCCCTCCAGGGCTGGAAGCGGGTGCTCACCCTGCTACACCCCCCCCTCAAAACCCCCACTCTGGGGGAAGGGGGGTCTCTTGGCCAGGACTCCCAGAAAGTTGCCCTCCAGGGTCGCCCCTCCAGGCTCGCACACCTTTTCTCCGTGGCCTCCCAGGCCCGGGACATCTCCCGGGTTTGGGTTTCAGCCTTTCTGCAGGCCAACTCCGCGGCCTCTAGCTGTGCCCACAGGTTGGGATCCCCCTGGCCCTCCTCTCTCAGGGTCTGGGTCCCCACAGCCACCCGCTCTACCTGCACCTGGGCCCCAGCCTCCTGCTGGGCCCAGTCTGTCTGGGTTCCCTGCGTGAAGGTGGTCCTGGCAATGGTCTGGGTCCCAGCCTGCTCCTACACATCCAGTTTCTTCTGAATCTGAATACCATAATACCACGGTCCATTTTTTTCAGGAAACCTCTGAAGTGCCTAGTGCATATGAATTTGAAGATTTGCTGAACTTAAATATATTTCAATTTATAAAATGGCACCACAAGTTTTTTGTGCCCTGTCATTACTTAGGCCATGTCTACACCACAAAATTAAATTGACCTAACTTGTGTTGGCATATAGATGCTGCAGTAATTACATCACTTGTGCGTCTTCACCAGGAATGCTTGTATCGATTGCACTGTGAGTCTGGGGCACTGTGGGATGGCTCCTGAAAACCAGTAACAGTTTAAGTAAGCAATGCAGCATCTGAGTCAACCTAACTACATTGGCCTTGACTACGCCGCTCCTGGAGGTGGAGTTATAAAGTTGGCATGGTGGGTCAGTTATGTTGGTGGGAGAGAAATTGAAGTGTAGACACTTCCATAGTTAGGTTGACCTAAGCTGCCTTGCATTGAGCTAACTCCGTTATATAGACCAGATCTTAGACACACATACAAGTTATATTGACTTCAGACAGCCTCACACATAGAGTATGTCTACACTACAGGATTAATCCGAATTTACAGAATTCGAATTTTGGAAACAGATTGTATAAAGTCGAATGTATGCGGCCACACTAAGCACATTAATTCGGCGGTGTGCGTCCATGTACCGGGGCTAGTGTCGATTTCCGGAGCGTTGCACTGTGGGTAGTTATCCCATAGCTATCCCATAGTTCCCACAGTCTCCCCTGCCCATTGGAATTCTGGGTTGAGATCCCAGTGCCTGATGGGGCAAAAAACATTGTCGCAGGTGGTTCTGGGTACAGCCTCACCCCTCCCTCCATGAAAGCAACGGCAGACAACCATTTCGCGCCTTTTTTCCTGGGTGAACACTGCAGACTCCATACCACGGCAAGCATGGAGCCCGCTCAGCTCAAGACAGCAGTCATGAACATTGTAAACACCTCGCGCATTCTCGTGCAGTATATGCTGAACCAGGACCAGAAAAACGAGGCGAGGAGGAGGCGGCGACGGCATCGCAGCAACAAGCGTGATGAGGACATGGACATGGACTCAGAATTCTCGCAAACCGCGGGCCCCGGTGCTTTGGAGATCATGTTGTTAATGGGGCAGGTTCTATCCGTGGAACGCCGATTCTGGGCCCGGGAAACAAGCACAGACTGGTGGGACCGCATAGGTGTGGGACGATTCCCAGTGGCTGTAAAACTTTCGCATGCGTAAGGGCACTTTCATGGAACTTTGTGACTTGCTTTCCCCTGCCCTGAAGCGCCAGAATACCAAGATGAGAGCAGCCCTCACAGTTGAGACGCGAGTGGCGATAGCCCTGTGGAAGCTTGCAACGCCAGACAGCTACCCGTCAGTCGGGAATCAATTTGGAGTGGGCAAATCTACTGTGGGGGCTGCTGTGATGCAAGTAGCCAAAGCAATCACTGAGCTGCTGCTACGAAAGGTAGTGACTCTGGGAAATGTGCAGGTCATAGTATATGGCTTTGCTGCAATGGGATTCCCTAACTGTAGTGGGGCAATAGATGGAACCCATATCCCTATCTTGGCACCGGAGCACCAGGGCAGCGAGTACATAAACTGCAAGGGGTACTTTTCAATGGTGCTGCAAGCACTGGTGGATCACAAGAGACGTTTCACCAACATCAACGTGGGCTGGCCGGGAAGGGTTCATGACGCTCGTGTCTTCAGGAACACTAATCTGTTTAAATGGCTGCAGCAAGGGACTTACTTCCCAGACCAGAAAATAACCATTGGGGATGTTGAAATGCCAATAGTTATTCTTGGGGACCCAGCCTACCCCTTAATGCCATGGCTCATGAAGCCATACACAGGCAGCCTGGACAGGAGTCAGGAGCTGTTCAACTACAGGCTGAGCAAGTGCAGAATGGTGGTAGAATGTGCATTTGGCCATTTAAAAGGTCGCTGGCGATTGTTACTGACTCGCTCAGACCTCAGCCAAACCAATATCCCCATTGTTATTGCTGCTTGCTGTGTGCTCCACAATCTCTGTGAAAGTAAGGGGGAGACCTTTATGGCGGGGTGGGAGGCTGAGGCAAATCGCCTGGCTGCTGATTATGCGCAGCCAGACACCAGGGCGATTAGAAGAGCACACCAGGAAGCGCTGCGCATCAGAGAAGCTTTGAAAACCAGTTTCATGACTGGCCAGGCTACAGTGTGAAATTTCTGTTTGTTTCTCCTTCATGAAAACCCGCCCCCTTTATTGACTCATTCTCTGTAAGGAACCCACCCTCCCCCTTCGCCCAGCTTGCTTTCAAAGGAAATAAAGTCACTATCGTTTAAAAATCATTTATTCTTTATTAATTGATTATAAAAAGAGGGAGAGAACCCGGGTGGGGTTTGGGAGGAGGATCAGCGGGAAGGAAAAGGCCACTAAAAAAAGGTTAAAAAAATGACAGCCTTTTGCTTGGGCTGTCCACTAGGGTGGAATGGGAGGGTGTATGGAGCCGCCCCCCACCCCCGCGTTCTTACACATCTGGGTGAGGAGGCTATGGAACATGGTGAGGGGGGAGGGCAGTTCTACAGGGGCTGTAGCGGCACTCTGTTATCCTGCTGCCGCTCCTGAAGCTCCACCAGATGCCGGAGCATGTCTGTTTGCTCACGCAGCAGCCCCAGCGTTGCATCCCGCCTCCTCTGATCTTCCTGCCACCACCTCTCATCTCGAGCGTCTCTCCTCTCCTCACATTGGTCCCTCCTGTCCTCACGTTGGTCCCTCATGTCCTCACGTTGGTCCCTCCTGTCCTCACGTTCACTGGCATCTTTCCTATACTTTGAAACCGTGTCCTTCCACTCATTCAGATGAGCTCTTTCACTGCGGGTAGATTCCATGATTTCCGCGAACATCTCGTCTCGCGTCTTCTTTTTCCGACGCCTTATCTGAGATAGCCTTCGGGACTGAGGAGGGAGGCTTGAAAAATTTGCAGCTGCAGGAGGGAGGGAAAAAAGGGAGAGAAGTATTAAAAAAGATACATTTTACAGAACAATGCTTATACTCTTTCATGGTGACCAACACTATTCACATTACATAGCACGTGTGATTTCTGTGCAAGGTCGCATTTTGCCTCTTAATATTGAGTGCCTGCGGCTTTGCTGCTAGAGATCACAGACGCAGGTCCAGGCAACAGAATTCGGCTTGCATGCGGCCATGGTAAGCCATTGTCTTTCGGCTTCTGCGCCCTCCTTTCCCACATACCAAGCAAAGCCCGTTGAGTGCTGCGGTTTTCCTGTTAACCTTCAGCAGCAGAAAACAAACTAACCTCCCCGCATCCAATTCTCTGGATGATCGCTTTATCCCTCCCCCCACCGCGTGGCTGGTATCAGGGAAGATCCCTGCAGGAACCAAACTAACATCCCCCACCCCGCCATGAATTCTCTGGGATGATCGCTTTACCCCTCCCCCCACTGCGTGGCTGGTATCAGGGAAGATCCCTGCTAGCCAAATGCGAAAAGCTCAGGGCCAATTCCCCCCCCCCCCCC
>NW_020664409.1:13926812-13996812 GCF_002925995.2 Terrapene triunguis
ACTGCAGGGAAGGATTTCTTTTCAGCCACAGGCAAACAGCCCAGTAGAAACGGCCACCTCTGTCCCCTTAATTAAATTCCCGTATTTCAACCAGGTTACCATGAGCGATATCATTCTCCTGAGGATTACACAGCGAGATAAAGAACGGATGTTGCTTGAATGCCAGCAAACACTGGGACCATACGCTGCCAGGATTTGTCATGCAATGATACCAGATTACTTGCTACTAGCATGGTGTGGTCAAGTGTCCTACCATGGAGGACGGAATAAGGCTGCACTGCCCAGAAACCTTGTGGCAAGGCTTTTGGAGTACCTCCAGGAGAGCTTCATGGAGATGTCTCTGGAGGATTTCCGCTCCATCCCCAGACATGTTAACAGACTTTTCCAGTAGCTGTACTGGCCGCGAATGCATCCCAAGTCCTCAGGGCAAAGTAATCATTAAAAAACGCTTGCTTTTAAAACAAGTTTTATATTTTAAAAGATAAACTCACCTGAGGTCCCTTCCATGGGGTCATGGTCTTGGATACTGGCTTGGGAGGGTTGGGAGGGTACTTCAGTCAGGCTGAGAAAAAGATCCTGGCTGTTGGGGAGAACGGAGTGCTGTGTGCTCTCTGCAAGCTCGTCCTCCTCCTCCTCCTCCTCCTCTTCCCCGTCCACAGAATCCTCAGGTGTAGCTGATGAGATTACCCCCGCCTCGGAATCCACGGTCAGAGGTGGGGTAGTGGTGGCGGCCCCCTCCTAGAACTGCATGCAGCTCGGCGTAGAAGCGGCATGTCCGCGGCTCTGACTCGGAGCGACTGTTTGCCTCCTTTGTTTTTTGATAGGCTTGTCTGAGCTCCTTGACTTTCACGCGGCACTGATCTGAGTCCCTATTGTGGCCTCTCTCCATCATGCCTTTGGAGATTTTTTCAAAAGTTTTGGCATTTCGTCTTTTCGAACAAAGTTCTGCTAGCACTGAATCCTCTCCCCACATAGCGATCAGATCCAGTACCTCCCGTACAGTCCATGCTGGTGCTCTTTTTCGATTATCGGCCTGCATGGTTACCTGTGCTGATGAGCTATCTGTGGTCACCTGTGCTCTCCATGCTGGGCAAACAGGAAATAAAATTAAAATGTTCGCGGGGCTTTTCCTGTCTACCTGGCCAGTGCATCCGAGTTCATTTTGCTGTCCAGAGCGGTCACAATGGTGCACTGTGGGATAGCTCCCGGAGGCCAATACCATTGAATTGCGGCCACACTAAGTCTAATTCGAAATGACAATATCGATTTTGGCGCTACTCCGCTCATCGGGGTGGATTACAGAAATCGATTTTAAGAGCCCTTTATTTCAAAATAAATGGCTTCATTGTGTGGATGGGTGCAGGGTTAATTCGATTTAATGCTGCTAAATCTGAATTAAAGTCATAGTGTAGACCAGGCCATACATACCACCCCCAATAGTGGTTAACTATAAACAAACTGCACGTATTGTCCAATCAAACAATTTAAAGGGGATGATAAAGAAAACAAGATGCAAATGTAAATATGAGGTTGATATTTTCACTTTTTATTTACATTATTAATTTTTTGTCCTGGCTAATATTTCCTCTAGCTTTTGTATTATCAAAACTGCACCCACAACAATTCAAATAAATAAAAAGGAGAGACTGAAGTCCTGGATCCTGCTCTGAGAGCCATGGAGGTGAGTGATTTCAGTGTGGCTTTGCATGGACACAAAGGAGCACCCACACGGATCGAAGTGGAGGGACCAAGGGCAGGCCTGAGAACCCAGCTGACCCCACCTTGGGAGGAGTTGATGAGGCTAATATTTTTAAGGGATTTGGTGAGTCACCTTATAAAAGTAGGGGCACATTCAGTATGACAATGCACTGGGAATTACTGGATGACAGTTGTTTTCAAAGTACTAAGAATGAACTGATTTGCAAAAAAATTAGAATAAAAATAATTTAGAAAAAACAAACATTGCCCCTTTCATAAGTCTCTGCCAAAGCTTTAATGCCCACTGTTTTTCATGTCAAATCCTAGCATCTATTCTAGTGCACACTGCCGGAGGCTGAGAAACTCAAGGCTTTTCCCAAGACAGATGGCTAAGGTGAATAAGGCCTATTCTTCTTACACTCCACCTTCATCAACATTTCATCCTCGGGAGCTGAGCACCTGGAAAGGATTAAAGGGGTTGATTATAGTAGGGTTCACCCTAAAATAATGTGGAGTGAAGTTAAAAACAGCCTTAGTTTACAGAGAGATTATTATAACATGGAACCTACAATGAGAATTGGGGCCAGATCATAGCTGGCTCTGTGTGGGTGCCCAAGGGGAGGGTTGAAAGCACAAAAAATTCCCTCTTTGTACCCCTGAACTAGACACAATAATGGCACTTAGGCTCAGGAGCACCCAATTTTCCTACCAGTTGCAGGCATGCAACTCCTCTTCACTTCAAAGGGAATTGTGTGTGCACAAGGCATGGGATGATGTGGCCATTGAGTACAAGTAGGTTTAACTCCAGTGGGAACACTACACTTTCCAAAATAGGCAGAGGCTAGACACAGGGGAGAGGTGTAGTCACATTTGTCTTTGCTCCTAGAGGCTCAATGCCTTCAGTAGCTCCTGATGGGACAGAGCACCTCTGTGCTCCCTCTAGTGCAGCCAGGTAGTTTTACTGGCACAATCTATCCCTTTGGGTATTAGAACATGTGTAATCACTGATGAATCATAGAATGTTAGAACTGGAAGGGACCTCGAGAGGTCATCTAGTCCAATCCCCTGCACGCACGGCAGGACTAAGTATTATCTATGAAGGTTTGTAAAGCTTTTCCCTTGTTGGCATCTAACATGGTCTGCAGTCTTTATGTTCCCGTTGGACTGGGCTGAGGAACAGAAACCCTTAAATGCAGAAAAAAGTCCCACAAGCACCAACAAAAATGGAGTGAAGAGTATATACTTTTTACTTAAGAACGCTAAGTATTCTAAAATTGAGGTATAGTTTTTCCATAATTACCTCCTGTACACAGTGCATTAACATTGAGTAATAGCTGAAGATCAGTATGTCTAAACCTATAGCACTGAGTGTGGTATAGGGTGCTTTGAAATAAATGTATAGATTTTAAGGCCGGAAGGGACTATTATGTATGTTTAGTATGACTTCCTGCATAACACGTGTCCGAGAACCTCACCCAAGTATTCCTGCATCAACCCAGATATGGTGCGAGAATTAGTCCATAACTAGATTTTTCCTGTCTACACTAGATCACAAAATGCGTCCACTCATTTTGAACTAATAACCATAAAAAAGGATTAAAAACGAGGAAAAACCTCTGCTTAAAAACATTAGCCTCAGACATTGTGCCAGCTTCAAAAAGCTCCTGAATTTTACACTCAAATTACTATTAATTCTGCAGTTTTATTTCATTAAAAAAAACATGACTCAATGGAGCTATATATCAGGTCTTTCTTTGGCCCATTGACTTGATATCATACTTACGGATCTTAGCAGACTCTGCACATTCTAATGGCATAATGGTTTCTACTAGTCATTACTGCAGTATATTTAAAGGGGAAAAGTGGGGGAACATTAAACAACTAGTAAAAGTAAACTAACAAGGACAAATACAGTATTATGCTAATTACATGATGATGTAAGGCTCAGTTATGTTTTATTATCCTTCAGGAAATATTATAGAACTCAGTTGTGACTTTGCAGTCAGTTAGTCATATCATCACCCTGAACATAAAGCCACAAGAGCTTTGTAGCATCCTCTTTCCTCTGCAGCTCACACCATGACATACTCTCTGGCTCATGTATTATAGCACCAGTAGAGCAGCTGTTCCATCCACAGAATTACCATTTACTTCCGTGGTTGTTCTGCAAGTGGGTCAGTTGCAGAAGCAAGTCCTAACATAGTTATTTAACAGGAATGTACAAAATTTAGATATTTCTATGCATTCTTCAAAGCATGAATATATATTTTTCCAAGAAACAAAACACATCACTTTATATATCCTATGAAAACAATCTTATTACCTGTTTATGCAGTTAGTAATCTACATCATAGTTTCTTATATAGTACTGATGAGATACTAGACTGAGCACTATAGAAGACATCCTGTCTCTCTCAAGTCAAACTGATTTCTTGGGCCTACCGTTGTCATGAGGTATTTAGAATTCTACCTAAGGCAAAAATGTACTCATCAATATTAAACATCTCCACTTCTGTAATACACGCATATGGAATTGAACCTGCACTCATAAATTTGCCTTCACGCTCAGATTTTCACTTGTTGAAATAGCAACTCTTAAAAGAATTAGCACACATTCAATTCATAAGGGTGTTTTTGAGGGGTTGTGCCTAAATTTCGTTTTCACTCATGACCTCTTCAGCATCCTTTGAGATAATGTGGTCACTAAGTCCTGGGGGGGGGGGAGAGGGGGGAGAGTGTGCATGCTATCTCCCATCAAAGAGATGTAGAGTCTCCATCTCTCTATACAGTATGCATGGACTGTGTTAATTGACTGCACCATTCCTTTTAAAGCAAAATTTCAGTCCATGCAGTGTATATGAAACCGTATCTACCGAATTATTTTGAAATTCAGCATTGATAAGTGGGTAATGAATGCTATTATGACTGGCTGCTTCTATGCATAGGTAAATCAGCTTCTCTTGCATGTGATTTTGAGAAGCCGAAAAAGCTTGTGTCTGCAAGTGCTTGTAAATGTTTTGTTTCTATTCACCAGATGATTGACAGAAAGTCTCCAAGACATCCCTGCAGATGAGCTATTTCAACATTTGCTGAAATTACCTTTTTCTGACCATGGAAAGTCAAAGCATGTGCAGAGAGTGTGTGAGTGTGTGTGTGTCTGAGTGTAAGAGAGAGAGATTGCTACACATCAGGAAGTGAAATGAGCTTTGATGTGTAGAATGTGACTTCAGGAGGCTAATGATTGATTCTTGGACAACCCAGTTAAGCTGGGCAGGCATTTCCACTGATGAACTCTATATAGGACTTCAAGTTCTCAACAAAGGGCTTGTCTACACTTACTGGGGGATCGATGCTTGGCGATCGATGCATTGGTGGTTGATTTAGCAGGTCTAGTGAAGACCTGCTAAATTGACCGCAGATCACTCTCCCGTTGACTCCTGTACTCCACCTGAACGAGAAGCACAAGGGAAGTTGATGGGAGATGCTCTCCCATCGACATTGCATAGTGTGTACTCCACGGTAAGTAGATCTAAGTATTATTCACGTAGCTGAAGTTGCGTAACTTAGATCAATCTCCCTCTGTAGTGTAGACAAGACCAAAGAGGCCGCAGATATAAAACCCTTTTCTATTTTTCCCTCAGAAAGCCTTCATACTTCTTCCTCTCCTGCCTGCTGTTGAAGGTGATGGGAAACTCTTGCCTCCTGTACTGAAATCCCAGGAGGACCGACACCATAGAAGTGATTTGATTTGAATGTCTTCATTTGAGAACAACTTGGAGGCACTTAAAAAATACATATCGCTCTTGTAAGCCTTTGATTCACAGCTGCTAAAAAAGGTTTAATCTTGTATAAAACTTGGGGCATCTGCTTTGTCATGTCACAATGACAGTTGGGTATGACATGGGATAACATGATACACTCTAACCAGCTGCAAGATAACTGTTTTTAAATGCGCCTCTTGTGTGCATAATAGTATCCAATGGAAAGTAAAAAAATCTGTGGAGCCCATTGGACAGCTGTTATGTAATTCCCCTTCTCATACTTATGCCCATAGGTGCGTAAAGCCCTGGGCTGTTGGGATTTCATGAACATTCCAAGACATCATTTTCAAAAAAGAGATAAAAGTCTCACACAATGGCTACTGGAAGTTCCTATTGTTTCCCACTGTGGGCTAAAGGCAAATGGGGACAGGGATCTGGGGCGAGAGCTTTTCTTCTTTCCTTAATATGTATGTACAGTTTTACAAGTTGTTCTCTTAAAACAAATATTTATTTGCTCTGATATAATGATAAAAGTATTTCATCCATAAATCAATCTCAAAACACTTTTGAACACTATATTCATGTATGCCCTTCCCTGCCCAGGGTGGTGGTGGTTTACTTTTAATATATGAGTGGCCCCTGTCATCAGTGGGTTGGGAGGATGTCTTACTGGCATAAAGAGCAGGCTGTAAATGCTTAGATTCCTTAGGACAATGGGTTCTAATTTTGCAAGGGTTGATTGATCCTTCTGAGTTGGATAACTTGACTACTCTGTAGTCAGCTCCATGTCATTAGGATTCAGAGTAGCAGCCGTGTTAGTCTGTATCCGCAAAAAGAACAGGAGTACTTGTGGCACCTTAGAGACTAACAAATTTATTAGAGCATAAGCTTTCGTGGGCTACAACCCACTTCTTCGGATGCATATTGAGTGAAACATATCGAGGAGATATATATACACACATACAGAGAGCATGAACAGGTGGGAGTTGTCTTACCAACTCTGAGAGGCCAATTAAGTAAGAGAAAAAAACTTTTGAAGTGATAATCAAGGTAGCCAAGTACAGACACTTTGATAAGAAGCAAGTGTGAGAATACTTACAAGGGGAGATAGATTCAATGTTTGTAATGGCTCAGCCATTCCCAATCCCTGTTTAGCCCTGAGTTGATTGTGTCTAGTTTGCATATCAATTCCAGCTCAGCAGTCTCTCGTTGGAGTCTGTTTTTGAAGTTTTTCTGTTTTAAGATAGCCACCCGCAGGTCTGTCATAGAATGGCCAGACAGGTTAAAGTGTTCTCCCACTGGTTTTTGAGTATTATGATTCCTGATGTCAGATTTGTGTCCATTAATTCTTTTGCGTAGAGACTGTCCGGTTTGGCCAATGTACATGGCAGAGGGGCATTGCTGGCACATGATGGCATATATCACATTGGTAGATGTGCAGGTGAACGAGCCCCTGATGGTATGGCTGATGTGATTAGGCCCTATGATGGTGTCACTTGAATAGATATGTGGACAGAGTTGGCATCGGGCTTTGTTACAAGGATAGGTTCCTGGGTCAGTGTTTTTGTTCAGTGATGAGTGGTTGCTGGTGAGTATTTGCTTTAGGTTGGGGGGTTGTCTGTAAGCAAGGACAGGTCTGTCTCCCAAGATCTGTGAGAGTAAAGGATCATCTTTCAGGATAGGTTGTAGATCTCTAATGATGCGCTGGAGAGGTTTTAGTTGGGGGCTGAAGGTGACAGCTAGTGGTGTTCTGTTATTTTCTTTGTTGGCCCTGTCTTGTAGGAGGTGACTTCTGGGTACTCGTCTGGCTCTGTCAATCTGTTTTTTCACTTCAGCAGGTGGGTATTGTAGTTTTAAGAATGCTTGATAGAGATCTTGTAGGTGCTTGTCTCTATCTGAGGGATTGGAGCAAATGCGGTTATATCTTAGAGCTTGGCTGTAGACAATGGATCGTGTGGTGTGTCCTGGATGGAAGCTGGAGGCATGTAGGTAAGTGTAGCGGTCAGTAGGTTTCCGGTACAGGGTGGTATTTATGTGACCATCGCTTATTAGCACAGTAGTGTCCAGGAAATGGACCGCTTGTGTGGATTGATCTAGGCTGAGGTTGATGGTAGGATGGAAATTATTGAAATCATGGTGGAATTCCTCAAGGGCTTCTTTTCCATGGGTCCAGATGATGAAGATGTCATCAATGTAGCGCAAGTAGAGTAGGGGCGTTAGGGGACGAGAGCTAAGGAAGCGTTGTTCTAAGTCCGCCATAAAAATGTTGGCATACTGTGGGGCCATGCGGGTACCCATAGCAGTGCCGCTGACTTGAAGGTATATATTGTCCCCAAATGTGAAATAGTTGTGGGTGAGGACAAAGTCACAGAGTTCAGCCACCAGGTTAGCTGTGACATTATCGGGGATACTGTTCCTGATAGCTTGTAGTCCATCTTTGTGTGGAATATTGGTGTAGAGGGCTTCTACATCCATAGTGGCCAGGATGGTGTTTTCTGGAAGATCACCGATGGATTGTAGTTTCCTCAGGAAGTCAGTAGTATCTCGAAGATAGCTGGGAGTGCTGGTAGCGTAGGGTCTGAGGAGAGAGTCCACATAACATTATGTCATTAGGATGTCAAACTAAAGGAATGTCTGCATGGCATGAACATTAAAGGTACAATGGAAATTTAGTTAGGGTTGACTTTGTGTTGGTATCCTTAGATTAAATTCCCCCTTCATTAAGTAATTGTGCAACATACATGTTGTCTGCTTGGTTGCCACTTTCTACCCCAGAGGTGGCTACATTTCAGTTATCTTTCTGTCTAACAAAATGCTTTGCGATCCTTCACAATTAAAGGCACAAACACAAAAATTAATGATCTCTTCCTCAGTTTGCCTTGTCCTCTTGTCGGATGTGCTCACAAGGCAGACTGGGGATAGGAGACAGTGGCTTGTACTGTATATAACCTAGGGACATGGATCTGCAGCTATCCTCTTAGGCCCCAGTTCAGCAAGGTCCTTAAGCACATGCATAACTTAAGCACATGAATAGCCCTCTTTGAAAGAAACAGGACAACTCAGAGACTTAAAGTTACACAAACGCTTAAAGAACCTTGCTATTTATCTATGGTACTTATAAAGTCCCTCAACCTAGTAGTAACTAAGCTCCTCACTATCTTTAATATATTTATCTTCATAACACCTCTGTGAGGAAGGGAAGTGTCACAGAGGAAGCCTATGCCAGAGCAGGGAATTGAACATTGGTTGCCCACAACCAAGGATGGAGGGGGGGGGTCCAGACTTCCACTTGACCATCCTTTCCCTCTCGCGGAAGCCTAAGATTTTGTCTCTTTAGCACATGCACAGTAACAAGTCGTAAGTGCATAAGTGTCAAGTGTTCTCCAAAGTTTAAAGCCGGATCCTTTGAAATTTTGAAAATTTTAGAAAACATTTTATTGGAAAGATTAGGTGATCTTCATTCCTTTTCATATAGCTTTAAATATTTTCCTGCTCCTTGACAACAACTGGTATTAGCAAAGAAGCGAAGACATTTCTGTCTAGCCTTTAAATCGGGTCTTTTACTGAAAAGAGAACAATCTCTCCTTATAACTTCCATAAATAACTGTTTCTGGGTCAAACTACAATTCACCAATTTGCTCCCAGAGTGCTTAATGTAATTTTCCAAGAGCCAGCTTTTGTTCTTTTCTGTAGACCCACACATATATATGTAACAGCATTGACATTTAGTAGGTCAGAAGTCGGCTCTGTGATGTAGCTAACATTTTTAGTATACCAAAAAACTTCTGTTTTTAGTAGTACTTCCACTGCTTGTTTAATTCATTTCAAACCATACTGATATTTCCAATACTATAATTTACCCAACATTAACATGTGCATTAACATTTGATGTGCATGTGTAATGTTCAATGTTAACTGGATTTATATGCATGCATCAAGAAGCTAATAGTCTTAAACATCTCCCATATTACAAAACCAAAACACAATTGAGTACAACTGTTAGACTCTAGTCAAAATGGCAGGGGATGGGTGTAGTAGGTGGGGACTGAGGTACCTTAGCAGAGTTCAGCAAGGAAGCTTACAGAATGCCGGCTTCTGGTGTGTCTAGCTTGAGCCTATGCTAACAGTTTTACGATCACCCAATTAAAATTAAACAGAATCAAGAGGCTAAATTCATCCCTTCCTTGTGTAAGTGGATGCAATTCCATCAACTTCAACTGCATTTCACCCCACTACCCAGGGGCTGACTCTGACCTAAAGAGATTATATTTTGTAAAAATTTCTTATGAATTTTGATATACACGTTAAACTTTGAGTTTACATAATTTATGCTCATCAAAAGTTTGCTTTACACTGAAATCCCATTGTAAAGTAGCTTACTTTCTTCATTTCGTCCTGTTATCTACAATAGCATGTGCCTCATATAAAAAGTTGACTGTACTAGCCATACAAGAATCTGTGGGACCTTATGTTGCCCCGTAGAGACTCTATAACTTGTAAAACATTGAAGGTGGCTTTCATTTTAGGAACAATATAAAAACACATGTAATTGGAGTAGGCATACATTAATTAACTTTCATAATCTATTAATATAAATATTCCAAGCTCTCTTTCTTCCTCTACAGTACACTGTTTGATGCTCTAAGATTAATGTTGTACATGATTAATATTTAATAAACTGGAATGTTTTGCTATTAAACTGATTTTTTCTTTATCACTGAAATTTAATAATTGTTCATTTAAAAAATAATGTTCAGCCATTTTGGTGAAAATTATACTAGGAACAGGACTAATTTTCTAAAACCTCTTCAATTTTAAATATGTAACATACTGTTGAATCCAAGATCACTAAAATAGTTTAAATTAGTGGATCACCCATATTAGTATTTATTATTTTTCCACCTCAATATATTATGCTAGGCCCCTCACAGAAACAGGTCAAGACATGGTCCTTGCACTGTAGAGCTTACCATCTAAAATCAATAGGACTCACGTGATCGTATTAATTACTTATGAAGTCACAGAAGCCAGGAAATGAGTAATTTACTTTTATTTTATGACCGTAAGTGTTGCTTCATCAAAGTTGTAGAAAGACCAGGTCACTGTGCTAAGTGCATACAGTCTAAAATTTTCAGTAGAATGCGGTATGAATAGTGTTCAATTTGTATTACATCTTTCATTCTGAAAGATCCCAAAGCACGTAAGGAAATCTGTCTGTCTATTTACAGGCACAGTAACCACTTTGTCACTGAAAGGCAGATGTTCCTGCGGTGGATCAAGGAACAAACTAGCAGTTTAACACTGCATATGGACGGGACATAACAGGAAGAATATTGTCGCTATGACAGAGTGCAGGGAGTGTACAGGTGACCCTGAACTCTGATCACTAGGATCAATTAATTAATTAGTTCGCCTTGAGAATGTTGATGGGGGTAATTAGACAATCAGGATGGCTGAGATAAAGAGCCAATTAGCCCATCAACCCAAAGTGGATAAAGAGGCAGGAAGGAAATGCCAAAGGTGAGAGAGGGGACTAGGGCTAGCTGAGCCCAATAACATGGAGGCCTCAAGGGTGGGAGACCTCTGTTCCCCTCAGGTCATGGGGAGAGGGCTAAAAAGCTCTGCTGGTGCTGTAAATAGACTATTGCATGGGGATTGCTGTGGAAATGGTGAAGGGAATTTAAATTAAAAGAGTAGCGTGAATACATCACCACTGGAGTGCATGCAGTTTCTGCAGGGAAGAAGGCGGGACAGGAAACACACCCCATGAATGTATGTATATATATATATACATATATAAACTACATATATATATGGAGAATGTAGTTACCCAAATTGCAGTTTGGATGGAACACTAGGCTAAGATTCTTGCTCTTGCAAAAAGAGTTCATGGGATCTTGAACACATGCAAGTGACATGGATGGACCTTGATTTTGCATCTCATTCAAAAGTTAGTGTCCCCAACTGTATCCCGGTAATACCCTTCTGGGACACTCAGTCTAGCTCAATACTAAGTGAATGGGATTGAGCAGTAGGGTCTCCCAATTGCATTAGTTACAGCAGCAGCAATGGGAGTTCTCATCTATACTGTGGAATGATCCACACAAGTAGGAAGTCTAAGTCAGCCCCACTAGTTTTACCCCTTGTTCTGGTTCTTTATGTCGTCCTGGATTGCATCCATAGTACTTTTGTGCTGTGGCATAAATAGCACCCAGATTTTGGCCAAAGGGGAAAATTGCTCAGCTTTCTTGGAACCCACAATGTTCGAGAACCTTGCTCCCCAGATCATTCACTAGGATGAAAAAATTCAATGCAAATACATTAACTTAAGCGATAACACCTGCAGCTATTCATGATTTTGCTTGGCCTGGGTGCAGGAATCTTAAAATTAGTGCAGAAGCCTGATATTTTGTGTAGGTGCTTGTGTACCTCACTGTCAATTCCTTTTAATGTTATAGGACAAAGCCTTGTAAATAAAGTGGGCTGTATCTTAACATTCCTTTGAAAAAACTGCAGAGAGTAGCTCTTGTGTAGCTCTTAAAGTATAGCTTGGCTAAAAAGAAATATAAATGCTTATAAAAGTAGGGATAAAGGCCTTTTTTCATGGGTAGTGCGGGCTTGATTCGCCTTTGGGTATAATTTGCAACCTCTCTGCCCTTGAAGACAGCTCAGCAATAGATGGACTCACACTCACTAGAGGGCAGATTTAAGTGTCAGTCGGACTCAATAGGAGCACCACTGGTGGAGGCTGAATCAGTACATCTGTCAGGTAGGTGACCTTCCCCCCCCCCCGTCACATCATGGATAGCAATGGCCAACATCAGATTCCCTTTCAGCATAGGGGTTGCAGGTGGCTTGTGCCATTCTCCCCTTCAAACTCTTCCCCCACAATTAGAAGCTGATGCATGGGTCCCTCAGGCTCCTGCTGGTAAAACCCAAGGATTAATTGGATCCTGTGTGTGTAACTGGAGACATTGTCAAGAATCTGAATAGCAAGGTTTGTTTTCCCTCTTTGCCCTAGCCAGAACTATATTTGCCCTAGCCAGAACTATGTTATATATATATATATATATAGTGGTCAGTTAAAATATTACTCAAGGCTCAAATCATTTGATGATCCATAGTGAAAGTTAACATGGTGGAACATGGTCCATAAACCCAGGCCTTGAAGAACTTTAGTTTTGAAACATTTTCTAAATCATGGATCATGACAAAACTGAAACTGAAAAAGGACAAAATTGAGACATTACACATTGCAAATAGCAGATCAAATCCTGCAACAGCCCAGAGCAAGGGAAGGCTGATGAGAAAAGGAAAATGGTAATGGAATTGTAAGATTTTGTTGTATCAATAACTTGGTTACTAACTTTCTCTTATTTCAGCATAAATCTATTGCTTCAGATTTAGGAATATGTATGTCCTAGAACAGAGGTAAGGCACTGAGCACAACATCTTTAGAAAGAAGGGAATAAACATTTGTCTTGTAAAAAGACCATTTAAAAAAGATTTTGTAAAGTAACTGCCCTTTAAAATGAGAATGAACACTTCTCTTAGGGGAACCATTTGAAACTAAATAGAATCCCATAATTAAACAAGTATATTTTAGGCAAGGGCAGGTCTTCTGTTCTCCAGAGACTAAAATTGTGATGAAGCATGAACAGTGTTTTAATGTAAAGAAAAATGTGGCCTAGATTTTCAGAATCACACATGTGAAATTCCAAATGCAGAAATTTTTACTCATATTTTTTTGTGCACAATTACCACGACTGTCTACACAATCATGGTAACTGTACCTGAAATTATCAATCATTATTTGTACTCTGGTAGTCTTGAAAGGCCCCCAGCCAGGATTGGGGTCTTGTGATGCTAGGCACTGTGCACACGTAGACTAGATGGCCGTCCATGCCTCAGAGAGCTTATCATCTTAAAGACAAGACAATCAGAAATCAACAAGCAATAAAAGAGCAATTTTCCAGGAGTACAGCTGTTGTAAATTACAGTCCAATTTCTTCCCAGTTTTCCCTTAGATTCCCCAAGATTTTCCCAGTTAGACATCCAACTGCTCATTTGCAGGTGCATTTATTGTCACTGTACATGCAGTCATGGTGACAGTATTTGAAAAATTCAGAAAATTTGGACCAGTAAACTTACGTAGTGAAGCAGGAAGAGGTCCTTTCCATTACACTAGAGGAGAGAGTTTATTTAAAATGGATGCAAGACCCAGCAACTGAACAAAACACTAAAGTATCCAAGCAGCTTTCATAATTTTGTTAGGCTTGCTATTATTCTCTTAATTATTCTATGGAAATAAAGAATAAAATAATAAAATCATAATGGAAACAATGTGGGAGGAACCATGTGATGAGACAAAGCTCCAAATTCATGGACATAAATTGATTATTAAAGAAAAAGTGGGATGCTACATAATTTTCTCCATTACAAAGTACAACGATAGATGATAGATAGGTAACACCTGAGATGGAAAACCAGTCCAGTACATGGAATGGAGAGGCTAAAGTCATCCTGCTCTGACTTGGGTCCAAGCCCGGCCATTTTGCAGTGGACTACAGCTGAAGATGCAGATACGCATGTCAGAAGGTCTGCGTAGTGCAGTATAGATGTGTTAGCATGGCTTTGAGACTGGGTCCAGCGATTGTAAGACCAGGTTTACAATGCCATGTGGATACTCAAATGCAGACTTGGAAACACCATATCCACAAACCCAGTCCCACAGAGCTGGGTTACAGCACAGCATTGACATACTGTAACTAGCTAACTTGGGTGATGAGCCATATCAAAAGAAAAAGAAATCCCAGACAAAATCAGAAGAGAAAGGATGACATTTAAAGGGGTTTCAAGAGTTCCCCAGGAAACCCCACATATATAGGGCATCCAAATGGACAGGCACTTCTGCACTGGCTCCCTGGTTTAGTCAGGAGCCAGGCTGCCCATAGGCAGTCTGGCGGAAGCTGGACACTACCCCCTGCTCATAGCCAATATCATGTCTAGAGGAGCTTTCAGTGTCTAGGGAAAAATAACTGTGTTGTGTTCTTGCTCAATGACTACAATACAAACGAAAGGGTAAATACTGTAAATTAAGAGCTATGACAGTTGCTAAAGCTATAAGAGATCAGATGAAAGGAGTAATATCAAATGTAAGTCAGTAAGAAAAACCAAAATACATCCTGTGGATGTAAACAGATACAATCGATCAATCATTTATGGTGCCACTTGGTCTTACTGAGGTTGTGGTTCTGGCAAGGTCAACAATTAGATCCAAGGGCCTTGATCATGAATGTTAGGTGTCCCTTTTCAATGCAGTACAATGTGTACTATGCAACACAACGTTCCAACCATATTCTGGATTTAGAAACTATCCTTAACTATTGTTGTTGATCTATGTAGGAGGTAGTCCAAACCCCTTAATCTTAGATTTGATTCTTCACTGGGTGCAGAGGTTAGTGAAATGAATCCAAATTTTGTGTACACAACACCTCACTTTAGAAATCATATTTACTCTAGCTACACTATTATCCTATCCTTAACAATAAGCATCTGTGTCTCTTAAAAATGCTACCCTGGATGAAGTTATTCTCCCTTACTAAAAGTCATCATGTATTCCTTTACTCAAGCAAAACTCTCATTGGTTGGTTTCAACGAGTTGTGCCTGAGGAAGAGAATGCAGAACCAGTCCTTATATTAATATGGCTGATACAACACTCGAGAGAGCTTTATGCCATAGATAATCTTTGAATAGCTGGTTACCAGGCTAATTACATATATACAGCTATAAAACAACATAGGACCAGAAAGAAGACCAGGACATTTCAGGTCTAAGATGATTTTATAACAACTCTGCCATTTTCATTCTATGTAGTGATACATCTTTTTTAAAATGGAAAAAAAATTGAAAAAAAATCTTAATTATTTGGTTAGACATTTCTTTATGCTAATTTGGACAAAGCATTGAAAACAAATTTTTGAGAGCACCATTGTGTTGGATGTGATGCTCTAGTTATATAATCTGCAGGGAATCTACTAGTAACCCCCCCCCTCCAGAACATAGATAATTATTTAGAAACAAAATAAAACTCAGTAGAAAAGTTTTCTCAGTTCCGTTTCAAATTTTAAAAACAGTCCAAGTTTGGGGGGGGGGGGGGGAGCCTATGAAATTTCACCTTTTCACCCCAAAGTAGGATCATTTTGAATAAAAGTAGGCTCATTTGCACTAAAAATAAACTCTGTTTTTCAGCAAAAACAGCAATTTTGTTTCAGTGTTGAATTTTAAAGTAATTTTTTTTCAGTGAAAATCAATCCTCATGAAAATAAGTAAAATTTTAAACATTGTATGTTTTTGACATGAAAATGGTATTTCAGGGACATTTTGTATAACTACATTCTTGGCCATGAAATAGCCAAGAATAAAATGACTAAACTTGTCATGTGAAATTTCATGAGAAAATGTCCATCACTTTTGTACAGCTCTACTAATTATGTTTCCCATTAATCAACTTAAAGAGTTAACAGCCACAAATTTCTGGTCCACTAGACAAGGAAAAGCATCACTTTATTGTTGCAAGGACCATGGACAGTTCCATTGCTACACAAGAAGAAAATGGAGATTGGAGAAGTATGACTATAGAGCATGAAAAAGTAATCCCTAAGGATATGGGCACAAGAACCTTCAGCTACAATAACTGGGAATCCCGATAAACCCACACTCAAACATTCATGTGTCATTTGTTACAGATTTATGTTCAAGCTTTTCTATTTGATAATTAACCATAAAACCGTACTATTTCTGCCTGGATTTTTTCTTTTTATTGTCCTCTCCATTTTTTATCTCCTTCTGTTGTCCTGGTGTCTTTTTCAGTATCTGTTCTTTCCTTCTGTCTCCCTCCAACCTCCTTCTATTCTTGGGTGGTATTCTCTCCCTGCTTTCCCTGCATGTGTAGGTCTGTATTTTGCCTTCTTGTCCCTGACATTCTCTCCCTTCCTTTTATCCTCCACTTCTTCTAACACAATGTATACATTTAAATATAGTCAGCCTTCCTCTACTCACACTCCCTAACACATTCAGCCACTCCATCAATATAATTACCCCTCTACTCTACTCCCCCAAAATGTTTATTCTCCCCCACTCAACCTCTCAGCACATTCACCCCCCCACCCCACTCTCACACAGTCCATAAATAAAAAAATAATTTTATAAATAAAAAGATTATTGACATTATTATAAAGTCAGAACCAGGGGTAGCCTGTCTCTGTGGCAGTGCTGGTGGCATTGCTTTGGATGAGTGTGCTGCAGATCCTGGAATGACAGCCACATAAGAAAAGCTGTGAGGATGTGGAATGAGAATGCCCAAGTCTTGCAGCTGTAGTGAAAGAGCCAAACAGGATACTAAAAAGCTAGGGACACAGTCCTTCTCAAGTCCTCCAAGGGGCTTGATTGTGCCTTGTAGGCACAGCACTAGGTTAGGGAGAGTGCAGAGCTCAACTACCCCAGAGAGAAGATGAGGATGTATTTTGCTTCAAGGAGGTCCCTAGTGGGCAGGACCTAACACACACTGCTACTGCTCTGGACTGAGCTCACACCCTTTCTTATAGCCAGCCAGTTCTTCAGGGAGAGGGTGGACACATAAACCTGGGTGGACTAGAGACAGAACATCCCTCTACTCCAGTTTCTAAGGACTGCAATAATGCCTGGCCCTATGCTGTGCCATACAAAGGTAGGAAGTGGAAAGAGAAAGGGGGAGGCCCTTTGCTTCTTCTCTCCTCCCAACCTGGGTAAAGGCCAGGGAGAGTCTGATCAGCAACTATGGTTATTCCACATTAAGTGAGTCTGGGGGCTGCAGTAAACACGGGTATGGCTGCAAGTGGTTCCCATTCAGGAAAGCATTTAAGCACATGCTTAAAGTTACATACATGCTTTGCTGAATCAGGGACAGAGGGTCACACAGTACTGAGTAATGTGATATACAGCATTAATTCATACAACATGTATTTAACAAATGAGTTAATTGTCGGCCTGATTCTGCTGTCTTTACACACAGGCAAAACTCCCACGGATGTTGATGGACATTTTGCCTGTGCTAAAGATGCCAGAAATGGATCCTGTATCTTTGGTCATATTGAAAAGGTCTTTGAAGTTACACAGATTGAGCGCATGTGTTAGTAACAATCCTTGCTTTCTTGGAAAGAAACTCTAGTCTTTTCTTTTGGAAATAAAAATCTGTAATAAATTAGCTATTTTGTACAGGGCACGATTTTATAGTGACTTTGTTTGCTTCTGATTATGGAAAATATTCACATTGTAATAACGTTTTAAAAGTTCTAAAGTTTTCCCAGGAATAAAGCGCAAGTTTTGATAAGCCGGATGAATATATTACCTCAATATTGTTTTTTTTTATAAATGTTATTTCATGGAGACATCTCATAAAGATGCAGTAGATATTCTAAAAGTATGGTCAAATACATTTTCACAGAGCAAGTAAATAGCAGCAGCACCCCGATCACTGACATTGCTGCAGCTCGGAGAAGGCTGCAGGCTCAGCAAAGGGCAATTGCACATTTTCTGGTGGAGTTCACACTGATAACAATGGAAGATTTCTATGAACAGCAGCGGGGCCACTGATTTTAAGTCCTAATTGTGCACAGGTATTGAGCTCTTTCAAGTCATCTTGTCTTCAACTCGGATTGTGGGCTGCATAGCCCTTCTGCAAATCAGGACCAAGCTGGGTCAAGCTGAGCACCCAAAAACTAAGACATCCAAAATAAGTGGACAGGTTAAAAAATGTTGTCCTAAACTTTTAGTTAGTGAGTTGCAGCATCACTCAGGGAGATACAGGGAAAGGAAGTGGACATAATAGAGAGCACTTTTTGGACCACTGCCCTTCGTTTATTGGGCCATTTGTACATATGGTTACTCAGTTGGTGCACACAAATGCACACTTAAAGCATTTGAAAATTCTTCCAGCTTTGCCCCCAGAGGTTGCAAAGGCCTTATTCGGGAGTTGTTGACAACTTGAATTTACAAGTCATACTAAGCTTTGATAGTAGAGCTCAGAAGCCCAATTGGTGTGTACTTCATAAACTATACATGTACAGCCTAGATAGCACATCTACATTTAAGCACCTGTAGATCTAATGAAGGTATTTTACTTCAGATGTCTGTGTGCAATTCTCAAATAATCACAACTTTGTTTAATCGAATAATTTTTTTTCCAAACCAAAGAAAGATGCTAGTCTGAAGCAAGAATTGTATCTCTGTCATGCTGCCAAATTTAGCCATTCTTGCCATAGTCAGGCTCATTGCAAAAGTGGTTAGAATATTTTTTTTTAACAATGGGCCAAGGGTATTTTTTCCCTATTCTTCCATTATTCAAAAATTTTGCTCAAACATTATGTGACAATGGAATTTTAATAACAGACCAAATATGGAACACTTCAGCCCCAAAGAATGATCTTTAATTATTTTTAGAAACATAATAAGGTGTTTATAGTGGAAACTCCTTTGCAGCCTTTCCTATAGCAGTCACTATTAGTGATCACCATAATGAGATATTTCAATTAATATTTTTACCATTAAACAATTGTTTATGGGTCTCATCCATCACACATTGAAATCAATGGGATCTTTTCAATCCGTTTCAATGGGCATCGGATCAGACTTTACATATGGAAAATGGTTTAATCCTCATGCTTTTTTGGAAGACCAGCTAAAATACTACTTTGCTTTAAGCCCCATAATTGCACATATTTGACTTTAATTTTAACTTTAAATTCTCTAACCTTTCGTTATCATAGTATTATTTTTAAATTAAGTGTCTATGTTAATGGGGGGAAAGTAGGAGAAAAGAAAAAACAACCATGCATGAAAAATATCAAGGGAAGACTAATCCATGTTCTCAAATAATTACATGAATCCAGGTGCTGGGACTTACAGAAAAAAACACCAAATATCATGGGACTTGCAATAAAATCACAAGAGTTGGCAACATGCCAGTGCAGCTGTACATATATATATGGGCATTAGTCCTGTCTTTGGGAAACACTGCTTCTGTTTCTGTGCAGTAGATAGTAGTAGCATTTGTTGGTAGCAATTGTGTGTACTGTACTTTATAAGTAACATGACTTGGGAGTGAAAATGTACTCTTTCATGGCCCGGGCATTTCAGGGTTCCTGTTTAGATTATCTGTCTCAGTTTTGTCTGTGAAATTGTTGAGACTTATACATAAAGAGCATCTTATTTATTTTGCCTCAAAACCAGCATATTGGATTGTTTGTAAATACTCCATATGCAGTTATATAGAGAGATTATCAAAAACAAAGAGTTCACTTCATAAACAAAGTAAGCAGATTTTGCCCAAATATTCACTGTCTGCCAGTTCAGGAAAATTCTCTCTCTTTCAATGAGCTTAAAAACACTAGCAGCCATGGACAACCTCGAGTTATATTTTGCAGATGATAGTGGGAAATATGCAAGTGTAGCACTGAATAAAAGAAGAAGCATGTGGCGTACAGTACAAGTTACTGAAATTACAGAGGTACACATCACTGTTACAGAAAGGATGCTGTATCTCGCCGCACTTGCTGACTATCCGCCCATCAAACTATATTAGAAAACATGGAGCTTCTAGAGCAGCAGGAGGAAAGTGAGGAAATGACAAATGTCTGAGAAATCTGGACCCCAAAAGTTGGGTCTAGACGAGAGACAGTAAACATAAATGTTACCATTTTAGTACAGCAGCAAATGGCATTGACAAGTGCTCTCTCATCCTGGGGGTATGAAACCGGGAAAGGTTGGCAGCATTCAAGAAAGTGATAGTGATACAGCTTCTCAGTTTAGGAAATAAACACAGTTATCATTTGATTCAGTCAGTTGGTAACCACTACTATGTTTCCATAAAAGAGCAATGCAAACATTGCATTAAGTCTTTTTGGATGGTGTATCTAGAAACGTACCCTTAGTATGTTTTTATACAGCTGGGTAAAACTCAGCTGTTTGTGTCCACATGGCTTCAATCTTCCTTCCTGGAGGAGAGCAAGGGACAAGGATGGTCAGTCACAATTCTCTGGTCTGTGGGCTGGCAGGCACCAAAAGAATTAACCAGAGGCTTTACAACATCAAGAAACAGTGCTGACTCTCTGTGTCATGTCTGGGTCACCTACTCGTGTTGGAACCATAAGTGCCTCTGTGTGCTTCTTGCTACAGCTTGCACTGTGGAAGGGTTGCAGGACTGTAACCCCCTTTCCACCCTTCCCTCCTTGGAAGGCTAGTCCATTAGAGCTGATAACATAAAGGCTTTAATTTTTCACCGGGACTTATGAACCTAACTCCCTTAGGCGCCATTGAAAATGCCACTCTAAATTTGTGTGTATAACAGGACTTTAAAGTAATATTACATGTGATTTAACTTAGAAAAACAAGTAGACTGAGGGTGCCACATCACCATTAAATACCTTATTTTCATTTCTTCATTAATAACAATACAAAATTAGATTTCATTAACACTGAGACACAAACACACAAAGCAAACACTTACCCCAATCCTATCTCACTTAAGTCCTGCAGTACATATAGCTCTTTACCCAAATGTCCCACAACCCTGGATGACATAATATCTTTACAAAGAGATTATACTATAATCGCAAAATATACTTGTAGGCCAGCTTGGCAAAACAAACATACCCCCTCCTAGTGGTATGTAACATTGCCCAGTGTTGGGGAACTCTGTGATAAAATAATATATGCTGCATATTTTCTTGCTGACCACATCACAAAGTTTACCAAGTACATCTGGCTTCTGTCAAATCTTGGAAAACAGAAGCCTAGAAGGTTTTCTGAGACTGCACTGAGGACCATGAAAATCAACTTTGCTGATTTTAGTTACAAGAAAAAAAGCAGGTTGATTTCCATTTTCGCAGCATGGAACAACCACCTCATAATAATCTCAATAAATTGTTTAATTTCTGTAGCTGTTTTAAGAATAATGGAAATATTCAGACTGGAAATAAGGAGTAAATTTTTAACAGTGAGAGTAATTAACCATTGGTACAATTTACTAAGGGTTGTGGTGGATTCTCCATCACTGACAATTTTTAAATCAAGACTGGATGTTTTTCTAAAGATATACTCTTGGAATTATTTTGGGGAAATTTTGTGTCCTGTGTTATACAGGAGGTCAGATTAGATGATCACAATAGTCCATTGAAATCTATAAATCTATGACTACAAAGAGAAATAAGAGCTCTCTCAATATGATCAGACCTGCCTTCATCTGCATGAAGATGGCTACAGATATCATCTTTGTTTCCTCCTCTTTCCTGGAAGTTCTCTATTTCTGAAAGGGCAGTGGGGAAAAGAGGCTCAGTGCATGCTGGAATGAACAGAAGATTGGCTAGCAACACTGATTACATCAGTCCCACTGAAACTGTTCAAATTGGAAACCAACCAGCTCTTTGTGGGGAGATTTAAGGAAAGCGTGCAAGTAGTTATAAGCTGAAGAGGAAAATCAGTGGGTAGTTTTTCAGTGAGTGGCTCTCCAGAGCTCTGCCCTTCACTGACACCTATAATTATCTAGGTGTATTTTGCTATTGGAATGTCAGGTGTCACTGGCGGAACCTGAAACCATGAATAGACTGAAGAGCTCTTCATGCAGTTTGATTCCTTCCACCTGATCTACTCTGCTGTGTTATTATTTCATGACTTCTTTTCTACTCCAGTACTTAGACAAATTCATGGAGCAAGTTAAACCCTGCATAGCTCAGTAAAAGTGTATCATTTAATGCTTGATTTGAAGTGGTATGAGAGGCATTTGAGTGTATTAACATTTTCAAAGAAAGGTTATGTAATATGCCTTAGCCTATCTGAAACAGCAGTCTGTAGGAATACATGATGCTAGTGTACTGGATGACAGAAATACCAAGGAAACCTTATATGATTGTCTTATTTGAGGGGAACAGTACTGAACAACAGAACAGTCTCTAATGAAGATCGTAACTCAAAATGAAGATGAAAATCATCATATATAATGTAACTCTCACAGTTAAGCCATCCCCAACTCTCTCCCCCCACCCCCGAACATTCACATAGGGCAAAGTCATGTGAGTTCTTCCATGTTTGATTTTTTGACAAGCAATCAGTGGAGCTCTGGAGGGTCAGTTCTCCTTTTCTTTTAAATTTGTATTTGAATGCTCATGAAAGGGGATGGAATGGGAACTTGGTAACTAGAATTTGCTGTTTTTCCACAGAATGGGCAGCAGTGCAAAGTTCCCCACATTACCCCAACAATGTGCCCCAGCTCAGATCTGGTGTCACCAAAGATGGGTGAAACATTCACAATTAAACCCAAAACCATATGAAATTTGCCTAGTTTCAAGTTTTTTTGTGAACGTGAAGTTTGGCTATGGTTTGTCACAAGGTTCAGCTGAGTTTTACTTGTCTTTGAACCAGTCCTCCCTCTCCTATCTCACAGCCTCGCTCCTGTCCCAAAGAGTCCTGGAACTCTTTATCTTTTAAATCTTCTTGGGTATGTCCCAGCGCCCAACATATCTCTTCCTTTTCTCAGATGTCTTCTAGGAATTGGGGCTGTCTGTCTTCTCCTCAGAAATTCACAGGGTGCCAGGAATTTGCTCTCATCCTCCTCAGGCCTCTGACAGGCTTCCCAACCCTACTAATCCTGAAAAGGGTCAAGGAGGGAGGGAAGGTCAGGCAATTTCCCCACCCATTTCATCCTGTGACAGTGGGGCAGAAAAGCCTCTAGCTTTCATTACAGCTTGATCCTGGGGCCAGGTTTCTCTAGTTAACAGATAGAGGTTACTTCAGGACTCCGGGCACAGACATCTCATGCCCCAAGTTCATTATGGAGCAGGTAATAGTGGGAGAATGAGATTTTCCTAAAAACATGCAAGTTTTGCAAGGTATTTTTAATGGAGTGGCAAATTCATGTGAACCAAAAATTCCACTTTGCTGGCTTCCCCAGCAAACCAAACTCATCTCTCTCTTTTCACAAAATCCATGTAGCAGGCGGCAGACCAGAGCCAGACTCAGACAGCTGGCACTTTAAATCACCTTCACTCAGCCCCAGCCAGGTTGGTAGCACTGTCTACCAGATAAACACAACTTGCATTAAAGCTGAATAAACCAAAGTGTCCCTGCTGGGCTAGGGTTTTTCTGACTCTCCTCTGTGGTCTAGAGGTTGAGTCCAAACTGTCCAACTGCATTTTCCTGCTCTCTGAGAGTGTAGCAACCAGTCCTCTTCCAACCAGCATCTCCCACTTTGTGAGGGAAGCAGCAAGTTATATGTTATCCTCCTGGTTGGCTGAGAGAGTAGGGAGTCCTGCTCTGTCCTACACTATTATGGCTCCTGGTCCTGAACCCAAAACAGAACAATAGCCTGTTTTTTCCCTCAGACACCAAAATATCACCTCAGGACCACTTCCCCACAGCCCCTGGCTCTGTCACCCACAAAACTCTTGGAACTGGGTAGCCCGAAATCTGAGACTTTCCCTGCTGGTAATGAGGGGCCAATATACATGACCCAATCCACATGACCCAAAACTGGTGGGTTTCACACAAAGGTAGCAGTGACCTTTCTTTAGGGCTGAGATGGTGACTCAAGTGTCCACTTCCATTCTGTTTGTAGCCTCTTTTCTGGGACTACCAACAAGGGTGACAACTAATAGCAGTTGTGATGGGGGTTTTCTGATGTGGACATATGTTCGCAGGAACTGGACTGCCAACATATTTCACGCAGGTCACTGGACAACCATCAACAAGTAATAACTGTAAAGGGAAATCATGTCTTACTAATCTATTAGAGTTCTTTGAAGGGGTCAACAAACATGTGGACAAGGGGGATCCAGTGGACATAGTATTCTTAGATTTCCAGAAAGCCTTTGACAAGGTCTCTCACCAAAGGCTCTTATGTAAATTAAGTTGTCATGGGATAAAAGGGAAGGTCCTTTCATGGATTGAGAAATGGTTAAAAGACAGGGAACAAAGAGTATTCTCAGAATGGAGAGGGGTAACTAGTGGTGTTCCCCAAGGGTCAGTCCTAGGACCAATCCTATTCAACTTATTCATAATTGATCTGGAGAAAGAGGTAAAAAGTGAGGTGGCAAAGTTTGCAGATGATACTACACTGCTCAAGATAGTTAAGACCAAAGCAGACTGTGAAGAAGTTCAAAAAGATCTCACAAAACTAAGTGATTGGGCAACAAAATGGCAAATGAAATTTAATGTGGATAAATGTAAAGTAATGCACATTGAAAAAAATAACCCCAACTATACGTACAATATGATAGGGGCTAATTTAGCTACAACAAATCAGGAAAAAGATCTTGGAGTCATCGTGGATAGTTCTCTGAAGATGTCCACGCAGTGTGCAGAGGCAGTCAAAAAAGCAAACAGGATGTTAGGAATCATTAAAAAGGGGATAGGGAATAAGACGGAGAATATATTATTGCCTTTATATAAATCGATGGTACGCCCACATCTTGAATACAGCGTACAGATGTGGTCTCCTCATCTCAAAAAAGATATACTGGCACTAGAAAAGGTTCAGAGAAGGGCAATTATGAGGAGAGATTAAAGAGGCTAGGACTTTTCAGCTTGGAAAAGAGGAGACTAAGGAGGGATATGATAGAGGTATATAAAATCATGACTGATGTGGAGAAAGTAGATAAGGAAAGTTATTTACTTATTCCTATAATACAAGAACTAGGGGCCACCAAATGAAATTAATGGGCATTAGGTTTAAAACAAATAAAAGGAAGTTCTTCTTCACACAGCGCACAGTCAACTTGTGGAACTCCTTGCCTGAGGAGGTTGTGAAGGCTAGGACTATAACAGCGTTTAAAAGAGAACTGGATAAATTCATGGAGGTTAAGTCCATTAATGGCTATTAGCCACAATGGGTAAAGAATGATGTCCCTCTGTTTGTCAGAGGGTGGAGATGGATGGCAGGAGAGAGATCACTTGATCATTACCTGTCAGTTCACTCCCTCTGGGGCACCTGGCATTGGCCACTGTCGGTAGACAGGATACTGGGCTAGATGGACCTTTGGTCTGACCCAGTACGGCTGTTCTTATGTTCTTATGTTAACTTTGGATCACTTTAGCTCGGAGCTAGATTCAAACCGCTGACCAAGAGGTAAAAGGCTCCACATTGAATTATCAATCCCCTGAGTCATTCAGCCCCCTGAAGTCTTTTAAATGGTCCATTTATGCTGTTATGGATTGAGACGTGACCAACAGCATTCTATCATTTTATGTTTCTGGAATCATTACCTGTGAAGACTAACGGAGCAGTTCATTTGTATAATAAGTCTAATACATTTTTGATGAAAAACGTATTGGGCGTACACAATAACCTGTTTTTAAAATGAAATAACTCTGTTCTTTTAAATTCTTTTTCCTAGCCAAGGCATAACAGGGGTTAGTGCACAGTATAGACTAATTGCCTACATAATTTCAATTTATGAAACAAAGGCCTTTAAAAATTATAGGGTTACATAAAAGCATCGGAAACCTCTAAGTTAGCTTTGTTTTTCACTCATACAACAGAAGCAGTGGTTTAGACATGATGTGAACGGTAAACATTTTCATGGGGAAAAATATGTCAGAATTTTGTGACAAGGTCCTACCCTTATAATGATTATGTATTTCCCGGTGATGTTGTAATATCTGCTTTAGATCCTCTGTCATGTTCCTCTGCAATAGGTATTATTTTCCTTTTTCACTGGTAGGTCCTGTCCACTGAGCTTCACTCAGTAACCCAAGCCTCTCCCATTCTCTTCATTAGCCTCTGACATCACTGAATGAGTGTTGAGCCAATCCTTTCTCTGGTGGCAAAAGGATGAAGAGAGTTCCTTCAGTGCTTCTCTCAGGTCATGAGGCTGAACAGCAGAGAACACTGCGAGTATTTCCCATAGAGATTCTCTGTCAAATCCTTGACCAGCCCATAACAGAAATTTTACTACTACTTAAGCCATAACGATCTTCTGTTTGGTTTTGCTATCCATTAAAATAAACAACAGGAGGGGGAAAAGTGGACAGCAGGAGAGTCAAACATGATGATAGTTACCTTTAGCCTTACTTAGAATACTCTGTCAAAAATACAGATCCACTGTATTTAAATGGGGACAGGTTTAATTTAATGAGACCTTAGTGACTTAGGACCTCCAATAAAATGCACTGGAAAAAAAGTCACTGCAGATAAATAACCTATTTACTGTTAAACCAGAACATTTCCTCAGCACTAGACACCATGGTACAAAAAGGATCCCAAAGGCCTAGATTTGACTTCAAGATCTCTGCTTGCACAGTGCTGCTCCAGATAATACAGAAATAGATTTATTACGTATATTTGTCCAATATGTTAGGGTGCTCTCCTTTAATTAAAAGCACAGCTAACCCTTGATAGCATCATATTTCTGGGACAAAACAAAATGTTATTATCCACTCTGGGCTCTTATCCTGGCTGTCTGGTAAACATGGTGGATTAAGAGAGGGGAGGGCAATTTTGAAAAATTGTGGTACAAAAGCCAGTGTGCGATCTTAACTGATTGGATCTTATCAGCTTTCCCCATCAGCGTCTCTCTCTCTCTCTCTCATGCTCTCTCAGTCTTTTTTTTTAATGCACCACACTAAGGTGGCAACATTCTTAACTCGGCATTTTTCTCTCAATGAAAATACACAGATATAAGCACTATTTATTTAAGAGTGCTAACACGGCAAGCTAAAAGTTGCTCAGAGTTCTGCTTGGCATAAGCCCAATAAATAAATAAAATAAAATAAAATAAAATCTGATTATTACACCACTCATCTTGGCACAGAAAGGCTGAATGTTGTTTGGATCTCACATCATATAAAATCAATCCACCAATCTCTTAGTAGCGTGCGTTATTTCTGAAAGAGCCAACTAAGCTTTAATATAAAATATACTGAACTCTCTCTCTCTCTGTGTATATATATATATACCTTCAACTTAATGCTTGTGTTAGGTGTCACACTCCAGATGTTAAATTCCTATATACATACATACATTATTCTCTCCTCCCCCAGCTTTTAAAAGTTTTGTTTTTTTTAAATATAGAATTAAAAATTGTTGCTTATACTGTAAGGTCCAATTTCTTGTGCACTAGGTTAGGCTGCAGCTTGCTGTGTTGCAAATGTCACCAGCATGTCGTTGTTAGGGCTGCACTGCATGCCGGTTAATCTGTTTACTTATGCAATGGTAGAAATGTGACCTGGCTATTGTGGTGATTAACAGAGTCAAATATCCTCACATTAACTAGTGAGCTGGGCAATCAGGCTGGATTATTGTTACATTCAATTTAAATTACACTGGCATGACAGGTCCTGAGGTATTTAGTAACGGATTTCACAGCACAGATATGCTTCATGTGTAATGAATAAGCTCTGGAGAGCAACAAAAGGAAAAAATAAAATAAAAAGGTATTTTATGATCTTTGTGAAAAATTTATGGAGTGTAGCTGGCATGAAATTCTATAAAATGAACTGGCTCCAACCAGTCCAACAACAAAAGCATGCACTTTTCTTCCTGCTGCTTATGAATTATTATTACTGAGTCCTTGTATGTTTACCCATTAGCATTAAACCCTTCACAAAACTGTGATCCAAAACTGAATTCTTCTTAATTGAAAATGCCCCCAGTATGCGGGGAAAAAATGAGGGGTGAGTGGGGGGAGAAATGGAAGCAGCACCACAATAGGCCAGTTTGCTGTGATATCCAGAGGGGGTGGCTTCACTGAACTTGGGTAATATTCAGAATTCACAGTTGGGCGATGGGAAGGAAAAGAGCAGGGTTCTTTCAGATTGTTCTGCACACTGACACACATATAATTTAAATATTTAGCCACCGGTGTGCTGTTGCAGTGCGTTAGCCCACTAGCACCATAGTGTATTAATCCTGCTCTGTGTATGACTTGCTGACTTTGACCTGTTTTATGCTCTGTGACTGAATAACACACAGCACTTTGCTAGGGAAAAAAAAACAAAACACACTATGATCTCAACACACATTGGTTTCAATTAACTTTTAACCATTTGATTGCACTAATTCTGGGCTGCAGTTAGCTATTGCAGAGCTGACTGCATTGATTTTGAACAGATTGAGCTGAAGAATAAAACAAAGCATATAAACATTGACATTTTCACAAAATGATCTTTTTTCTTTCTACTTAAGTTGTGTATCTTGAATCTTTCACCCTTCTACCTGTGAATATTTATTTAGGAGATTGTTGGATCTACCTCCCCACTACTGAAATTCATCCTGAGACAAAGTTCTGCTGGCTTCAAGAAGTAAGGATTTCAGGATTTGGCCCAATATGATTTTTCATTTACTACGTGTGAAGTTAAAGGGAGAGGTGCAATGGTAATTTTAAAAAAATGGCTTTTATTAAAAGGTTGAACAATTAGTACATAATGACTGATTGATTTTGACAAAATTCTGGCTAGTAATAGTTACTATACTGTTTTCTGCCTGTGAAGAAGGTTGAAGATGTAGCAGGTTCTAATGAAGGAAGTGGAACATTTTCCTCTTTGCAATGCTATCTGGGTAGGACAATCATTTCAAGCACTGCAAAGACAGTTTATGAGGTCTAATTTAATTGGAAAACTGAGGTACAATAGTTTCAAATCAGGAATTAGTCCATAGAAGGGAAGCATAAAAAGAGAGTGGCCCATGTATGGTATTATCTGCAAAGAAAGCTCCTCAGGGAATCAAGGAAACATGCAATAGTACAGAAAAAACAGCAAAGATTGACTCACAGTAAGTCAATGTATGAAGCAGCAACCTTCAGCCTCTAAGACCCTGAGTTCAATACTACCCTAGTCAGAATCACTGAAAATCATTGTAAACACATGCTTATTGGCACTCCAAAGGTGAAGTTCAGCTCTGTTCCTTATGGAAGGTAGGATGCTTCTCCAGTCTGAGTTAGTGTCCAAGAGAACTAAGAACAACACAGCTTCGTACTCATGTTTGGCTAAAGTTGAAGATTACAGATAAACAGGGGTGCTTCGCTTTTCATTAAACTGAGGATTCTGGTACTCTATGATTCTTTTTGCCTTATCTACATTCTTCTCCGTATTAGCACCACATATTGGACACTTCTAGTTCTGTAAGGTGTTTATAGACAACATTGTCAAGGAGGCTGCCTAAAGTTAGACACCTCTATCCATACTTAGACACCAAGGTCATCTGATTTTCAGAGTTGCTGACCTCTAGCTGAAATGTGTGAGAAATATGGGTGCATAGCATCTCTGTAAATCAAGCCCTCTACTTAGGTTCCTAGATATGGATTCAGGTGCCTAATTTTAGGCACCCTCTTTTGAAAACGTTGGCCTACACTATTAAGAGTGGTAAAGGACGATCTAAGTCTAAGGAGGTGCAGTAGCTCTAATACCCTTAATTCCCTCCAGATGTGTGCTCTGTCGTTATGGTCATGTGCATCTACCTGTCTGGTGACATTCAGAAGATGAGCTTTCTACACTGAAAATGTATGGTTTATAAATATTTACTCAGGAGAAGTCAGCAAACTGCAGACCACTGAAATTTTACACTTCATCAGCCTTTGTGCTGTAGTTAATGCTAAATAAAACAATCTCCCCCCCCCCCTTTTCCTTGGAATTTCCTAACTGATGCCTTCTTGTTTTAAGGTTTTCATTTTCAGTCCACCCTCCCACTTACCCAAACTATTATTCTGCAGCACAGTGCCTATGCTGTGAAGAGGGAAGAGCAACTCTTTTGCCGCACAAAGCTGAGTCCAGCAT
This sequence comes from Terrapene triunguis, assembly GCF_002925995.2. Lineage (NCBI taxonomy): Eukaryota > Metazoa > Chordata > Testudines > Emydidae > Terrapene > Terrapene triunguis. The sequence continues at coordinate 13,957,071 of NW_020664409.1, forward strand.
TCAGACTCAGTTGTTTATGTAGACAGTGATAAGAATGGGTCATTTTGCCATTTCACCCTTAGGCAGTTACCGTCACTGGAGATTTTTTAACATCCTCCCTCCCCATAACTGTCACATGAGATGAAGTGGGATGATACAGGACAATATGGCGTGATGTTCTTCTGCCAATCAATAGCCTCAAAAGTCTGCAGAAGTCATCTGACCAGAGAGTCACTGCTGTGTAGGAGGCGCAGATAGAGTGCCAAATAGCAGATGCTTATTGAAGATTCTAATGATTTTAGCTAGAGAATGGATCCCCAGGTCCCTTAATTCTGCAGACTCTTCTTTTAGAAAATAGCAATAAATAAATCTTATGCTTTCCCTCTGTTCAAAGTTATCTTTAGGGCTTTTCTGCCTCCCTTTAACATAAAATGATATGGTTTCACTATGCAAAATAAGAACATTATGCATTATCTACTCTCCTGTGTTCAGGACACACTAATTCAATCCAGAACTATCCTATCAGATCAGTAAAGTTAATAACCTCAAGTGACCAAGGCATTAATACTTTATCCATCTGAGCTGGTAATGTATCACACCTTCTGCTTATAGAAAAATATAGAGACGTTTGTGTAGCAGGCAGACTTAATCCTAGAAGTAAATATACTAATATTCAGATCTAAACTATGTATATAACATTACAATATATAAATATATGTGACTCTTTTTTTTAATAAGCCCTCTGCAGTAAATAGCAGGGATGCTATAAAAAGGAGGCATGTAAAGAGAATACAACTGTGCACTTATTCAGTATGGCAAAGATTGGTGACTCACTCAGTTGACTCAGCTAGTCTCTGAGATTGCATAAAGATACACGGTTAAGGAAAAAGATGTAAGTAAATTTTCAGTGAAAACATAACCTTTTCCATCTTGCTATAAATTCTGTCCGCAGTATAAATCAGTATCAGTTACATGCATTAAAATGGCAGCTCCCCAGTTGGGAACATGATGCCCTCCCCTTTTCACATTTTAAAGGACATGTCTCTATGCAGAGAGAGCAATAATTTCCTGAAGATTCATGATCGAGGTAATTTGACATACCTGGTGCTGCCCAAGTTTAAAAGACTATAAATAAAAAGGAAACAGCATGTCTGTGCTGCTATGTGTGTGGTGCCGAGGCAGTCGGAAGAATCAGATGCTGTGGGCATCCCGTTCATATGCTCTGAGGAATCACATTTCACTGGGACTCTTGGAGTTTCTAAATGTTGTACAGTATTTGGAAAGAGCCTGGAGTCACTGCAAACATTTGAGAAGGTGATACTAATATCTTTAAAAGGCTTCTTGTCTTAGCAAGGGTGTTTCTTAGCATTTATATAGTAAAACCATTTTTTTTTGGATGTCAGCAGTATGGGCTGACTGTTGACTGGAGTCTGACTTTGAGGTCCACCTTGGCTTGGATTAGATCCAATCTATTCTATGGGGGGGGGGGGAGAATTGCACCAGTTTCCTTAATTAAACTGGATGTTTTGCTCGTTATACCTTGAACTTCCTCAGAGGAGGGCAACAAACTAGCTTGCAGAGTAAAATGAGTGTAATGCCAGGAAAAGGCAAAGGAAAAATATATTATTAAGAATGGTGAGTTGTATCCTAGCAAAGAAACAAAATTGCAAAACAAACTTTTCAAAATGGTAATTCTTGAAAAGTGTATATAGTTTGTGGCACTGCCTGAACGTAACTAATTAGGGTCTGAGGTTTTTTGGTGTCTCCTTTCGCCTTCATGTGGAGATAGGATGAGAACTTGGTGGAACCAAACTTGAGATGGGGTAGCATCGGTCTCCCCTTCCTCCTAACCCAAGGATGCCCCTTTGCAGGGGATTTGCAGGGTTTAGGCTCCATTGCTAGGAAGGAATAAGTTGGGGCAGAAGAGGATGAGGCTGGCAGACAGCCAAATTTTGCTTTTCTCCACGTCCAGAAATTACTGTTTATCCTGCAGAAGACATGCTATAGGGAAGCCAAAAGATACTTGGGGGAGCTGAGAGCCAGTGTGCAGCACAGGGAAATCCACTGAGATCCTCAAATATCTTGGGTATCCATTACTTTTGGGGGTCAAATGCCCTATTTGGTCTGTGTTTAGGGAGGATGGGAAACCCTTATATCCTGAAGGAACAATGCCATAGAAATGTTGTATACGGGAACCTCATGGAATATCCAGTCCACTATGTGGGTTATTCCCACATAAGAGATAATCTGGCCATAATCCACATAACATATAACCCTCTTCTGTAGTGTGCTAGTCAGAAAAAGGCTACAGCTGCCCTGAAAATTTAGCTACTGCAGCATTATTGGAATGTTTACATGAGGGTACACACTGGATACCTCTGGGGATTGATATATCAAGACTTTCACCTTCCGATCAACAGTTCTGAATCTGGCCTGGGATGGCAGCAACTAAATGTTCTCATGCTCAAATAGCCTTTGAAAGCAGTTTGTGGCACCGTACTTAGTAGCCATGTTCACATTACAGAAGTCACTATCTTTCACTTTCTCACACCTGAGTTGGAAGCCTCAAGAGAAAGTCCAGGAACTAAATGTGTGTAGAGCTAGAGCAGCTCTCTCTCTCAACACCTGCAAGTGGCCGGTCCAGATTAGGATTGAAACATGTTTTCAATCAGCATTCAAGAATGCTTGCCCTGCTATGACCTGTGCTGTATCTTAGTTGTGGATTGGTAGAGGACAGCAGTGACCAGGGATGTCAGTCTTGCACCTTTCATGAGAATTAAAAAAAAAAAAAAGAAGCCTATACATTTTATCTGAGCATTTCTTCAATTTGAAAATAAATATAAAAGATGAGATTTTAAAAAGGTACAAATGGGCACCTACCTGCATTTGTGTCTTTGAAAATTTTCCCTAAAATATACAGTTGATTTTCAAAAGTGCACAATGTTGGCCTAGTTCTTCTGCCCCCACTGACATCAGTTAATAGCAGAACTAAGCCATCAAAGAGATCTTTTGGAAATCCCGCTCAACTGCAAAATGTATCTTCCCAAACACGACTCTACTATACCAGCAGATTCAGGATGAAGTGAAACCTCTGTTTTTCATAATTTTTTCCACACATTTCTTCTGAGAAACGTAATGAGCATAAATGAATGATATTAAATAGCCCCTAACAACAACCCAAATATTTCCTTCTCTTGCCCTTGGATGAGGCATTCTCTATGCAGTGCAACTTGTGCATAAATATGAGACTTAAGATAACTGTGTGATAACATATTCCTTCCAACTATCTCCTTTTCTGAGGCAGTGTGGGCTTCAGATAGACAGACATCAGCCCCCAGCTGAGCAACAAGTCCACAAAAGAATGGTATCATTTTCATACAGACTAGCTGTCCTGCTCTAAACGCCAGAACCTTGAAATAGATTCTGAGACTTCTCTGCTCCGTGTGTGACATTCAGTTACTTTTTGTCAGTGTGCTTTTCAGTTTTTACATTTTGTCTGAGGACAATGCTACTAATTCACCGTATTAAAGGGGTATATTATTGAATTCTCTATCAAGGGTCAGATCCTGCCAGCCTTACTCACAATGATTAGTAGTACCCTTATTCTGTGTGTAGTTCTGTTGAAGTTTGCCCCTAAGTGTTTTGCATGGCTTCCTTTTCGAAAACAAAAATTTGCTGTTTCACAGTAGTCGGAGCAGTGGGAAGCTAGCAGATAGCCCCCTTCATGGCCATTCTGCTTGAGAACTTGAGATTTTTGTCAATTTTTCCCAAGAACTTGTAAAGTTGATCCTTTGTGAAATATTAGCTTAATTGTGAATTCAGTGGGCCTGATTCTGATCTTATGCATGTGTGATTTCATTGACTTATATGGAGTTACTCCTGATCTATTGTGAGCAGAATCAAATCCAGCTTTTCTTTTTGTGTGGGATAAGAGGGCAGTAAATATTCATCTGACCCTGAATGAAACCATGGATCTTTCTCCATCTGGCCAGGGATTGGGTGATTTTACTATTTTCACAATGAAGCTGCTTTTAAACTTTTGAATAATGCCTCTTTGCCTGAAGTAACCCGCCTTTTATTTTTTACTGGAACTAGCACATAGGGTGACCAGACAGCAAATGTGAAAAATCAGGACAGGGGTGGGGAGGGTGAGGTGTGTGTGTGTGGGGGGGTAATAGGAGCCTATATAAGAAAAAGACCCAAATATTGGGACTGTCCCTATAAAATTGGGACAGCTGGTCACCCTACTAGCACACAAAGTTCTCCCATCAGCAAAATGGGAACTCTTCCTACACAGCCATCATTGTCACTCTGCATTTCAGTTACACCTCCAGTGCCGCTTGTTTAAAAAAGGTCATACAACACTAAGTGCTGAAAGATGCATTTAATTCAAATCCATATACTATACAGGTAAACAGAGGGAGTTTTCTATATTATAGACACAATTGTGGACTCGGTCTACAGATCTATAGTACAAACCTTTTTGCCGCCAACAAACTGCTCATTTTTAAAATAAAGGTCCAGGTAGAGAAACAATAATTACAATTAATGATGGGCAAATCTCTATTTTGGGGGGGTTCACAAAACTAGCCTGAGTTTGTGAACATCCTTTTCCACTAGTTTGATCTCCCACCCTCCCAACTCGATTTAGTTTAAAAAATGAACTTTTTTGATAAAGGAAGTGTTTTTTCTATATTTATTATCATCATCATTATTATTATTATTACCATTTTTACTTCTATACATTTCTATAGTGCTCATCTCTCTACTATCAGACTGTCATTAGGGACAGAATAACTCCTTACCGCAAAGGCTAGAACATGTCTCTCTCCTTCTCCTATCTTTCTCTATCTATTTATTTTTTATTCTCTGTTCCATTATTCATCCTATTTGTTTTCATTTTTTTCTCCTGGACCTTCATCTCCCTGCTCTCTTTTCCCCAATCTCCCCTAAGTGCCACATGAACCCTGTAAAGTGAGAGTTTGATATGAATTTTCTAGTGGGTTCAAAATTAGGCAAAATGAGTTTGTCCAGCCGCAGTTACAATGTTAACTAAATATACTGATTGAACAGTGGCTTTTTCTTTCAATGTAACAACGATCACCTTAGGAAACTTTTCTTTCCTAAACAGAGATATAAACATGTTCCCTGAGGTTGCTTCGCTGGGTTTTTTTTAAGTAATATGCAACATTGCTACAAGCAATTTGTTTTTTAAAAGAACTGATTAGCACAGTTGTTGTCCATCACAGTATGCTACATTCCCAGTGTTAAAACATTAGCCAAGTGCTATCCTATAACCATTAAACTACCTTCAGTTTCAATCAGTTTTCTAACACAGCCTGATTAACAAAGTTCTGTTTACCCATATGGGATAAGGTGACTGACCAGATGTTCTGATTTTAAAAGATCTGTTGGTGTCCCAGTGATTTCCGCTGGGACACTGAATTGTCCCAGATTTTCCTGCTGAGAGCTTGAGCAGCACAAAAGTTGCTTGCAAGGTAAAGCTGCTTCAGCCACTAAGGAGTTTGGAAAAAAGGATTAAGGGAGAATCCCCCCTCTGAGAGTTGAAAATTTCTCCAATGTGGCTCAGATTAATACATGAATTATTATAAATGGCTCTACTGATGTCCTTTGCCATAAAGACACTACAGAAAAATCAGACAGGGAGCAGCACAGTGTAAGTTAAGGAAAATACACTGTTTTTCTCTTTGGAAAGCTGCTGCCATACCATATGCAGATCACTGAGGAATTTCTAATATACTTTGCTCCACAGTAATGTGTGTGTATGTGTGTGTCTGCAAGGGGGCGGAAGAGAGGGGGGGAGAGAGGAAATCCTCTTTGTCCTGTGAAGTGCATCACACAGACCTCCTGTGTTGTAATGTAAAACTGCCAGGGTGGCTAGAATGACCATATGCTGTGAATGTGAGTACTGTGCCTGTTTAAATGTAAATTCCCCCTTTATCAGAATAAAAGAATATCTGTTTAATATGGAATGAAGGCAGTTTGGCAGGATCTGCACTACTTCAGGTAAGCCAGAATAAACAGTAACATTGATTAAAATGGGCCCCCTATTCTGCACCTGTCATGTTCACCTCTTTCGCCACAAAGGCCCCACTTGTTTATTTACCTGTAGAGCCGTTATAATATTTTGCTTTCTAAAGAGATTTGGAAGCCACCTGCCTTACCTTTGGCATTTCTTTAGCAACAAAGCACTTCATGCACAAGTGCTGGGACTCATTGTTCTGCTCCAAAGCATGGAAAAGAAGATGAATCAAGAAACACAGGATCCAAATAGAAATTATTATTGATTTAATCACATAATCAGCAGCAAACACTTCAGGCTAAGATAGCAAATCCATAACAGCCTGCCCAAATAACCACCCTTACAAATTTACCAGCAAACCACTGCACACACTTAGCAAACAAGAAGAGCAAGGGTCACCTTCACTTGGCGGCAAAATATTGACATTCCTAAAGCTTAAATATGTTTTGAGTTAAGTGTTATCAATCAGTGATAAGAGTTGAACGTCTGTTAAACATAACTACATTGGCAGAAGGATTATAGAATGCTTTCTTGCCATAATCTAGAAGCATCTTTCAGACAAAACTCTGCTTGAAATCAATTGTGCACAAGGAGCTGCCTGCTGAGACCCATTCAGTGTCATACAAAAGAAGAGAGAGTCTCCCTGTGATCTTTAACCATAACCGGTTATCTAATGAGACCAGGGCTTTAATTTCTTTTCACATCAAACATAGAATCAATGCTCTGGATTCAACAATGTGTGTAAACAGGCCGTGAAGCCATCTCTTCAGATGGCAGCCAATTCAGCCTTCCAAGCCCCCTGGCATAGTTATTTCGATGAATCCCCCTTTAGTTCCAGGTAACTGCTCCCATCAGGTTGCTCCTGGCTCCTTCCTTGTGGATGGCAGGACTAACTTGCAGTTGTCAGGCACCTCCAACTGGAACATTAAAACTCTGGGAGATAAACTTTATAGGAATGCTGGAAAAAGTCAATATTTTTCAAGTTTCTTTTCTAATACCTTTAACAATCCTCTCTTGTCTTTAATAATTCCCCGAGACAAATAGTGCCATGATGTAAATCCCCCTGTCTACTTTACAATTGCTAGGCCACACTTCTCAGGCACACTAATATAAAACTGGAGTAACACCGCTGATGTTGGCTCTGGAATTTCATTGGTGTAACTGAGATGACAATTGGGTGCTAAGATTACACAAGTGAATGCTAGGAAAGTTAAATAGCATTCCATAGGTGATTAAAATCAGGTTTTAGAGGCCAGTTCATTCAACCCTTGTCTTACACTAGGATCTTTGGAAAGCATCAAAATAGGACAGTACAATTTAAAATACCACTATGTATTCCAAAGACAATTTATTTTTATTGAGGTTCTACAAAGGATACAACAATATCCTGAGAACACATCCTTCAGAGACCTGACCTGAACTGAAGAATAGAATCCCCTCAGATTTTATACTAAGACCAATGCATACTCGTACAGGACGTTGGGGAATAAAGTGAGAGATATGTAGGTACCCACCTGTGCAGTGCAGGCACGCTCAGTGAAGCTGCCTTATGTGAGTCTTAATGGCTTGATACATGGAATTTCCAGTAACCTGTGACATGAAAAACATATGTGGAGCTAATACAATATGATGCAGATTACCCAGTTTGAGTAACACAGAATTTCTTTGGCTAACGAGGAGTTTGTATTGCGAGTTAATGGCCAGAGACACATGCCAGCAGTATGTCAGGGAGGTTTAGACAATACACTAATCAGGATGCTATTGTTATCGGAATGTACTCTTAGTAGACCACAAACATATTGGGTCTGATTTTCTGTTTTCCTGGACGTTGTGTATTCATTTACACCAGTGCAAAATGGACATGGTACTTCAGACAAGTTGAAATAACTATACAAGTTACAGGTCAAATGAAGAGTTGGCCCCAGGGTGTGAACAGCTTTTTCCTTATGGGATGATTTCCCTGAAGGTGGGCTGTGTGAGTAAAAAACAAATCACTACACAAAAGAAGGATTCTTGAAGCTTTGTCTTTGTTCTCAGGCCCTAATTAACTAACACAGTAGAGCACTGGACACACCATTGTTTTTTCCTATTAATAAGCTTTAATTTTGTTACACAATTAAGTATTTCACTTGTGTAAAACTCCAAAACCTGACTCAATTTCAAGATAATATCTAGATAACTTAAAAGTGAGGCCATGTGATTGATGTGAATGGGCAACAGGGGATGGATCACTTGATGATTACCTGTTCTGTTAATTCCCTCTGAAGCACCTGGCATTGGCCACAGTCGGAAGACAGGATACTGGGCTAGATGGAGCTTTGGTCTGACTCAGTATGGCCATTCTTATGTTCTTATCCATGCACCACATACACTTGCCATTTGCCTCATTTGAGTTATCCTACTCTCAAAGTAAAATATTGGGGCAGAAATTTAAAAAGTTAGGATGAATAGTCTCCTCGAAGCCTGCTTCAGTAGGCAAGAAGCTGGAAAGGAGGGGCTTCCTTCCCCCCGCCCCCCCCACACACACTAAAGGTGCCTGAGAGGTGGGGAGAAATCGGTATTGGACACAGTGATTTCTTTCCACCTCCCTCCCTCCTCCCAACACCAATAAAGTTGACTGAGAAGAGAAGTGGGGAGAAATCGATATTGTATACAGTGCACAGTGATTTCTTTCTATTGTCCACAGAGCCTGTGACCCTGATACTTCTCTCACCAGATTTAAATTGGTGTTTAAATCCACTGACTTCAGTAGATCTACTCCTGTTTGACACTGGTGTAAGTGACATTAGATTCAGGGTTTGTCTCTGTACACTGGATTGTGTAATGGTCCATTGATACTGCCATTGTTCTAGGTGTGACCACCTATATTTCAAGGAAGCTAAGTATAAATACTGGACAGAACTTGTTTAAAGGGACATTTCACAACAAAGTTTTTATTCACTGCAAAATTATACATTCATATTTATAGTGCATAATTCTTTGATTGATTAGTGCTTGAAAACAGAGTTATTTGATAAAATGCTTCTTACAAGCTCCTTATTGATTATGGATTGTGGCCAGTAGACTCCAAAAAAGATATGTCCCATCAAATACTGAATGCTATTACTATAGGACACTATCTACACACACACCTTGAAACTTTCTCAGCTGAGAATTACTGAAACTTTGGATTTTGGCCTCACATTCCAGTCCTTTACTGTACATTTTTGGTAGGGGGCCAGGGTGAGTGGGGCTAGCCAATCAGGCTTCCTCCCTACTGTCAGCTCCTCTGTCTCCTCCAGTGAGAGACCCAAAAGGGACTAGGGGAGGAGTCCAGTGCAGCCTGCTCTGAGCAGCTAGTAGGGTAAGTAGTGAAGGAGGGAGTGGCAGCAGCATCAGTGTTCAGCCCCACCTTCTGTCGGGAGGACAACTGAGCAGAGCAGCTGCTGCTGCTGAGATCATGAGAAAGGATCCTGGGAGACAGGACACACAGAGGTACTGAGGAAGAGGGTCATGGAATGGAGGTTCTGCAGGAGTAGTAGAACGAATGCACTAGACAAGAGAAGAGCGGATGTACTGCAAGAGGGAAGATGGATGCACATATTTAGATGACTTAGGGTATGTCTACACTACAAAATTAGGTCGATTTTACAGACATCAATTTTTAGAAATCGATTTTATACAGTTGATTGCATATGTCCACATTAAGCGCATTAAGTCGCTTACTGTGGCTAGCATCGACTTACAGAGCGGTGCACTGTGGCTAGCTATCCCACAGTTCCCGCAGTCTCGGCCACCCATTGGAATTCTGGGTTAAGCTCCCAATACCTGATGGGGCAAAAACATTGTCGCGGGTGGTTTTGGTTACATGTCGTCAGTTGCCCCTCCCTCCGTGAAAGCAACGGCAGACAATCATTTTGTGCCTTTTTTCCTGGGCTACCCGTGCAGACGCCATACCACAGCAAGCATGGAGCCCGCTCAGCTCACCGTCACCGCTGCTGTTGTGAGCATTGTAAACACCCTCTCACATTATCCTGGAGTATATGCAGAACCGGGCTAAGAGATGCCAGCATGAGGAGGATTTTGATGAGGACATGGACACAGACGTTCCTGAAAGCATGGGCTGTGGCAATTGGGACATCATGGAGGCAGTGAGGCTGGTTGATACAGTCGAATGCCGATTCTGGGCCCGGCAAACAAGCACAGACTGGTGGGACCTCATAGTGTAGCAGTTGTGGGACGATTCCCAGTGGCTGCGAAACTTTTGCATGCGTAAGGCCCCTTTCCTGGAACTCTGTGAGTTGCTTTCCCCCACCCTGAAGCGCAGGAATACCAGGATGAGAGCTGCCCTGACAGTTGAGAAGCGAGTGGCGATAGCCCTGTGGAAGCTTGCAACCAGGGCTGGCTCCAGGCACCAGCTTAACAAGCAGGTGCTTGGGGTGGCCAAGGGAGAGGGGCGGCATGTGCGGCAATTTGGGGGCGGCAGGTCTCTCACTCCCTCTAGGAGCGAAGGACCTGCCGCCAACTGCTGCCGCCGATCGCGGCTTTCCCCCCCCCCCCAATTGCCGGCCGGGGGGGGGGGTGGCGGGGTTTTTTTTTTTTTTTTTTTGCTTGGGGTGGCAGAAATGCTGGAGCCGGCCCTGCTTGCAACGCCTGACTGCTACCGGAATCAATTTGGAGTGGGCAAGTCTACTGTGGGGGCTGCTGTGATCCAAATAGCCAATGCAATCACTGACATTCTGCTATCAAGGGTAGTGACTCTGGGAAATGTGCAGGTCATACTGGACAGCTTTGCTGCAGTGGGGTTCCCTAACTGTGTTGGGGCGATAGACGGAATGCATATCCCCATCTTGGCACAAGACCACCTTGCCAACCAGTATGTGAACCACAAGGGGTACTTCTCAATGGGGCTGCAAGCACTGGTGGATCACAAGGGATGTTTCACCGACATCAACGTGGGATGGCCGGGAAAGGTGCATGATGCTCGCATATTTAGGAACTCCGGGCTGTTCGAGCAGCTGCAAGAAGGGACTTACTTCCCAGACCAGAAAATTACCATTTGGGATGTTGAAATACCAATAATGACAGGTTTCAGAGTAGCAGCCGTGTTAGTCTGTATCCGCAAAAAGAACAGGAGTACTTGTGGGACCTTAAATTTGTTAGTCTCTAAGGTGCCACAAATACTCCTGTTCTTTTTGAGAAATACCAATAGTTATCCTTGGGGACCCAGCCTACCCCTTGCTCCCATGGCTCATGAAGCCTTACACAGGCAGCCTGGACAGTAGTAAGGAGCAGTTCAACTATAGGCTGGGCAAGTGCAGAATGGTGGAAGAATGTGCCTTTGGACGTTTAAATGCTCACTGGCGCTGTTTGCTGAGTAGGTCAGACCTCAGCACAACCAATATTCCCATTGTTATTGCTGCTTGCTGTGTGCTCCATAATATCTGTGAGAGTAAGGGGGAGACGTTTATGACGGGATAGGAGTAGGGTGACCAGACGTCCCGATATTATCGGGACAGTCCCGATTTTACAGGACTTGTCCCGCGTCCGACCTTACATCGGTCGGGACGCACTTTGTCCCAATATCGGGGGACCGTCTGGTGGAGGACGCAAGCTGGCGCTGCTGGCGCCGCTCACCTCTTCTTCCTGGGCCCTGGGGCAGCGCAGCTGAACTCCCGGCGCCCGCCCGCCTGCCGGCCGGCAGGAGCCTGCAGAGTGCTGCAGCCCCACTCCCCAGGCACGCACAGAGGCGGCGAGGAGGTCTCCGCTGCGTGCTGCAGGGGCGGGGCTTGTAGGTGCCGGCAGCGGGCAGAGAGCCCCCCCGCCTTTGCCTCCGCCCCCCGCAACCCGATCCGACCTGCGCGACCTTAGGAGCCAGAGGGACGGGACCTGCCTGCTGGATGCTTCCTGGGAGCTGCTCCAGGTAAGGCTAGCACTGCTGGGACTCACCTGGCCCCCTAGCAGGTCCCTCTGGCTGGGGGGGGGGGAGCTCTGCGTGCTGCCCCCCTCCCTCCCTGAGGGGGGAGGTGGAGACAGAGCGGAGGCAAGCTGGGGGGGGCAGGGCGTGGAGCTGCCGGTGGGTTCTCAGCCCCCACCAATTTTTCCTGTGCTCCGGCGGGTTTTTTTGTTTTGCGCCGCTGCCGGCTTGTTTTATTTATTTTTTGCTCCGCCGCCAGCTTGTTTTTTTGTTTTGCTCCGTTCCCCCCCACCCCACGTGTCCCAATATTTCACCTCTGTCATCTGGTCACCCTAGGTGGGAGGTTGAGGCAAATCGCCTGCCGTCCGATTTTGAGCAGCCAAACACCAGGGCGATTAGAAGAGCACAGCAAGGCGCGCTGCGCATCAGAGAGGCTTTGAAAACCAGTTTCATGACTGGCCAGGCTTCGGTGTGACAGTTGTGTGTGTTTCTCCTTGATGCAAACCCGCTCCCTTTGTTGATTTTAATTCCCTGTAAGCCAACCACCCTCCCCCCTTCGAAATAAAGTAACTATTGTTTTGAAACCATGCATTCTTTCTTTATTAATTAAAAAAAATGAGATAACGACAAGGTAGCCCGGGTGGGGTGCGGGAGGAGGGAAGGACACGGCCACATTGTTTATTGTAGCCACACTAAGAATCAAACTGTTTGAATGACAGCCTTCTGTTGCTTGGGCCATCCTCTGGAGTGGAGTGGCTGGGTGCCCGGAGCCTCCCCCGCCCCGCGTTCTTGGGCATCTGGGTAAGGCGAATATGCAACTTGGGGAGGAGGGCAGGCGGTTATACAGTGGATGCAGTGGGGGTCTGTGCTCTTGTTGGCTTTCCTGCAGCTCCAGCAGATGCCTCATCATGTCCGTTTGCTCCCCCATTAGCCTCAGCATTGCATCCTGCCTCCACTCTTCACGCTAACTTAATTCTTTCCTGGCCTCTGCCAGTGAATGCCTCCATGCATTAAGCTGTGCCCTATCAGTGCAGGAGGACTACATGAACTCGGAAAACATGTCTTCGCGAGTGTGTTTTTTTTGCCTTCTAATCTGCGATAACCTCAGGGATGGAGATGATAGGGGGAGTGTAGAAACATTTGCACCTGGGGGGAGATAAAAAGGGAGAGTAAAATTGAAGATGATACATTTCTGAGAACAAAAGGGAGACTCTTTTAGAGTGAATCAAGCAATTCACAGCAGACAGCACATGTGCTTTAGGTACAAGGTCGCATTTTGCCTTTTATATTGAGCGCCTGCTGGTATGATGACACATCACACACAGCTGGGCAACAGAATTCGGTTTCCAGGCAGCCATGGTAAGCCTTTTGGTACGCGGGGTTGGCTTCTTACACCTTCATAACATGTGGGAATGTTTTCAAACTGCAGCGCCCTCCTTTGCCAGAGCAATCAATGGGTTGGGTTTCACATTTAAAAGGAGGGGCTGCAGTTTTCGGGTGGATGTGCAGCACACCCCTTCCCCCACTCCTCCGCTTGGCTATTTGGGATGATCCCTTCACCCCTCCCCCCCGTCGCGCAGCTATTCTCTGGGATGATCCCTTTTAGCCATGCGCAAACAGCCCAGCATGTCCAGGGTCCTTTTACTGTTCCCTTACAAAAATTCCCCTATTTCAACCAGGTCACCATGAATTATATCACTCTACTGAGGCTAACACAGAAAGATAAAGACCGAAGGTTGCTTGAATGCGACCAAAATCCAAGACCCTTCACTGCCATGCTTTGTGTTGCAATGATTCCAGAATACTTGCTACTGGCTTGGTGTGGTAAAGTGTCCTACCTTGGAGGACGAAATAAGGCAGCCCCCCCTCCCCAGAAACCTTCTGCAAAGGCTTTCAGAGTACCTCCAGGAGAGCTTCATGGAGATGTCCCTAGAGGATTCCCGCTCCATCCCCAGACATGTGAACAGACCTTTCCAGTAGCTGTACTGGCCGGGAATGCATCCCAGTTCTTCCGGGACAAATCAAACATTAAACACTATTTCTTTTAAACCCTGTACTGTAGTTACAAATGTGCACTCACCAGAGGTGCCTTCTCTGGCTTCAGGGTTGGGGATCCTGCCTTGGGAGGGTATTGGCTCCAGGGTGATGAAAAGGTCCTGGCTGCTGGGGAGAACGGATTCACTGCTTGCCTGCTGCGCATTCTCCTCCTCCTGCTCCTCCTCTTTCTCATCCACAAAATCCTCCTCCCTGTTGTGTGAGACTCCCCCCTTGCAGGTGTCCACGGACAATGGTGGGATAGTGGTAGGGTCCCCCCCCAGAATGCCATGCAGCTGATCATAGAAGCGGCATGTATGGGGCTCTGACCCGGAGCGACTGTTTGCCTCCTTTGTCTTTTGGTAGGCTTGCCTGAGCTCCTTAACTTTCACACTGCTGTTTGTCCCTGTTGTAGCCTCTGTCCAAAATGCCCTGTGAGATTTTGGCAAATATATTTGCATTTCTTCTTTTTGATCGGAGTTTGGCCTGCACAGATGCTTCTCCCCATACAGCAATCAGATCCAGTGTCTCCCTTTCGGTCCACGCTGGAGCTCGTTTGCGATTCTGGGGGGACTGCATGTTCACCTGTGCTGCTGAACTCACCACGCTGACCAAACAGGAAATGAAATTCAAAAGTTCCTGGGGCTTTTCCTGTGTACCTGGCTAGTGCATTGGAGTTCAAAGTGCTGTCCAGAGCAGTCACAATGGAGCACTCTGAGATAGCTCTTGGAGGCCAATACTGTCGATTTGTGTCTGCACTACCCCAAATTCGACCCAGAAAAGTCGATTTTAGGACTACTCCCCTTGCCAGGAAGGATTACAGAAGTCAATTTGAAGAGCCCTTTAGGTCGACGGAACGGGGTTGGTTGTGTGGACGCAGTCATTTTTAAATCAACCTAATGCGGCTAAATTCGACCTAACCCCGTAGTGTAGACCAGGCCTTAGACTGGAAGCTCACTGGGGCAAGAACCATCTTTTTGTTCTGTTTATACAATGCCTAGCACAGTGAGGGTCTGGTCTATGACTAGGGCTCCTAGTCACTATGGTATGACAAATAATAAATAATGACAATAGTGCTAATGCATGGAGGCCACGGGGAATGTGAATGGAGTGTGGGGAAGGGAGAACTGATGTGTTGAGGTACATAAGGGGTAACTGATGGATTTGGGGAAATTGATGATTGCAGGAGGAAACTGTGTAGTGGGCTACCCATTTTATGATATATGTAACTATTTCTCAGGCTATTTGTTGAGCCTGTATAGGCAGGTATCAGCTCCTTGTTTCCAACTCTTGGGTGGGGGGTGGGGGAGAAAGACCATGGAAGTTATGCCACCAAAAGGGCTGATTTACCTTCTGGCATCTTATTTCCAGCCTGTCCCATAAGAGGGCTACTTCCTGTATACATGTAATCCTATTCACATTTTATAATCCTATTCACTGTAAAGCTACTCAATCTTTTCTCACTAATAAGCTCCTCTTCTTTCTACAACCACCTGTCTGACTTGCCTCCAACTTCCCAGAAAAATTATACCTTGAGAGAAGAGCAGAGATGACAGTTTTTAGGCAAATTACATTTAGAAAAACTTTTCAGGGGAGTTTGAGTAGGTTAATGAGAGACAAAAAAAAATCAGTATTAGAATGGAAAAGGATTAATAATGTTAACACTGTCATGTGCCTCCATGTAACACATTCATTTCATCCAGGATTCTAAATCCCTCAGGGAGAACCCCAAATTTATTCAGTGTTCCTGACAGCTACATTTTTCTTTTGGATCTTGGATTTGCCTGAGAGACACGAAAAAGCAAAACAACCACCCCTTTCTCCCCCAGCCCCCACACATTGGAAACTGCCCTCTAGTGACTATGTGGCTGTGGCAGTGCAAAGCTAAAGTTATTCCAATTAATTTGGCTTTAATAAATGACTAACACATAAACCCTCCTGGGATTTGTCTTTTTTGATGGCTTATTGTGGTGTACTATTATATTTTTATTATTCCATCCACTTCCAGGGTTTTGTTTAGAACCACTCCTGCCTACTTTTTGGAGGGCTCTCCCAACAAAAATAGACACCACACACATCAAGAGATCCATCCTTTTAAGGGGATTGCATCATACCAGCAGGGGCAAAATTGGTGTAGAAGCTTTTTGTAGAACTTTAAGACTCCGACTTAGTGAAGAACTTAAATACATGCTTAATTTTAAGTGCACCAATGAATGGAGATGGTATTAAGCATGTGCTTGAAGTTAAACATGCACTTAAGTGCTTTTCTGAATTGAGGTCTAAATGAAGAAATAATGCCACACGGTGGAGATGAACAGTTGGGAACTTTCTATATCATATGACATAGGAGAAGCTCTGTGGTGCGGATGGCTTGAATGGGGAATTGAAAAACAGAAGTGAAATTATCTGGGTAGACTTAAGGACAGACAATGGGTGTGACACCCTCAACCCAAAGCTGCACCCCAGTCAGGAATAATCATTTGGGTTTAAAAATTCTAAAATGTTGCTATGATTTATAGTAGCAAGAGATACTGAACATTCTGTTTCCTATAGCAGATTCCAGGAAGACAATGAAAATAGAGTGGAATTAATAATGAATATTGATATTGGGTTATAGAAATACCACAATATATTATAATAGAGTGTTTTTCTATACATTAGTTTCTTTTAAAATCTTTTTTACTGATTCAATAATTAACAGTAACAACCATAAAGACAATTACGAACAAATATAGAAGTAAATCAGATACTGTATAAACAAATGAACTTAATTTAGCATTCCTCACAATAGGCATTACTAATGGAATATGAAAGATAATTACCATAAGAGAATAATGATGCTAAACAAAGAAATTTGAACCTAAATACAAATACAACAAGTTAAAAAAAACGAATAAGTCAATAAAGACCAAATGTTCAAACTTGATTACTTAAAGCTAGGTACCTAAATCCATTCTCAGGCACATAAATAAAAGTAGTCTGATTTTGAGAGATGCTGAGAGTCTGTGACACCCATTAGTTTAAGTAGGGTGGGCTCAAGCCCTAATTGCACCAGAACAGGAGTATCGTAAGCAAGTAATTGTGAAATACATTTACTATGGGATGATTTATCAAGTTAATAGAACATTGAAAATAGTAAAGTAATGTATAAGAGCCACTCACAAAACATCAGGTGCTGTGGTTTCTACTTGTTTTTCCCTATGTGCTCTAAACAATTTCCGCACTCACATTTCATTTTAATGTTTAACTGTAGTCATGTGAAAGGTGCAGCTGAAGAATTCAGCATTAACATTACCCTATCTCAGTGTAAGAGGCCTATAATGTGCTTTTCTGTTACTGAAATAAGTGGAGGAAGATGACAAATACAACTAATATTAACCAAAAGTACTTCAGACTTAATACATTGACAATCCTTTCTAAGAAAATTATTGTCAGTTTTGTATTGATAACCCAGCCTAGACTAGCTTGGCATTCTGTTTCACGTATGCCTCTGACTTTTTAGAAAATATAGATTCATCATTATGTGCTATGTGCTCATTTGAAACAGTTCTACCACTTACTTTGTCTTGCTCTGTTTTCTTTTGTCTTATGTTGAGAGACAGTATCTAGTGGTCCAGAAGCTGGAACTCCTATTTTGGGTTCTGACAACAACTCCTGTGACACTGGGCAGTCTGTGAAGACCCAATTCAGCAAGGGACTGAGCACCTCCAGCTTGGGACAGAGTTTCTACAATTCCTGCTGAAGTCAATCAAAATGAAGGGTGCTCAGTAATTTGTGGATTTAACCCAATGTCTGTTTCAGATCCCACCACTATAAAATGGGGATTAATAATCCCTACCTCATTGAGCTATTGTGAGAATTTGATATTATTAAAGTGCTTGGAAGATGAAAAGTATTATATACATACTTAAGCACCAGACTTGCAAGATGCTTCACATGGGATTGGGCCCTTAGACTGTAATTGCTTTGGGGCAGAGACTGTCTTCCAGTGTGTGTGTGTGTGTGTGTATTAACAGCACCTAATATATTGCGGGTGCTATTGAAATATAATACATAATAAATATTGGAATGTCCTCCTGCCTGGTATATCCTCCCCCCACACACTTGTAATTCCCTCACTAATGGTTCAAACAATCCCTGAACAAAATACATTAAATCAAACATTGTAAAGCACCTCTCAGTCATTCAAAGACAACAAAAACAAATCAAATTTTGAGTTTGCAGTTCAAACCATTTTGGATAAATAAACCAAAAATACATAAGAATAAAAATTAGGAACAAAACCCAACAGGGAACACTTTAAACATGACTGGTAAAATCCTGGCTCCACTAAAGTTAATGGCAATGCTCTGATGGGATATTGAAAATTGGGTTGAAGCTAGCTTCAGCCGTACCTATCCAACGGATAGTCTGCTCTATAATTAAGTTTTGTCTATTTCACACGTCTTATGTAAAAAACAGCAACAAGATTTTATGACGTGCCTCCACCCAACCCATTAAACATTAGTGTGGAGATCATAGAATCATAGAATATCAGGGTTGGAAGGGACCTCAAGAGGTCATCTAGTCCAACCCCCTGCTCAAAGCAGGACCAATTCCCAACTAAATCATCCCAGCCAGGGCTTTGTCAAGCTGGGCCTTAAAAACCTCCAAGGAAGGAGACTCCACCACCTCCCTAGGTAACGCATTCCAGTGCTTCACCACCCTCCTAGTGAAATAGTGTTTCCTAATATCCAACCTGGACCTCCCCCACTGCAACTTGAGACCATTGCTCCTTGTTCTGTCATCTGCCACCACTGAGAACAGCCGAGCTCCATCCTCTTTGGAACCCACTTTCAGGTAGTTGAAGGCTGCTATCAAATCCCCCCTCATTCTTCTCTTCTGGAGACTAAACAATCCCAGTTCCCTCAGCCTCTCCTCATAAGTCATGTGCTCCAGACCCCTAATCATTTTTGTTGCCCTCCGCTGGACTCTTTCCAATTTTTCCACATCCTTCTTGTAGTGTGGGGCCCAAAACTGGACACAGTATTCCAGATGAGGCCTCACCAATGTCGAATAAAGGGGAACGATCACGTTCCTCGATCTGCTGGCAATGCCCCTACTTATACAGCCCAAAATGCCGTTAGCCTTCTTGGCAACAAGAGCACACTGTTGACTCATATCCAGCTTCTCGTCCACTGTGACCCCTAGGTCCTTTTCTGCAGAACTGCTACCTAGCCATTCGGTCCCTAGTCTGTAGCAGTGCATGGGATTCTTCCGTCCTAAGTGCAGGACTCTGCACTTATCCTTGTTGAACCTCATCAGGTTTTTTTTGGCCCAATCCTCTAATTTGTCTAGGTCTCTCTGTATCCGATCCCTACCCTCTAGTGTATCTACCACGCCTCCTAGTTTAGTGTCATCTGCAAACTTGCTGAGAGTGCAGTCCACACCATCCTCCAGATCATTAATAAAGATATTAAACAAAACCGGCCCCAGGACCGACCCGTGGGGCACTCCACATATGTTTATCAATATAGTATTTAGGGGCTCAGTACATTCTCTAATTTCTTAAAATGTAAAATAGGATGAGGGAAAAATGCAGTCTATTATGGGTTAGTGTGAAAAGGTCAGGATTTGACTTTTCATCTATATCATGCCCATGGAGTTTAGCAAGGTGTATTTAAATTTATTAAAAGTAATCAGCTACACTTCCTTTTAAATGGCTGACGAGACCTCTGGGACTGAAGAGTACTATCATTATCAATTTTATCAGTAATGCTCCAACAGTCTTTGCACAACAACCTTTGACATTACATAAATAAAGAGAAATGAAGACAATTAGCAGGTTAAAAAATAACTCCAGTAAACTGGGCATTTTTTTCCTAAACCACTTTGTCTTTGCAAAGTGTGAAGTAGTTAGCACTGGTGAACTATTTATAGAAAATGATTTGGTTAATGTAGCCCTTTGATTTGTTCATGAATTATCCACAAATGGACTTTATTATTTACAGAATTGTTTGGTGTTCAAAACTGTTCACTGAATACTTTATGCAAACACATTTCAGTCTATGGGTTGTTCATGAACTGTGTGTGTCAAGTATGTCTTCAGTTACTATTTATTGTTGGTCATCTAAGCATGTGATATGTGATTAAGTCAAGCAAGACACAGGATATTATTTATGATTTCCAATTGGATGACCACAGCTAGATTTCAAACAGATATCCAATAACTTCCAAATTTCTGGACTGACTCTGTGAGAACACATCTCTGCATGAATATCCACAAGATTTTACATCTATATGAGACATTCTTGAGAACAAAACATTGTTTGTACTAATGTTCATGGAAAACAAATTAAAAGGGTGATGAGTATCAATGAAGCAAATCTGGGTGTTTTATTCCAACAAATGTTTGTACAGTAAATACTTTTTGAAGTATTCACACAGGAATATGGCACTTACTTTGTGTTGGCAAGACAGTAAGAGTTGAGGGAAAGGAGCTTATCTGTTTCTAAAACATTTGAAGACCTACCCCTAGTTAAGAGCTCACACCTGCCAGGTGCTGAACACCTCCTGTGAGATGGTGAGCACTCATCAACCCCCATTTACTCTTTTGGGAGTTGTTGATACACAGTATCTTCCAGGAGGTGCTTCATTCACATTAGCCACCATTGCAATTTGTTTTCCCTACAAACGTACAAACAAATTTTTGGTTGCTAGAATGTTTTCAGAATAAAAATGTCTTGTAAATACTTGGGTTTAAGATGGGTTCACACAAAGAACCCTAGTCTAATGCTTAGCGTCTTGCAAGATCAGGCCCTAAAACCACTAGTTTTTGCAAACATTTACAAATACTGATATAATGGCTACTTCTTCCATGAAGTGGGGCAGAATATTATTTAACAATCTTAGTCCACGATCACCATTTTCTACTGGTGTTCATTTTCAGCAGTATCTTGTTGTCATAATGTAGGCCAGCCTGCCATTGTCTTTATGTTAGGCAGAGGGAGGACTGCAGGATTGGGCCCTTTATTATTTTTCTCTTTCCTAGTTAGGTGTAGTAATGGTTCTGAAATGCATAGTTTTGACCTAGATCCTGATGTTTGGAATCAGGGTTTCTGTTAAGGATAATTATATAGATAAATCTGGAACAAAAAGACAAGACATAAGAATGGCCATGCTGGGTCAGACCAATTGTCCATCTAGCCCAGTATCCTGTCTTCTGATAGTGGCCAATGCCAGATGTTTCAGAGGGAATGAACAGAACAGAAGCAATTATTGAGTGATCCATCCCACATCATCTAGTCCCAGCATCTGGTAATCAGAGGCTTAGGGACACCCTAAAATGCATGAGTTGCATCCCTGATCATCTTGGCTAATACCCATTGATGGGTATCCTTCATGAACTTATCTACGGTAATTCTTTTTTTGAACCGAGCTATACTTTTGGCCTTCACAACATCCCCTGACAAAATTAAAATCTGAATCTGAACTTCTCTAGAATTTGTGGTGATTAGGATCCAGGGTTTCTGTTTGAGCCAGTATCTGGTTAAATTAAAATCAGTGCATTCTTATCACAGCTACTTAATATGACAAATTTATATGTTTGTTTGAATAAAGCCTGGCATTGTGTCATTTCATACTGGGGGAAAAAACATGATTCAGGCAGATTATGCATCTCTTTGTTAAGACACAGACACAAGGAGAAAACATTACTAGACACTGTCAGACTGGGTATAAAGGTAATACCTGCAGTATTTTTGCATTAACAGAGCAGGATCTTCTTAAAATATTGAATTAGTTCAATTTCATTTGTAAAAATGTGGCTCTTCCTGAAATTGTCAGTGATATGATAAAGCTAATTAAGACATGCATGGTGTTAACAGTTTCATTAGAGGAGATAATATTGCACAAGAAAAATAAGAAATCATTATGATGAATGCCTCAACATTACATTACATGTTAATGAAGTGTAAATGATCTAATTATTTTTGAAAGAATACAGATTCGATTAAACTGTCGGAATTAAATTGGAAAGGACAGCCTATTGTACTTTTTATGTACAGACAAGTTAGCGTTAATTAGGCACAATCTACAGGAACAAATGAGGCACAACCCTCAGTGAACAATCATGTATCCATTGCTCAAGGCAGGTTTCATAAAGAAATATATTAGGGGAAAAATTGTAAGTCAATTAAATACAGTGCTTTACCAGTGGGAGGGAAAATGAGCAAAATCTCTGTTCCCTCCCCCTACACTTTGAATGTTTATAGTGCAATCACTCTGCTAGGTCTGCTCCACCACTAATTTAATAAATACTAATTTTGCTGATGAGAAATTCTGATTCTTTCACCATTTACTCCCCATAAATGACTTTCTGGAGCCTGCATGACTTTTTGGCTAGATGATAATTTTTATCTTGGATCCTGCTCCTTGATCTGACCTAACGTCAGACAATGAGAAAAAATGTTAATAATGGTCACTCGGGCCTGGAAGAGGTCATTATTTAGCCTCAAGTTGGCATCATTTGGCCATCTCTGAGGGTGGGTTATGAGTCACTTGAGCTAAACAGTCAGAATGTATGGTGCTTCACCTTTAGGGGATGTGGTTATTAGGCACAGGCAAACAGTTCAGCTAAATGGTGAACTTTCATCCAAGGGCCCAAACCAAACCTTTCTTCAGTTTCAGAAAAGTCTAAGCTTTGCATTTTTTCCCTATTTCAGCAGCCCCATACAGTCCCTTGTACTCTCTGCAAGCAGAAGTACTAAAATACCCTGAGAAAAGCTTAAACAGACCTAAGACTTTGGCTAGTCCAGATAAATATTTTGGGGAGTACTAGAAATGTGAGGTGCTTATTCTAACTACATTACTGAACCTCGAGGTACACTCAAGAAGTCTTGCAAAATTTACAAAGAGAGGCTCAGAAATCTACTTGACTACCCGTTATCAGGATTAATTGATTGATCATGAAAAATCTGTCGATATATTATTGCCTGTCCAAAAAAAAAAAAAAAAAAAATCTCCTCAAAAACTAAGCCGGAGAGAACAACCACTAGCATAGCTCTAACAGAATGATCTGTCTGCATCATGTCTAATTTGCCCATAGGACACTTTCGTTTCCCGATGTACCTTAAAATTGATTTTGTGGATGTACATAAGAAATGGAGGCTCTTTCGCTTTTTTGTATAGCAATGTCCCATCATGTTATTTTCTCAGAGGAAGGGCGTTAAGTAAGGGGAAAAGTGGTTTTATGAGACCTAGGTACCAATTCTATTGCACATTCTTATATTTAGCCTTAATATTGATCATTATTAACAGAGATGGACCTGAGCAACAAACTTTGTCATACTTGGGACTGAGATCAGCTTGAGAAGGTTTAGAACCAGAGTTCAGGCCTATTGCTAATTATAATGAATGAAAACAGAATCTTCCCTTTTCACTTATGCCATATACTTGTGTCTGGCAACAGTCTATTTAAGCAAAATTATGTCACACAAGTTAGATAAAAGGATCACACATTTGTTTTTTCTTTTAACTTCTGGCCATTTGAAAATCAATTAGAAAAAGAGAAACTGAGCTGGGTCCTGAGGATCTCAGTGCTGCAGGGCTGCCCAGAGGATTCAGGGGGCCTGGGGCAAAGCAATTTCGGGGGCCCCTTCCATAAAAAAAGTTGCAATACTATAGAATACTATATTCTCGTGGGGGCCCCTGTGGGGCCTGGGACCTGGGGCAAATTGCCCCACTTACCCCCCCCCCCGGGTGGCCCTGCAGTGATGGGGAAAGGAGTTGGAATTTTCTCTTTCTGCCTCCAGACTGGCAGAATAGAAGTGGAACAATCCTTGGATATTACTTCATCTCAATAGCTTGAATAGTCTGTTGGGGTCCCACTTTCTATGTGGGGGTAGGATCCAAGGGGCCTCTGCAAATATAGAGGGACCAGGGTTTTCTTCAATAGGGGAAATAATATATAACAATCTAACTTTTTCCCCATGTGTATTTGGTTATTCCACAATATAATATACTACCTAATGAGCAAAATCATGAATAAAATCTACAGGCTGGGAAGCAGAAATCTTTATTGGAACCCTTTGCACTAGTATATATAATTTGTGCCATAAAATATAAAATATAGTATTTTGCAAGTAGCTTATAAATGCATTAACAATTATTCTCTTGTTCCCCCCAGTGGATTCATAGTATAATCAATTACAGGTAATATTATTAAGCTTATGTTCCATATATCAACAACTCAGCTTTTCTCAAGTTTCTTTTAGTCCATAATAATTTCTTCTTTCTGCTCTATATAAAATAACAAAAACCTGTTTATTGGGGGTCTCAAAATCAGAGCTGTGTTGGTTAGAAACAATATGATTTTCCATTCTTACCAGAGGCACCAAAATGCCAAATTAATCACTTTCTCTGATAACCAAATCCAATAATTTTACCCATTTCAGATAAGAGATTCAGTACCGCAAAAAACATTGTTAATATCTGTGGAATCAGCATCAGAAGAAACAAGTGGTAAAACACAAGTTTAAGAATTGGCTGCAGTATAAACAGCTGCCAGGCAAACCTGCCTACCAAACACCAATGCCAAGCTGCCAACATGGCGAGATGGTCACAGCAGCAAGATCAGAGCTCATATTTAGTATGATAATTATTTGTTATGAATTAGATGGATTATTTGCCATTTTGTGTCTCTAAGTTGCAATTCAGAGCTATCCAAGGCCTAACATGCACTTATTCTGCCATCATTCCCAGTCATAGCCAAATGGATTGCTATATCTCGAAGGGCTGAGCTGGGTCTTTGAGGCACAGGCCTACATTGGAAGTGATGTACAGCTGCTCTGTCTCAGG
This sequence comes from Terrapene triunguis, assembly GCF_002925995.2. Lineage (NCBI taxonomy): Eukaryota > Metazoa > Chordata > Testudines > Emydidae > Terrapene > Terrapene triunguis. Next base: position 13,981,859 of record NW_020664409.1, read on the forward strand.
GGGAGCTAGGGAAAGCTCCCTCATCTGCTTGGTGTTCGCAGGGAGGGTACAAGACTGCAAAGCAGATATTTCAAAGGGGACATGGCTACATCCCTGACTCTTCCCCACCCACTCTGGGGTGGTGTGCTGCCCTAAGGAACACCCCAAGGGAAAAGTACATAGGGACTATGATTGTCCCTGCTTCTTGTGCAGGACGAATGCACAGAAGGCAGTCTGCTTGTGTCTGCTCCCCACCCTCCCTATACAACTGCGCAAGGGCCTTGTTACTAAAGTGAGACACAGATACCTATTGATATGGGTATAAGTTTAGTAAGGACGTTGGTTTGGAACGTGGCTGCATTTTGTAGTTTGCAGTCCAGCAGCGAGATTTTTGTGGACACTTTCATGTGATGTGCTGAGTCCACAAGCACCATTTCCACATGATCAAAGGCCAGAAAAAACAACATGCCTGCCATTCTGAGAGAAGATTGAGTATTGGGGGCTATATCCTGAAATCCTTACTTGGGCAACACTCCCATTAGTTTCAGTGAGAATTTTGCCTAAGTAAAAATTAAGTAAGAACTTTGGGACCTGGTCCAGGGACATCAGAACAAGTCAGTTAAGTTAAATTCTGTGTTTACTTTAATTTTCATCCTGCCTTTGATGGTCCTAATGGTTGGAGCTGTTCTTGATGTAGCTTGCTCCTCAAAACTTAAGAAAACTTAATATTTATTTATGCAGAATACAATAAGTCTGAGCAATTTACTGCCACAAGAAATCATTTATACAAACAATCTGGAGGGGATGTAAAGAAGGTTTGGATACGGACTTGAATAAGTTTAACATAGAGTGTTCCATCAAATTAGGAAGTTAGGTCAAATGTTCCAAGGAGTTAAAAATCTCACCGCATAAGGTGATATTTTGCAAGGATTGGGAAGTCATGAACAAGTGCTGTACAATAGTCCAGGGCCATTGTTGGCAGGCCAGGTCAGTAATTGTTCCATTAAACATCACATTTGGCTATAACCATGGTACTGGACTAGATGGACCAGTCATCCACTCTGGTTTGGAAATGCCTATTTCCCCATTAACATGCTTGGTAATTTCAACACAAGATATGCATAACATCTGTGTGTTTTTAATTGTTACTACAAAAATGTAATCCTAACTCTTTGGTTTCTTTCCTTTTATTTTTCATCCTCCCACAATGGCCTGAACTAAGATCAAAACATCACATTAGATTTCCAGCCCTCACTGTGAGTTTTCTAGTAGTAATTTTAACTCATCCCCTTGACAGTGTTTTTTCCTGTTGCAAATGAATACATTTTGTGTAGCTTGGTGGCCAATTCAGCTCCGGATTTCAGAAGTGCAACTCCTGTTCAAGTCCATGAGAGTTGTGCTTATAACAGAAAGAAGACCAGCTTGGGCCCTACATTCCTGAGGCTCTAAAAACTTGCAAGAATGATAATGGAAAGCAATGCATACCTGCACTCTTTATTCACATTAGTCCTATTATCTTATCTTATTGGTATATAGTAATCATTTTTATTGACATATTCACGCACAATACAATATGAGGCTAACTGATCCAACGGAAATCAGCGTAAATAGATTAAAATGTCAATATTTGTATCCTATTAAGCTAACACTTGCTAATATACCAAAACTGAATAATTACAGAACGTTGAACAATTATTCATTGTATTAACATGGTATTATATTAGCAAACTTAATAGCAAACGTTGTCCTTGCATTATGCAATAATTTCTCTAACAGCTTTAAGAGCAGTATATTTTTAGAGCTGACCCAACTAATTTAGCTCATAAATATAATCCAAACTTCTCCAAGTTTTCTGGAGGTGTATCAAGTTTCTGGGAGAATCTGCAAACAGTTCATGGTCGTGAAACTTTGGCTGTGTAGAAAAAAATGTTGTTTTAATGCATAATAACAGAGATTTGTAGTAAAGACTGTATTTGTCCATCCCCAATTACAAGCTTAAAACTGACTGGTGAAAAAAGAAGTCCAAATTAGGAATGATTTTAAGTCTAAAAAGTGATATTCATTGAAATCAGATTCTCTTGTACTTTGAGTAAGATGCATTTTTAAAGAGGAACAATATTAAGTCACTAACATATAGAAAGTAGGCCTATTTCAGGAATGATGTAAAAGGTTGTATGTGTAAGTTTCACATTGCTAAGTGAGTGTGTCTCAGTGAGTTTAAGGCTACATCTATACCATGAGCTAGGGCTATGATTCTCAGCTCACACAGACAGACAGAGGCTAGCTCTCATCTGAACTAGCACATTAAAAATAGTAATATAGCCGTGGTAGCATAGGCAGTGGTGGCACGGGCTAACAGCCCCAAGTTCAAGCCCTCCTGGACCCCGTATGTATGTACTTGTGGCAACTAACCTGGGCCATGCTACTATTTTTAACGTCAAGTATCAGAGGGGTAGCCATGTTAGTCTGGATCTGTAAAAGCAGCAAAGAGTCCTGTGGCACCTTATAGACTAACAGACGCATTGGAGCATGAGCTTTCGTGGGTGAATACCCACTTTGTTGGATCCGACACATACGTCTGTTAGTCTATAAGGTGCCACAGGACTCTGCTATTTTTAACGTGTTAGCTCAGATGAGAGCTAGCACTAGTAAGTCTATGCGAGCTGGGAATCAGACCCTCTATCTTGTAGTGTAGAAATTGTCTAAGGAATTAAGAACATTTAAGGTCACTTAGATTCTTCTGTCAGCTACACCCATGTCACTCCACAGACGTTGAATGCAGTTGCACAAGTTTAACACACGACATATTCTCCACTGGGGACGGAAGAAGTTTAATCAAGTGTAGAAGGAGTCTAAGTTGTTGCAACATACATTTTGAAGGGGATAGAAAAAGTTATGCCAGTTTAGTCTCCCTTTTTTCTTAGACTGATCTCTCAATTGAGTCCATTGTCATTAGCAATTAGAGCAAGGGACTGGGAATCATAATGTATGGATTGTATTCCCAGCTTTGCTACTAATTCATTGGACGACATTAGAGAAGCCTTAAACGGTGCCTCTGTTTACCTATCTGTAAATATGGTATAATGAAATATTATTAGTAGCTAACTCACAGGGCTTAACTAACTAATTAACTAATGTCTGAAAAATGCTTAAATGTGCTCAGCTGATTCCACATACATACAAAGTGCCATGGTGAAAATCCCCGGTGCTCAGAAAATGGGACACACCCTACTTGGATGTTCTAATGAAAAGCACTCATTTTAACCTCACTGCTAACATAAGAATCCCTATGAAAAATTGTAGCTGCTTCTGGAAGGGCTTTTCAAGGCTGAGGCATATCTAGGGAAACATTTGGATGACCACCCAGCATTAGTGCAAAGGATTTACAACAGGTGCACTCCTTATGCTGAAGGATACTTGCAGCAACATGTCAGGTTTCTTAGCCTATTGTCACCCTTTTTGTGACATCTTAGTTTTTAACATTGTTCCTTATTGAAACATGGAATCCATAAGAAACTCTTAATATTTAACCACAATTGTGAGGGATATTTGAGGGAATGTAAAGCATTTAATAGATCTGTATCAATAATTTGCATGTAGCACAATGTTATTAAGGGCCAACCATGTCATCCTAGGAGCATCTTGATTCCTCCTCACTGCTTCTCTTCTCTCCACAGTAATAGCCACAACCACATTTTGCAGGCAACTAACTTACTTTTCTGCACATCTGTCAAAAGAGCCAAGTTCCTGGGGGCCCTTTGCTGGAATGGACAATTTCAGAAGCTCTAGTGACAATGAATAGAGAGGTCAAAACACTTGGCTGGATTTATGGAACATTAAGAGACTGCTGAAGCCAGGGTGGCGGAATTAGGGCAGCCATTTAACCCAGCTACAGGGACCATGCTCCCAAGGTGAATATTTTGTGGCTAGTTGCAAAGTGTCTACAAAATATCTCTACAATCCACAAGCTGTAATCCTTCTCGTCTTGAAGACTGCTAATAGGGTTAGAGGTACAATACTAATAAGATGATGGCCCTAAAAGGTATGTATCTTGAATCCCTTGAGTGCCTTTTGCTTATCTGTAAGGCATTCTTAGAGGTTTAATTTTGAAAACCTCTATTGTAAAGATTCTCAGTGAACTATCAATCTATTATATATACGCTAAGCTTTTAATATAGCAGCTTCCACATAAATAGATTTCCTCTGTGGAAAACAGATTTATTTTTTAACTGTATGATTTCTCATACTGTAATTTGATAACCATAATGCCAATAGGTTAATCATATTGATGAAGTACTAAGAGGGACTGTATTTAACACTGCTTACCCTGTGGAAAAGTAACCTGATTTACTGGGAACCTTTTCACCTTTAGTGGCAGGGGAATAACTACTAGTTTGGCCCTATGTTCAAACATATAATTCCATAGGCTGGCATGTAACCAAAAGGCAATATTACCACTGAAGGATTGATCTGAATTAACAAGGTAAAAAAAGAAAGATCACAGCCTATTATGTAGCCTATATAAAAATACCAAATGTGAAGTTAATTCAAACTATGTCATTTAGGCAAATTATTTCCTTCATTCGGTCCACATAATTGTTCGCTCAGCTGTGATACAAGGTTCATAAGATCACTTGATGGTATTTGTATAGATTTTTTTAAGATTTGTATAATGATGAAATATGATTTGGTGCATACTTATAGCCTAAAGAACTATTTCCATAGTAATAAAAATGTATTAAGATGTAAATAACCATTCAGAAATATAAAGCTGCCAAGCAGTTGACTCTGCACCTTTGACACACATCTGAGGAAGTTGAACAAGGAAAATGGATAACAACTTTGCATGCAAGTTTCAAAAATAGTGGGGCCGATTCTGCCAGCTTTGCTCACACTGAGTAGAGTTCCTTATGCTACAAATAGTCCCATGTAAGCACCCAGCTGAGAAAAATCCATGAACAAAGATGACAGAATAATCCCTAAATAGCAATAGAGTCATAATTATTGAAACAGATGCTTTACCATACCTCTGTGAAGCAGACCATCATTACTTAGACTGTAAGATCTCTGAGGCAGGAGCTATTTATTTTTTCTGTGTTTGTACAGCGCCTAGTACAACGGGCTCCTGGTTCATGACTGGGACACCTAGGCACTACCGTAATATAAATAAAACATAATAATAAATAACCTGCAGTGCAGTCATGTGTCTGCTGTTAAACAGCCAGGACAAAAATGATCTTTCCAGCTAACAGACATTTAATTACTCAACAGAATTTCTCGAACTATTCTCATGTCATTTTTTACTTTTTTGTTAAAAAAATGAAAATAAGCACCAATTAACATTTCAAAAGATCAGAGCGGGTGAAAATGGCATGTGAGAGGGTTGGTGGTGCTCCAGAGAAAAGAGGAGGAGTTGTGAGTACCAGGGGCAGCTGGAATACACGTGGTCTGGCATCTGCTGTCTTGTTTGTATGGCACATTACACTAATGAATATCTAGCGCTGTTGTGCTGAATAAAAGACCCAGGGAAAACTGTAGTTTTAGAGCCAAATCTGATGTGCTTCCTATGTCCCCTTTAGATTTGTGCTTATCATAAACTGCAGTACCTCAGTCCAGCACTTACCTGGAACAGAAAAGAATGGCAAGGTGGTGATAAAAGGCAGTTACCTCCTCTAAGCAGGCAGGCAAATACTGGTGCTGACTAGACTTTGTAATGGACATTAGAGAGACAAGGTGGTGAGGTAATATCTTTCACTGGACCAACTTCTGTCAGTGAAGAAGACAAGCTTTCGAGCTATACAGACCTAAAGAAGAGCTCCGTATAGCTCGAAAGCTTGTCTCTTTCACCAGCAGAAGTTGGTCCAGTAAAAGATGTTACCTTGCCCACCTTGTCTCTTTAATATCCTGGGACCAGCATGGCTACAAAAACACTGCAAACAACAATTTGTAATGGACAGTCATTTTCAAAACTGACAGCTGAAGACCACTCCATACACTCATGGGAATACAATAGACAGTGAATGGTGGCAAAAACTGACATGTTTTTCTTGTGCAACATCACATTTTGAAAGGGGAGGGCAGCTTATTACCTGCTGAGAAAGGAAGATGACATGTTTGGGTCTTCTGAAGGTGACCCTGTTTCCTCATCCTGAGGAAAAGGAAATAGGACCTGGGACAGGGAAGGGGGAGAATCCGCAAACCTCACAAAAGTAATCCAAATAAGAGGATAACAAGCAATTAAGTGAATGAGAGAAGTGAATGTGCAGTTTGAGGAGACACTGATAGACATACTAATACTAATTTAGGGTCAGATGATCCCCCTCAGTATTGTGTGGCATGACGGGGAGAAGAGATGAGCAGATCTGTTGCTAGGTCTCACAATTTTATTGTGAGTCTTGTGATATTTGGTATTTTTCTCTAAAGCCCCAGTTCCTGGAGACATGAACGCATGAGAGAAACTGCCTTTTTTTTTTTTGATTAAATAACCTTCTAGTTCTCATGGTTGTAAAGAAAAGCTTGAAAATGTGACCATTAACTGTCAAACACGAGAAGGCAAATATAAAATCGACAACTGCATTAGTTTTTAAAATCTCATGATTGTCAAGACAATCATGATTTTGGTTCATAATTTTTGAATGCTTGGGGGTTGGCAAGACTGTAGATAGGGAAAGAAAGCCCCCCCCCAAAAAAAAAACAGGAGAAGGAGAAATCCAGCCTAAGCAACATGTTTAGTCTTTCCACAAACCAATGCAAGACTGTCCTTATGAACTCTTTACAGGTGTATGTGTTGCCTAGAGGCCCCAAAACAGATTGTTTCTGAATGATGCTATCTTCAAATATCCTAAGCCGGAAAGGGTGGACTGGTAACTGCAAAGTTGAAGAAGGAAAGAAGAAAAAGAAGAAAATCTGTTTTAGGATGAAAGGACATTAATCTCCAGAGTCACCAGTTTTTAGAAATGTCCAGGGTCATCATCTATGTCCAGCTCGAAAGGGACACTGACAGGAGACTGATAAGTAAAGTCTTTTGCTCCTATTACAGAATACCTGGTCAGGCAGTCTGCATTCTACTGTCACTATCTGTGATTCTTTAGGCCTCCAACCTGATGGAAAAATATCCAAGAAGAGCATGAAGCTCATGCAGTAAGAATTGCAGACAAGACTATGTTATTATATTACTCTTGTAATGTAGTAATTGCTAGTGAAAATATAAAAACAGTAAGACAAGGTACAGTTGTTACAAGTATATTTCTTGTGTTGCATTCAGTTTCTCTTTTGGCCTTGCAAACTTGAAATCTAATAACAAGGAAATGCCCTATGTTAAATCTGTCACCTTGTTCCATTCCCTGCTGTGCTGATAGATATTGTGCCTTCCTCTATTTATGATAGTGGTTGTTGATTTTTAGAAAGCCTCTAAGAAACATTTGCAAAGAAATTAAAAAACACGGAAATGCAAGCTTTTTGGATCTCATTTCAATTTCATGAAAACAGCCTGATTTCACACAAAAACGTGAAATGTTATCTTCCTCTCAAAAGCAAGCAACAATGAGCCCCTTTGCACTCAAAAGTCCTAGTTTCAAGCAAACACCTTAAAATGTTCAATATTTCATGTTCCAAAATGCAAAATGTCATTTGAAGTCCAAACGTTCAAACCAGACAGATCATGCAAAGTCTCAAATATTTTAATGTTTCAATTACCCAAATAGCTTCCTCATGATATTTCATAAAAAGAAAAAAAACCATCATGTTCGCCCACCAAGTACGCTTTGGCAATATCATGTTTTCTGGTCTCTGAAACAACAATTGAGCTAATGCTATTTTCTTCATATTAGGTGGTTCTGTGTCATTAAACTGAAAACGATGTATGTCATACAATGTGTTCACAGTGTAGGTCTGCAGTGCTGGGTTATCTGTTTGTGGGGAGTACTGAAAACCCAGGAAGAGGATGGTTAGGTTTTAGATATTATAAAGGCGAGGCAGGCGCGGTAGAACTCTCAATGCCATATCAGTATTTTGTTTGGCAATGACAGTTACTTCACAGAATTGCCAAGTTCTCTGGACTGTTGGGGCACTTTTGATTTTGAAGCGGCTGCCCTGATTTGTGGAGGTTTATTGATAATGTTAGAGTATTTAAGACCATTTTCACTCAGTCCCCACAGGGTGTAGGGATTTTTTCACACAGAACCTTCCAAGGGAGGCTGTCAACACCTTAAAAGTGAGGAGGAGGAACTGACAAGTAAAGCCAGGGTCACAGCTAATACAGAGCAGCAGGTTAAACGATCACATGCATCTGATTTAAAACGGAATGGGCAATGTGTACCAACATTGCATGAGGATAACTGACAGAAGGAATGGTTAGGACGTTGAATAAACCATACCCATTTTCCAGCCTGCACTGCCCTTCTCTGTTCCATTCCTAACTGAGCAGGATTTAGACCCCAGTATGGCCGGCAGTGGCTTGCACCATCTCACTTCCTTACCACAGGTGACTATTTGTCCATACCTATGGCCCCGATCCAGCAAACTTCTTAAGCAAGTCCATAACATTAAGCATGTCAATAGTCCCTATTGATTTCAATGGAACTACTAACCTGCCTCAAGTTAAGCACTCGTTTGCTGAATCAGGGCTGAATTCATTACACCACCTTTTACATGGCTGATGAACTGAGCTCAGTGTAGCTAACTCTTGGCAGGTCTTCAAAAGTTACAGGATAAAGTGCCTGAGTGAATGGCAATGTAAGAACCAGAACAGAATGACACCTCTCCTAATCCCAAAGCGATGTCATTGCTTCATTTCCAGGCTTATGCAGAGGGAACATTGTTTACTCTTATACGTACAGTTCCATCCATTAAGGAGGAAGGGTTAATTTAAATCAATCATAGGTTGACTGGGACCTCCCAGTGATGATGCCAAAATTATCTTGACAAGTTATGGTGAAGGATGTGTATTGCAGTATTTTATAACTCCTTTGGGAATCAAAGCCATTTTATCCCCATCAATGATATAAAGCATAATGGAACAGTAAAAATATTGTGAAGAAAGCAGCACATTACACAGATGCAAGGTTTTTTCCTAGGTCTGTAAGGGAGATGCCATCGATTCTGGAAGAGCATTTGCAATGACCGTAGCTTAGATAGTGATCATTTAAGTGAGAGACCTGCTGATATGTCCAGTTCTGTGTTTCCACTTGAAATTTTTGTCAAAAATGTTTTTATTTTACTTGGTGAGATTCATAGGCAGGCTCTACGAAGGACAATTCCTGTTACCTGTAAACCTCTAGAACACATTTCTCAGGGAAAATATGTACTGATGTCTCTTTTATCAGAGATGTCACTAGAATAAAAATAATTTTCCAAGATCAGAGTTGGCTAAAACACAGGCATCAAGACAGAAGCTAATAATTCAATGTAAGATATTGATGGTCACACATGCCGCTTTCCGTTTTGAAAAGCAGCATCATTCTGTGAGGTGCAAGAACAGCCCATCTATCATCCGAAGCACATTAGGAATCCCTGCTATGGCACAGAATCTCTTTTTGATGTGCTATCACTGTTGTTGGCTACATGGCAAATTACTATATTTAGTGTGTTGGCTAACCAAAGCAGCTGTTGCCGGTGTGAAAACCAGCACACTGGTGCCCACTTAGTCCCTGCTAGATTTCAGTTAAAGGCTCAAAAAGCACCAGTGGCATAACAAAAGAAAAATACTGCATAACAACACGGAACATGGAAGTTTCTCTTCTAAGGCCCACACAACAGGTTCTACTCTTCACTACACTCTTAATTGCCTTTTAATTTCCTACTCATTTATTAGGTGGATCCTACAGAGCAATTCTGGTCAATCAAGAATGAAAAATTTTGTTTATGGAAACCAGGAGCAAACCACATTTTGTTCTGCTCTTTTATCTCTCCTTTACTAACAGAACTCTAGCTATCTGGCTTGATGTTTGATTTGTGTTCCCCCAGGCTGCACCGCAATGGTCAATTTTTCTCATTTAGAACCAGCAGCTACTTTTCTTAAATATTTAAATATGCTTATTTTAAATGGAAGCAGCTGTTATGATTCAGGCAAAACTATTCTGATTTATAAGGGGCTGTTCAGCTATCTTGTCTAACTTTCCTTAAAGACACTAATCCATTCCCCTCCCTCCTGGACCCCCACCCTCCCATCCTAACTCTTTTTAGTTGTCCAGCAGGTAGAATGGCAGGGCTTGTTGTACTGCTGCACAAAATCAGCGGGATCTCCTGTCAGCCACTGTGAGGAAGTGCTGCCAAATCAAAAACCAGCTCAACACCATGTGGAACTGAGGGCGTGAAAGACCAGCAGGGAGGAGAGGCCTTCATCTAAAAAAAAAAAATCAATTAAAATATTTTTTATAAGCAAATGAGTGAGCTGAGACTTGGGGGGGGGGGGGGTGAGAGAGACAAAGAAGAGCTTCCTTATCTGTGCAGTCTACAGATGCTTTTTATGTTGGCCCTAATTAGAGCTCATCAAAATTTTTCAACTGAAACAATTTCCCGCCAAAAACTGGTCTTTTGTCAAAAACAATATTTTGGCAGAGAAATGTCATTATTTTACTACATTATTAAAAAAATCAATGAACAAATTGGAATCAAAACAAAAATTCATTTCCTTTGGAAATTTCCCATGAAACATTTTTAATTAAAATTTTGCATTCGAAGATTTTTGTGGGGGAAAGATTGGTTTCAACCAGCATCACCCTAATACTATGCTCTTGATCTGCTTGCTTTCTATACATCATAAGCATTATTAGCATTGTTGTTTATTAAATTCTGAGAAGGGTGAAGATGGATCAGAATTTTATTTTTGTTTCCTTCTCTGGTTTTGAATGGCTACATTTTGAAAAACTTTCACAGGCCATAAGCATGATGATCAAACTCAAAGTCTCATGAATGAATCAGACAACTTCTTCTCTGTACAAGTGCTTGGAATATTAAATTATACAGTCATTAAATTCAATATGATAGAAAATGTTCTTATGACTTGGTGCATTAGGAGCTAAAGCATATTTCAAATGTAGTTCTGCTGAAAACTGTACTATTAAAGATTTTGACTAGTATAGAGTGATGGATTGTCCATGACTGTCCAGGAAGGTTTAAAAAGTGTAAATGGCATAAGCAACTAAGAATAATTCCCAAATCACTGCAGCTTTTTTATTTTTTTTATTTTCACATTTAGATAATGAGAAAGAGGCAAAGCAAGGTAGTACAGGGCCTGATCTTCTTGATCCAATTGAAGTCAATAGAAGTTAGGAGTGTTTGGCACTTTATTAAATTGTGCCCACAGTGAGCGAGGCACAGAATTAATGTTTCATCATTATTGCCTCTCAAAGAGTTACTTTGTAGTATATGGAAGGCGGTGCTGATTGCGGCCCTTACTGAACAACCAAGCAACATAAATATTGAGCTTCGCAGTTTGCAATCAATTAAGAAGAGATGGCATTGGACTACAGGGTTTTTACTCTTTAGAAGAATAAATAAATATTTTTGCACCTTACCCAGTTCTCCCTTCAGGATGTGTCTTTAAGCTACAAATGGGCACACAGCATGTCAGAGCTGCCACAAAGTAGTTACTCAAATATTGGGGGACTGAGAGGTAACAGTTGGTGGGTTTGTGCTGTGCTCTTCATACTATTGCTTGTGATTTCTCTGTTTGTTTCTCCCACCTATAGAAGATATTTAGTGCCAGTGGGGGTAAACAGCAGTGACTTCGCAACTAGAATAGTCCAGTCCTTTTCTAGATATCTATGCCATCCCGGTGATGACAGTGATACAAATTAAGCTTGAGATTTTCAAAAGCACTCAGTATTGACCTAACTCTGCTCTCATTGACATGAATGGGAAAACCTCCATTGACTTCAATGGGAACACCGTGAGACCAACACAGAGGTTCTGGCAGAGCTGTCTACTTTGTGCTTTTTATCTAACACGGGAAGGGAAAGAAGGAAAAAGATCATTGCCCTATTCACTAATCAGCCACTGAGAATTAAAGGGAATTAGTTTGCTGTTCTTGTTTATTGTGAAGTGGCCATGTGGTGCTGGGTGCTTTACAGATGGATCTGAAGACATAGTCTTTCCCCTGAAGAGCTTATACTCAGAGCTGAGAGAATAATTGATGTTTGATTCAGTGACCAAACAAACAAACAAACAAAAAAACCCAGGAAACAAATTATTTAGCGTCTAACTAAAACCGAATTTTTTCATTTTTCCTCGTTGAAAAGAAAAACTGGGGAAAAACATTTATTTTGGGTCAAACAAAATTTTTCAGTCCATCCAAAACATTGCCTCCCTCCCTCATTTCACTGTGTTTTCAGGAGTTTTTTATCCTGTTAAAAATTGTATTTTAACGGTTCTAGCTACATTTCTTAACAAAACGTCATGTTGAAATGAAAAGTCAAAACGGTTCATTTAGAAAATATCTAAATGAACCATTTTGACTTTTTCAGTTTTTTTCTCCCCAATTCTATTTGGCCAAAAGGATTTGCTGAATTCACCCCACGTTCATGAATACCGGTAGTTTTGGTGCTCTGAAGCTGCATTTTTTAGCAAATAATCTATTGAACCAAAAAACTTCACCCAGCTCTACTTATACTATAAAGAGAGACAAACAAAACATGCAGAAAAAAAGTAGTGATTGAGATGAAAAGCAGAGTGTTTGGTGGAGTTAGGCAGTCACTCCGAGAGTGCTGGGGCCTTGTCAGGGTTTTGGTTTTTTTGTCTTGTTTTGAAAAGTGTATGTTAATTCTAAATGAGGGTGGGGTAGGTGTCAAAGGCCTTTTAGGGTATGTTTACACTGCAATAAAAACTCGAGGCTGGCCTATGCTCCCTGCTCCCACATCTGAACTGCCACCTAGTTCCTACTGAAAATGCTTCACTTCTCAGGGCATGTCTACACAGCAACTAGACACTTGTGGCTGGCCCGTGCCAGCTGACTCGGGCTCGCAGGGCTTGGGCGGTGGAGCTGTTTCATTGCAATGTAGACTTCTGGGCTTAGGCTGGCATCGGGGCTTCAGGACTATGTGAGGTGAGGGGGTCCCAGAGCTTGGGCTCCACCCCAAGCCCGGATGTCTACACAGCAATGAAACAACTCCACAGCCCAAGCCCTGCGAGCCTGAATCAGCTGGCATGGGCCAGCCACAAGTGTCTAGCTGCTGTGTAGACATGCCCTGAGAAGTGAAGCATTTTCAGTAGGAACTAGTTGGCCGTTCAGATGTGGGAGCAGGGGCCTAATTCTAGGCTGTGCCTCTGCTGTGTTCTGTGCAGCGAAGGACATTAGCTAGCTTTGCAACCTCCCGGAATTGCTAACAGCTGAAGATTGCTGGTGCAGAGACATACCACAGCCACACCTTTGCTCTCCCAGGCCATGCACACTACCCTGGGAGCAGGGAAGTGGGTGTAGGATCTACTACAGCAGTTCTGTGTTACCCTAAGATTAAGGAGCTGTTCTTCGGGCTTTTCAGAGTAGCACAAAGTAACAGGTGCAGGGAACCACATTGTGAACCAAGGCATATGGAGATAAGTGGAAGAAACCATGCAGACAGGAGTTGGAGAAGACACAAAGGCGTAGTTATCTGCCTGTCTATATTTTTATACTGTGTTCATCATCATGGTCACTGGTGTTGTCATCTTTTTACTTTATTTTATTATTATAAAAACAAACTTTCTGTCCAGGGTTGATAAAAGTTATTATCCCACCCCACTTAGTTTCCCCTCTTCAGACTTGTATTTTATTTTGCATACCTGTATAGCACATACATAGAGAGGAAGGATGGTCCAGTGGTTAGGGTGGTAGCCTAGGACTTGGGACACCAGGGTTTAACTTTCTGCTCCACCGCAGACTTCCTATGTGACATTGGGCAAGTCACTTAATTTCTCTGTGACTTAGTTCCCCATCTGTAAAATGGAGATATAGTTTCCTTGCTTCGCAGGGGAGTTAATGTATATACATTAAATACTGCAAGATGCTACAGTAATGGGGACCCAGAGAAGTACCCAAGAGAGACAAACAGATATATGGGGCAGCAGACTATCAACTATACTGTAATCATTATTTATACACAGGAAAATCAGCACTTGGTAAAGAAGAAAAAGACAAGCAGCAGCTGCTTCCACTGTCAGTCATCTGCCCTGTTCAGCCTGCAGAGGCTGGTAATGACACTAACCTCCAAGCCTCTTTGTCCCCCTTGCAAATAAGCAAGGGGACAGAATTTCACAATTCGATGTCTTTTTCTTACTTGACTTCATCTTCCTGAATTGGAGTATCTAAAATTTCAAATATACCTGAACTATGGACTAAACTCTTCCCTCAATGATATTCATGCGGCCATTGGTGTGACACAAACTGGGTCCTGTATGTCTTCAATGCACATTCTAATACAAGTTATACAACTTGATGAACAATTTTTCTCTTTTAATTTTCAGATATTTATCTGAATCCATAATAGCCAAATGTTGTTCCGATCTGGGTGTGTTATTAAAAAATTAATTGTCAGTTCTAGCTTTCACCCTTGAATCAACTGAGTTCAGATCACCATCTCCAACTTAGTAACCAAAACCCAGTATTCCCTAGACCACCAAGCAAGACTCTGGTTCTCATTTTCATATGTTCAGGAGTACTTATTACATTGATGTTATTTTGCTGTCCAGGCATTCCTTTTCAAGCTTGCTCTCTCTGACCCTGTTGGAAGGTGGAGGAATAGTGTAGCTGTGGGTCCTTATGTGAATGTTATTCAGGTGTTGTATTATTGTAACAGTGTCATATCTGACAAATCAGCTTGTGTGATAATATTATGATAGATGAAACAAGATAGGAGATTAAAATGATAGCCTGGAAATGCTTTAGACACACACAGTGTGCTAGTGTGGCTGGGTTGGGGGAGGAAAAGTAGTTATGACTGAAATGTAAAAAGTCTAAAATTTGCAGTTGCTTAAACTGTAGTGCATTGTAAACAGGAAAG
>NW_020664409.1:14001812-14079906 GCF_002925995.2 Terrapene triunguis
ATTATTAATTGTATTAATTAATCCTAAAGGAATTTGTTTAAAAAAGGGCAGATGTGGTAAAAACGTCAAAATATGAACTCCAATGTGTCTTATTTAGTGAGTGTCTTCAATACTGCAGGGAATCTGTTTCTTTTTACTCAACTATGTTTCCTCTTTAGTTTCTATCTCTTAGTAATTAGGTTGTAGCTACTAAAGTGGTTGTTGCTGAAGGATATTTTAGAATCTTGCTAGTTGAGACAATGAGAAATACTCCCTATATGAGTTGAGGAACGTGCACATAAAAATCTTTGATTCTAATACATGAAAGATGTACAAGGGTAAATATTTTGTGAGTTAGACCAAGACACGGTGACACCGATACACAGGGATGCACAAGTATGATATACAAAGACCGAACCCCCACACCCTCCAGAACAAGCAAGTACAGTGTGCGTATTGATATACTGTATGCACAGTTCCTTACTGAAAAAGGCCAAACCCTGTTCTCCTTATGTAACCCACTGGTTACAGGTCTTCCTCAATGCTGATCCACAGAGGATAGGAGTTGTTACAACCCTAAGTTACACAGCATTGGCTCTTTAGCTCAAGCTGTAACAGCTCATGCTTTTAGCTCCCAGATTCAGTCTCTAGTGTGTTAGCCAAGACTACCCATCTGACTACTCACATGAATAAGACAAGCAGCAGGATATGTCCTTTGGTATCTAAATTATGGTCTTGTACCGTGCTCATCACAGGGGCAACAGAGTACCCAGAGCTGGGAAGTGGAATATGCCAAAACTGTTTCTCAGCTGCCCCCATACACAGCCGGTTGGGATTTAAAATCTGAGCCAAAGAACCTGAACAGCAGAGCCTAAAACATGGGATGTGCCAATTCATATAACCAAATTACTCTGTAAATTTTGGTTTTGCTATAAAGATCCTAATCTACACCCGGAGAGTCTAATTCTAGATTTAAGGTTGGTTTTTTTTAAACAAATTTTCATATGAATCAGTTACTCATAGAAAAACTATATGACAATGGTGCATTGAGATATCAAACAGGCATCAGAAATAAGAATTGCATAAAACACACCTCAGTCTTAAGAATCATAGTTATTATCTCCCCTCCAGTTTTGGATCGTCTTTTAGAAATATATGTGTATAAAATCAATGTAATCAGCAAGGGGGAAAAAAAAACCTATTATTGTTCTCACCGCTGGGCATACATTTACTTAACACTTCCAATCAGGGATGTCTCCCTTCCAGAGTGAGGCAGAAGGCATTGTATTTCCCATTTTGGGTAGACTTACCAGCTTTTGGTTTCCCTGCTGAAACATAGAAAAGAGGCAAAAAAGGGGGCCTGTTTTAGTAAAGCAGCTATTTTTTAAGCAGGGTTCCAAGTGTAGAAGGCTCCCAGTGTTTCAGTGAACTAGTGAGGATAACCTCCTCCCCTCTCCCCCAGCAAAGCATCTCCTATAGCAGTGGTCTCCAAACTTTTTTGATCGCACACCCCTATCAGTAAAAAAATTTTGAGCATGCACCTCCTGCCGTGCCGGCTCTACCATTTTTGCTGAAGCAAAAAAAAAAAAGCCGCTCGGATTCCCGCTCCTCCTGCCGCACAACCTCATGGATCCTCTTGCGCACCCCCTGGGGTGCGCGCACCCCACTTTGGAGACCACTGTTCTATAGAATATGGTGTTATTCCTTGGCTTTATCATCCCTGATCCACTGAGCCTCTGTGCAGTCCTATGGGGCAGCTCCATTAAGAGACTCTGTAGTTTATTCAACTGTTTAAACTGTATTGAGACTTTAGACACTGCAGCCCAATAATGTCACATAGGAGTCTTTTAGAGAGCCGGGACCATGGCAACATTGTGGGGAAAGGACCAGACCAGTGGGCTCTGCAGCATACTGATATTTTCAATTATATTTAATTGTGGTTAATATATAAAGGAGCCTGTGCTGGCTTGAGCTAGCAACGCTGCTCCTTTAATTCAGTCAGTGCATTTGTACATAAAAACATTACACAGCAGGGGCTATAATTTCACATGCTGCCATCGCTAGACCACTACAGCAAAATACAAAAGAGACAGCATGCATGCCATACCAGTGCATGTCATGTAAGCACTGCCTATAGCATGTGCCCATGCACTCAAAAGAGATCCAAATGTAGCTCTTCTAACATCTTAACACTCTCATAAAAATAAATAAACTTCAGCAATATACAACGTGATACCAATTAGTAGCTTGATCCAGACTAACTTTGTATATGGGTTTTATACAAGGCAGCCAATGAGATGTCAGATGGAAGAGTCTATTCTCCTCTCTGTGTGTGATCAACTCCCATTATTGGTAATGGAAGCCACATATACATAAGAGAATAATATACCCCTTCATGAGGAAAGCTCTCTTTGTGAACTGAAGGTATATCATGGTTTTGGGGGTTTTTTCATTCTCTCTCTGCTACTGTATTTCTTTCCAACCCTCCCCACCGCTCAAGTAACTCCATAGGGGCAAGTGGCACATAAGGGCTTCATCATGCTTTCCTTCAAATCAGGGGCAGCATTCCACTTGACTTCAGTGGGAGCAGGACTGCATCCATGGACATCTTTTCTTTTACTGTACATAGGTCCAGGGGCAGGTCTAGCTTTTTTGCCGCCCCAAGCACGGCAGGCAGGCTGCCTTCGGTGGCATGCCTGCGGGAGGTCCCCGGTCCCGCGGATTCGGCGTACCCGCCGCCGAATTGCCGCCGAATCCATGGACTGCCGCCCTCGCAGGGACCGGCAGGGCGCCCCCTGCGGCTTGCCGCCCCAGGCACGCGCTTGGAGCGTTGGTGCCTGGAGCCGCATCTGCATAGGTCAAAATTTTTAATAATAATTTCTGTATTTCTATTTTTTTATTACAATCATTTTACCCTTTACCCCTGCCCTAAAAATGCAGAGAGTGTTGATAGTTTAGATACCGACTGTTGCAGCTCTCATTTTACAGAGGTGTAAACGTGACGTTAAAACCCATGAAGTCAGAGTGACTCCATATTTACACTGGCGTATCTGAGAGTCGAATCTGACATTATAAGTATGGTCTTGAGTTACACCCCAGGGAACAGTTTAGGCCTAAGACGGATTGCACCGGGTTTTAAGTCATCTCCAAATTTGGCCCTATATATTTAGGAAGTGTCCAGTATTCTGCAACTCCACTTTTTTTTCTTTTTACAGCTTGCCAACAAAACCATAGCCAAATCCATCAAAGGAGGAAAGGAGATAGCAGGACCCAGGTGACCATTTTTACCAATCAAACAGGATTAAAGTATTTGTGGTTTTCCAGGCTGAGCTACAAAAGAGGTGAGCTAATCCAGACATGGATTCGCTTAAAAAACAAATGTAACTCTTGGTGTCATCAGCAAAATGTTGATCATCATACCCAGATCTATGAAGAGGGACCAGTACACATGTGCAATGCATACAGCCCTACTCGAAACAACATTTTATAGCAAATTGTAAATTACCCCAAATAATATGGCATATATGAGGATTTGAATAAATCTGAAATCATCTGAATGCTGTCCAAGAAATCCTACCGCTGATTCAAGATTAATCAACAGGTAATTGTGCTCCTCTTGATCAAATGCCTTAGATAAATCTAATAATAATAATACTTGTACCCCCTCAGTAGTTTTTGTATCACTTGAAACTTTCCTCTTGAAGAATTCTATGCAGTATATTGCTTTCTCTCTCTCTCTTTCCCTTCTGTATGTACCATCATCTCTTTTTCCTCATTGCTGGCTTACCCTCCCCTTTCAGCTGCCCACAGACCTTTGCACTCTTCAAAGGGATGGTGTTTCTTCAAGGCCTGCTGGCCCATTGTCCCTGGGTTGGGCTCCCAGGAGCACAAGGTGTTCTAATTTCTGAACAATTATGAAAGATGAAAATGTTTGATTCATGATAAATCAGAGCTGCGGGACAAGACTCAATAAGGTTTTCATGAGTCTGTCAGAAGCACCGCAGCAGTAGTAGCAAAAACAAGTAAACAAAGATGTTTCTAGTCTCATGAAAGTACTGTATTTATAATATTCATCCCTGTGTTTTTCTACCTCACTTATTCATTAGGGCAGGAAAAAAAAAAAAAAAAAAAAGCACAGAACATCTTCATTTACCTCAATCATGTAGTACAGAAAACAATATAACATTTGACTTGCTAGCAACATAGCTATCATCCCACATAAGCCTGGCTGCAAATTGAAAAAAGAAATAGCATAGGACACGATGTAAGGCATATAGTGTGGTCTCTTCATTTAGGTTCTGCTCCTGCAAGCAACACATACTTTATTTTAATCATGGGTGTATTCCCACTGAGGACTACTCACATGTTTAAAGTTATAAACACAACCCTAAGTATTTGCAGAAGCAGTACCTTATGCAACCAAGTATACAAATCTGGATGTTAAACATTTGCAGTAGTAACCACCAAAACTGGGACTGAATAAGCCACCTGTGACATGTCATATATTTATTTCCAGTTGTGTTGGGATTTTATTTTGGATTTCTGGTATACTTTACCAAAGCTCAAATACGCATTTTTCCCCATGACAAGTACCAAGTCACTGAGAAAGTTTCCCCCGCTCTAGGAAAACATACATACATACAATATAAGAGAAATAGAAATGTCACAATGAATACTAGGAAGTTTTCAGGAAACAATTTATATTTTTATCTTTCTTTAAAAATTGGAGCCAACTTCTCATTTCAGTTATACCAGTGCAACTGAGATGAGGATCTGGCAATAGCCTTTAGTAATACTGTTGATGTCTCTTAAGAACTGGTGAAGTGATGTCATGGATTAAAAATTGCTTAAATAGATGAGCATGAGAATTAATCACCATTTTGTAAAGATCTTTTAGAAGTTTGGTGCAACTCATCCATTTGAAGTGCTTTCAATATTCAGTTTCAGTTTAGAGATGTGAAATCTTTAATGTGCAATGAAATTGTTACAGGGCCCAGCCACTTTTAAAATCCTTTGTATTAGTTCTCTCATCCATTTCCTTGAGTTACCTGTGGTATAAAAACTTTCCTAGTGCATATTCTCTGAAGCTTAAAGACTATATGGATCATCTTCAAGACAACTTATAGCAGAAGATGACTCAACTAAGAGAGAAAGAGTATCTACAGCAGACACTTGTGCACTGGACATCAGACAGATGTGGGGATAAAACTGTCAAGTGTGAAAACACAAAGAGAAATATTGCTATTTTCTATTATTCACATTCTTCCCATGAGCTGTTTGCTCAGTTGCCATGGCATAGGCGGTGAGATTTCATAATTTTTCCCCTGCTTGCCATGTGTTCATGCAACAATGTGAATTTAATCAGTCCAGACAGTTGGTTGGGTTTTGTCCATGTGAGTGGAATAAAACTTTTCTCACCAGCTAAACCCACAAAGTATCTAAAAGCCATAAATAATCAGTAACTCCTATGACTTGCACCTGCTTGCTTTATTTGACTAAGGATACAGAAAGGCTCATATAGAGCACAGAGTTCCCAAGCATCAATCACTTCAGATTGCTCATAAAATCAAAATAGATTTTAGGTTTAAAATATCCATAATAGTCATTCAGTATCTGACTTATGATTTTTTTCCCCATGGTGGCATTATATGTTAACTGCATCAGTGCTACAGACCTATTCCCTTAATAAAATCATTCTTGTTTCAAAGATGCATTTCTAATTGGAAATAAGCACATTTTTGGTGGCAAATACATTTCTAGTTACCTATTAATCTTAAGAGGAGAGTTATTCTTCTAGTATATCCCAGGCAAAGAAAAGAGGTGGAAATGTTCTGAGAAAATGGCTGGGGAGAACCTAGGAAATAATATAAGAGAGATCTCAGCCAAAGGTTTATGTGCAGCCGAATATGTGCCAGCTTGTACAAAACAAAACAACTTTATGTTGTATAGCGTCTTTCATCCAAAGTGTATCCCAAAACCGCTTTACAGGAGTTAAACAATACAGTTACAGAGATAAATAATTGTAGAGGGAGAGCAAAATTAACAGGTACAGGCAAGGGAGAAAAGATATATTTTCAGCTGAGATTTGAAATGAGAGCTTCATAGGAACATTAGAGTGTTTAAGTTTTCACATTTTTCTAAACAGGACTTAGCCATGTCTGTAGAGATACAAATCAGCGTTAAAGTGGAAAAAAACCAGGAAATTAAAAGGTATGGCTTCATTAACTCCTGTAGCTGCAAAATTAAACTAAACTAAAATAAAAAGCCAACAGGGTGAGTTAAAGATTGAGAAGGTGTCTTAATTTTGAGGTTCCTGGCTTTCTGACATTAATTCAGCTACATAATGGTTGCAGGAAGTTTCTTTCTTTCTAAAGAAAGCATTTTCATTATTTAGAAAAAATGAACCAAAACCTTTGCAGTTATGTGACGTAAATCTGGAGTAACTTCACTGATTTTAAAACAGATTTATGTGAGAGCAGGATATGGCTCCAATTATCTTCCATGGATGCTGATAAAACGTACAGTATCATCTATTAGTTAACCAAGGCTGTGATCCTACAAAGATAACCATGGGGCTGAACCCAGGATCAACCCATTCAATTCTCTTTAAAGGCTCAGGGCCTTGGTTGCCTAATAGATACAGTGCTGTATGCTGCATATGTGTCTGCGAAAGATATTGCAAACAATCATGTGAGGATGAATTTACTTCAGTGGGGCTCTGTGTGGGCACAGGAATTCAACAATTTGGGTGTCTTTTCAAGATTGGGGACCAACAATGGGCAAAATTCAAACCTGGTGTAAAACCAGCATACCCCCATTGAGTTCAATCGAATTGCACCCATTCACACCAGGTCTGAATTCGGACTTAAGAATGTTTAGTTGAACTTTTAAGATTTTTTTTTTTTAAATGGGGGAAATCTTTATGTCTAACCTGAAATAAACTCTCCATTGTTTATTAACAAGCATGGCTAAATGTTTGCAAGGAGAAAAGCACTAATTACCTGTTGTTAAAGGGCCTGCTCCTGTAACACTCAGGCAGAACTCCTGATGAGGTTGGTATTTGACTTGAGCACCTAGGTGCTATAATAGAAATAATAAATATAATTTTAATAAATGGAGCTACATTGAGCAGTGGCATGAATAGCAGTGTAAGTGGGCAGAAGAAAGGGGTGTAAACATTAAAGCAGTGTAACTTGCACATATTACACATTCAGTGGGCATGCTAAACTATTGCAGTGTACCGGCTCAGAGGGCAGCCAAGGGGGTGGGGATGGGAAAGCAACATCAGAGTTCAAGCTAACGCAGGCTCTTCCCGCTGCTACTTTAGTTTAATTGCACACCCAATAAATGCTCATATGTTGAAATTTTGCTTACCTAGGTATTTCCATAGTTACCATTGCCATAGTAGCTGTGTGCCTCTGTTTATACTTGACCATTCACACCTGTTTTCCAATCCCTTTCCAAACATGTAACTTTGCACTACTATTTTTGTCACTACTGAATTTAGCCTAGAGGCTTCCTAATAGTAATAGCAGAGAATGATTGCAATTTACTGTTACAATAATTCTAGCATGCTGTAACCCTACAGTTAAGGCTGAATAACGGCTCCCATTCTAAACCCCTGTTTGCTGCAGGAGCCCTGTCCTTATTGCATGTGCTTCTCATAAGGTTTTCAGTGAATGATGAGTTCATGCATAAATCACTACTCTGCTTCACATGGAAAACACCATTTGCTGAGCTCATGACATTTTCTGTGTGCAGCGGTAGGATCCAGCTGCTGTTCAAAACTGTATGCAAAGGGCACATAAATTGCTGGGTGTCATGGGAAATTTTATGCACAGGGTGCACAGTTTTCCACACAAGTTTCTGAGCATTTTGTAAGGCAGGCATTGAATGAGGGCATGCAGAAGTCCTTGCCTCAGTCACTGCTCATCTTGAAGTACTCTCTGTCCCTGTGCCAAAGGCTCCCAAGTTTTACGGAAGAAAGGTGAGAAAGATGCCTGAGACAGGACATTGCAATATAGACATATACTGTCATGAGGAAATTCCTTTTCCACCTTTTTTCCTTTCAAATCTTTAAAAATTGCTAAAAGTACATTCCAGGAAAAATTACCTTCCAAAAAATAAGAGCTATGTTAAGCAATCATTATGTTGCACATTTCAACAAAAGCCAGTACACAAGAAAATTAAAGCTGGGCACACCTAACTCTGCTCCCACTGTACGTATCCATTATAATACAGTCTTTTGTTATGTGTCCATATGCATTTTTCAAACATATATTATCTAACTCCATTGTTCTCAGGGGAGTTTTATATATACCAGAGTCGGGACTCAGAGAGAAGAATGTGTCCTTTCAGGAGTGAAAAGTCTAATGCACATATTTTGACCTTGTCTACACAAGAGTTTTTAAACTGCTAGTTTAGCTACACCACTGCCAACCTTCAATGTGGAATCAGTGTACTGATGTAAACGTTACACTAGCACTGCTGCAGCCACACAAGTGACTAAAAACCCAGTCTAGACAAAGCTTTAGGAGGACCCATCCTGTTCTCTTTACTTCCACAGAACCCCCATTGGTCTGAATGAGAGCATTCCTTAAGTAGTATAGAATCAACCACCACATCTATAAAATTTTCCTGGATGAATGTGCATTTTGCTAATCTTAATATGATTTTAATGAATGTAGTAACAGTCACACAAACCCCGTCAGAAAGCTGAGACGGTTTCATTATGAAGCAAGGCAGCAAAGTTTTCCATAAAACACTCCTATTGTTCATTATGAATCTTTATTCTTCAGCACAGAAGCCCCTTTCCCCTTGAAATAGTATTGCCTATATTATGATGTGATGATCATAGTGTTTGGTTAGAAATCACCTTGAAAAACAGTAGAGGAAAAGTTACAAAAAGACAGTGCGAGAGAAATCTTAACCCTGTAATATTTGTTAATATAGGACATTGGAAAGGCTTCTTGAATTGATCTACGCAGAAAAAAAAATGTTAACCTTCATTGAGTGATCCTAGTTGTGCTTTTCAAAGTACCTAATATTTTTCTGGCCACCTCCAGTATGTTATTTAAATGCTGATAATCTTGTTCATGGTAATTTCAATGAGCCACAGCAGACATATAATGCTTCCTCTTTTAATAGGTGCAAAGTGAGTTATTGTCACAAAGCATATATGAAAAAGGGACGTGAAAAGAGAATCCTGTCTAATCTCTGTAATAAGGGCTTGTGAGGGTGCTAACATGGTCACCTGAATTATGCATGTCTATTGTGTTCAAATATCATAAATCGATGCATGAATACCGTCCAAATCATTTTCAGTTCATGAACATTTATATACAGAGCTCTTGAGCACTGCAAAGACAATTAGTCATATTTGTATGCCGGAATTAATTGAGAGTGAGATGCGGGAGGCAGAAAGAGAGAACAAAGAATGCTTTTTGTCAGTTCTTCCAACTGACAGGGATAATTAGATATATGAAATTGAAATTCCTCAGCAGGGGGTTTCTGTTGACAATGAATTTTCTTTTGATTCCATTCTGTTATTCTTTTATGCTGTCATCTGTGGCAATTTGTTATTCAGCTTGAAGCTTAAAAAAGCAAAGCATTCCGCTTTTATGAGTAGATGATGTCAGTTTGTACACTGCTGGGAAATAGATATTAAATGTAATCTTTAAACTAAAAAAAAAGAGAGAGAGAGAAAATAAAATCAGTTAAAGAGACAGTGCTCTGTTTACGCAGCCCTCCGAGTAAAACTTTGTAAGGAAGAGGCAGAACTTGCTTTGATGCTTTTTACTGTTGCTTAGGCTGCGTTAATGTTGCAGTTTTGCTGGAAGTATAGGCCATGCTGCCGAACAGCGGAAAGATTCACCCCTGAGAACAGCAACTACGTAATATTAAAAAGACAGTGGCACCTCCATTGATGTGGATCTCTACTAATATATAATGTACTGCTAACACCTACTTATGCCATATCCATAGTGTATTCATTCGTATTTCCAATTTGCGCAGCTCCTGACCTATTCAGTCAAAACCTGGAAAATATTCTCTTCCAAACTATAAAGTGAAAATCTGCCTAGAATTGTGGGGCCTGATTCTGCAGCCTTCCAATGCCCCCAGTCCCCAGCAACTTCAATGGGAATTCTGTGAGCAAAGCAGTTCCAGAATCTGGCCCTTTGTTAATGAAAATTCAGTTTCATTAAAGCCCCTCTCCCTTTCCTGGCCATCTCACCTCTGCTTCTCAGATCTCCTCCAGACGAGCCACATCTGAAAGGCCTATTCAGTGTAATATCGGCATGGACATCTATTCTAAAAAATGGATACTTTATATAACTGTCTACCAAAACAATACACAGCAATTTGCTCTTTACAGAGTGTCCCATTTATGTGTTTATTCGGTGTGTAGTTTTGACAAGATTTAGTATGTGTATATGAATATGTGCATAATATGCAATATATACTTATAAACACACATAAGTTTCTATAAATCTATGCACACATATACAGATGTAATGAGCTATGACCTTCCTAGCATATATTTTTACAAGCATTACATGGAACCTATTATATGGAAAAAACCTCACTGCTTCTCCTTCACCCTCCCTCTTCCATTGGAGCTGATCCTATCTAGTTTTCCTGGCTTTCTTTTGCCTCTCTGCATTCCCTCCTCCAAAACCCCGCACTGTTTGGCTGTTTGTTATTTTTCATACTGACAGTTTCTTCTTCAACAGGCAACTTGGTGACTGTGGCTTTTATTATATTTTATGTATTTATTTTTTTTACTGAAGCAAAACCCACACACAGTGTTATGATGTAGTATATATTCCAGTGAACTACTGTGAGTCTAACTATACCATACAGCATATCATTAAATATAGCAATATTTAACCCATATGTATTACTGTCTCTGCACCCTCAGAGCATTCTTTACAGATGTAGTTTTATCTTTTACTTTATGGAAGAAGGCCCTGTTTAACTAGTTCTGCAAACTTAGAAGGTAAGATAGCTGAATTTATATATTTGGAGTGGATTTTAGTGCTGGTGAAAAATAGTGGGTTGACCAGTGTCCTTTGTATATACACACAACAGCTATAGAAAGGGTGTAAGCTTCCCCAACGTGTCCCAGTAATGAACTAGAAGGAGCACCTCTTCATATGAAAGGTTAGTCTCCATGGCTATTCAGTCTTTGGTCTTTCTGCTGAGACTTTCACGAAGACTGCTACTGGTAATTGTGGTTTCTGTAACTTGGCACATGTCCACGGGGAAATGCATTAATGTCATGAAGTCATTTCATGTAGATAAAATTTATTTGTTCACTACTGACCTTGGCTGAATTTGAACTAGTGATTTAGAAATTAAACACTATATTCTCTTACCTCCATCCTGCCCTTAAAATAGCAGCATAAATATTCTATTAAAGCATTAGTAATTTTTTGGCTTGTCTTTCATGCCAAGGTGAAATTATATGGGGCACATCATTTACCTATGTACAGGTGTAAAAAAAGAAAGTTTGCATTTGCAATGGATTTTATGGTTAAAGTTTTTGCTTTCAGGTCAATAAGCAATATAAAAGCAATGGTCCAACCAGTGCGCAATACTGAATACATCTGTCTGGTGCTGGGTGAGCCATTCAGATTTACTGAATAAGGCCACACATCCTGCAATGGACTGCGCATGGTTTCCCCCCTATTGCTGCCCAGAGCCCAGGACTTCTATAGGGCTTTGTGCAGGTGCATTACTGCACTCGCATGCAGTCAGCTGCGGGATCAGAGCCTAACTTACTGGATTCTTGTCCACAGTCATTCTTCTTTCCAAGAAATTATTCTGATTTTGTCTTCCCTGTGAAGAGGAAGGTACTTTCAGTAAGAAAAAGTGAATACCCACCTCTCACCGAGAAGCTTATTTGGAAAGTGTGAGTTTGGTCCTAAGATCACAGTGCAGCCCTTGCAACAAGTTTAGCTATACAATCTATTTTGCTGGAGAGTAAACATATTGATTGAGGATGACTAAATCCCATAAAAATCTTTAGGTGGACTGACACTTTTGTGCACTTTATCAAAATAAGGTTAGCTTGGGAATGACATCCACTAAAGTTTTGAGGGGGGGAAAAGGCACATTTTTTTCCCATGTGTTGGTATAAATATGAGTGAATCCAACAACCCGGAAATGTTCTCAGATGATCCTAAAGACATCTAGAAACTTGGGTTGATAGCAGTGCCAGGTGAACCTCACAAGATCTGGATGTTTCTGATATGAATTATCTCAGTCTGAAAAATCAGAAGAAGCTGGAAAGTTTGTTCTTAGTGATTTCAGCTTCTTTTGTGGTATTTCAATACCTCCCATCAATACCAAGAAAGAGCAAGAATTCATAAGGGTTTTTTTGTTGTTGTTTGTTCCTAAAAGGTTAGCAGAATTTTTAAAAATGTTTAAAGATTTGGTATAGATTCTGGAAGAAGGTTTGGGTAATTTCTAAACTGATTCCCTCATCCTTACTTAGATAAGTCAACTATGGGACTTAAAGAAAAGAAAAGCCTAGGGTTTAGTTATGAAGGATAGTTTCAATTAAGGCCCAGGTTGCTATTCCTTGTATTTCTAAAAGATACAATCCACAACATTAGTGTAGAGCTTGTTTGAAGATTTTGGTCAGTGCTTCAAATCACTGACTTAAAATACTCTTCCCATCTTCAGAGACAACCCAGTCTATCAGCGCTGCCATCTCTTTCAGTGCTTTGTTTTGTAAAGTGAGCTACACAAGCAGAAGAGCTGTTCATATAATCTTTCTCAAGAGCAAATTAAATTACTATTGCATGGCTGCTCTGCCATAAAAGAAGGGAAGTTATTATTTGTGGCCTTCCTTCCCACATCCAAATATAATTTTGTAAGTTGATTGGTAAAGAGAGCAGCATTATTGGGTACTCTAGCTAATCAGGAAGGCATACAGATTTCCCTTTCATATTTTCAGAAAGCAGCAAGTGGTTAAAGGTTAAAAAAGCCCTACTCATATAACAGTTATTTTACAGAAATAATAAAACAGGTTCTAAGTTAACAGAGTGACACTTCTCTTTTTTGTTATTGTACATAATACATGGAGGCACCCTGTTTACAACTGCAAATGTCCAATGCTTTTAAATCCTGGCAAATGCTCACATCTAGCTTTAGTTTACCATCTAAATAAACCCACCTTTTTTAGACTGCTCGCTTTCACTTTCTATGTTGAGTCTAACTTCTGAGTAAGTGCTGTTGTCTAGATTTTCATTTCAGAACCTCTTTTCTCTTTCTCATTCTTATAGTTCTTGCAGGAAATTTGCTTTAGATGATGTGCACATCCTTGCCATCAAAGTCACTTGTTAGAGGTTGCCAAGGAGGTCTAAGAAGAGTGCTTCTGATGTCCTCCAA
Organism: Terrapene triunguis; assembly: GCF_002925995.2. Classification (NCBI taxonomy): domain Eukaryota; kingdom Metazoa; phylum Chordata; order Testudines; family Emydidae; genus Terrapene; species Terrapene triunguis. Next base: position 14,015,190 of record NW_020664409.1, read on the forward strand.
TTGAGAAATCAAGTGCATCATAATTTCCCTGGTCTTTACTGGCCAGAAATGAAGTAGATGGCTTGGGGGACTGATAGTGGGGATCTGAAAGCTTCAGCTTGAGGGCAGTGGTTCAAATATGATCATATTGGTAGTGATTCAGAGTCATGACCATCTGACAGCTCTTTGATGATCTAAGTGAAATGGGTTCATTTGATAGAGCACAGGTGTCTACATCACAATCAATGCTAAGGGCTAGATCCACAAAGGAGATGGACCCAACATTGCAATGACTAGTGATTTGGTGCCCTACCACCTAGTGGAATCCAGAGTCCCAAGTTTTCAGGCACCCACGCTCCCTATACAATTCATGGGAAAAGTTAGGTACCTAAAACTGAGATTCACAAAAGCCAGTATGCTGAATAGGGAGCAGCCTAAGCCAGCCAATAGGAAACCCTGAGGAGAGGGAGGTGGCTCCAACTCAGAGGGCACTTCAGCCACAAATCCTCTGCTGAAGTTAGTCCTGTGGTTAGAGTACTCACCCAGGATGTGGGAGACCCAGGTTCAAATCTTTTTTTTTCCTGCCTTATATAGAGCAGGGATTTAAACCCAGGTCTCCCACTTCTAGGCAAGTCCCCTAACCACTCAGCTATGGGGTATTCTAGAGATTTCTCTCCAAATCTCCTGCTGAAACCACTGTGTATGAAATATTTAAGACAGTGGGCCATGTAGGTACAGCTGAGTGGTGGCTTTGAGGATGTAAATTTTGGACTTAAGCTCCTAAGGCGGCAGTTGGGCACTCAAATAGGAAAACACTCATGCCAGCAGTCTCATTGGATTCTGTTCAAAAGTTTTCTCAGACGTGAGCTGTTGTTGCATATTTGGGCCCTAAATGACACCATCACTCACTCTTCTTCTCAGCAGAGAAACCAGGAACCAAATAGGCATAAATACTTAACTATTCTCATTGATCTTTTCAGGTCAGAGAAGAGGCATGTGGGCAGGACAACATGCAGAAACTTGCGCTGCCACTCCACATGCTTTACCTGATGTGAAGCTAAAGGACTTCATTTTCCACCTACAGCCAATTCTCTTACTTTTCATGAACATATAGTTCACTTACATTCCCCGAGCCAGCGTTACGATTATTTCACTGTTACTACAAAGTTTGTTGGTATTTCTATGAGTAAGCTCTGAAAAGTAACATTTGGCCAAAATCTCTGTTCAGTTACATTGTTGTTACTAATCTTCTCATACAATCATACATGTTAGAGAGAGAAAAGAACTGTTACATCATGTAGCCTATCTTCTTGCCAGTGCAGGATTGTTCCTTATTGTGTATTTACAAATGTTTTGTCCAATCTAGCTTTTAAATGTTCCACGTTAAGAGGCTTCTACCATTTCAAGCAGAGATTGTTCCACAAATGTAAACACCTCACAATCAGGAAGATTTACTGGTACTTAGCCTAAAATTTCTCTTTCTTAATTTCATTCCTTTTCACCTTCTTATACTATCTTAAAACATGTCTTCCCCAATATTTGTAGACCATTATCATGTCCCCTGCTTAGTCGTCATATTTAACTCTTTTGCTCTTACAGGCTTGTTTATTTAGTCCCCTAAACTATTTTTCTTTTTGCTCTTTTTTCTAGCCTCCATCCAATATACTCCTATTTTTCTGATAACCAGGCGCTCAGTAACAAATACAATACTCCTGGTACAGTTTCACCAAAGCTGACAGAACCATGACTTCCCTGCGTTGTGACAGAGTGCTTGTGTATATCCAGCTTTAAACACTGCCACATTACCTTTCATGAGTGCATAATTCACTTACCTTTCCCTGAGCTGCTCTTGGGATTACTTCACTATTACCACAAAATTTGTCTAATTTACTATGCACTATTAACTCAAGGTCTCTTTTGCCATCACTGCTTTCAAGATTTTTCCCACCCTTTGAATATATTTGTTTTATGTTTGCATTTATTTCACCCTCATAATTAGATCCCTATTTTCCAAAACAAATCTCTTTTTTATTTTCTGCCCAAGATTCTAATCTCCAGCTTTTTGTGTGTGTTATTTCTCAGTCTTTGCTGATGGGTGCAATTCCTGTCCATTTATTACCATCTGCAAATTGTATTAAACTCTTGTTTACTCTCTTATAGATTATTAAGGAATATATAAAAGACCAAACCCTAACACAGATGTCTGAAGCACCTCATCACAACTCACTGCTTTGTCATGTGGATTGAAAAGTGGATGACAAGGCATGAAGACAACAGCAGTGTTTCGAGCCAAGCAACTTTTAATTATTTTTAAAACAAGAGTGAAAATGTGCCATCACCTCAGGATAGCAGGGGAAAAGAGAACTAAGGAAAACATTATTTAGAATGCAAACTTTTTGGGACAGGGATTGTCTTTCTGTTCTGTGTTTGTACAGCACCCAGCACAATGGGATCCTTGTCCCTGACTGACTAGGCACTATGATAATGATGATAACAGAAGCAAAGAGTAGTTACCAGCTGGGAGAGAGGGAAGATGCAATATACAGCAGCTTACTACAAAATGGCTACCCTAGGGCTGCAGCTCCTTGTGGCTACCAGATTTAAAGGGCCAGCTCCCAGGAAGGCATTCTGGGGAAAAATGCAATGTTAAACAGTTGACTAAAAATCAAAATACATATATAAGTTTCCTTCAGTAATTTTATAATTACATCCCTGACCCCCTGACCTCTCCCCTCTCCCAAAATCCTTGAAACCTAAGCCAAGCAAGTAATGAATCAGGTTCATCTGCCAAGATGTAAGCAGCTTACAACTCATGATTCTACCTTCCTCTATATGTTTAGTGACTTGATTGCTTAGTATTGTTCCATTTTTGTGTCAGGGATAGAAGTTAGATTTCTGGTTGGTAATGGCCCAGGATCTCCCTCCTTTCCATTTTCTGAAGATTAATCCTCCCCCCTTCCTCACCTCCCAGTCTTCTGGCACCTCTCCAGTTTTCCATGACCTCAACAGAAGATACAATATATTAAAATGTATTTGCTAGTTCTCCGTACACATGGCCAGCATCTTTATTTAATTAATTAATCTGGAGACAGATTTGTGCTGAAAAGCAGTTTCTTGTTTTTTCCTTTCAAGACATCTACCTGTCAACCTTCTTTCTCAAAGTTAAAAATAAAAGAGATTGGTTTGCAATTGTCAAAAAACTAGCAACGGGTTTTAAAGTAAAGAAGCCGCAAAACATCTTGAGATTCAAATAGCTCAAGTAACTTATTAGATACTATAGATACCCCTTTAGAACATCATCCAGACACACAGTTACCCAATTGCCCTTTCTTATGTTGACATTATTATTATAACAGCTTGTTTCTAAACTGAACACTGAAGCTTTGTTCTGGTGCATGAGAGCCAGGAAGTAACGGACAAGAAACTAACTTGTCTGCTGTCATTACCCAAAGTGAGAGAAAAGCAAAAAACAAGCCAACAGCCTACCTCGTGTAAAGTAAATTAGATTTTGATCATTTTTACAGTTTTAGTCATTTAAAGTATTATTAGCGACTCAAGTAAGGATTTAGAGAACAAATACAAATTGTAATCTGATAGGGCACAATTAAGCCCAGTTCTGGCTCCACTTTTCCTGGCCTTGTGCTTCTATGCAGGAAATGGGCACATTCTCATAGTGGATTGTAGAGTTCCTGTGTGTGATAGCTGTATGTAAGAGGGTGGGGAGAAGTCAGGTGAAGGATGTTACTCTTTCCCGCTCTGTACACCAGCTGGTGAGTCTGGCATGCAGTCTGCATCATGCTTCCATTCCTAAAACAGCACCGAACCTTTAAAGATTTAATTATCTCACATCTCAACTCACGTTTTTACTGACCAATTATTGAAAAAAAAATAGTAATAATAATAAGGTTAAGAGGACTGGGATACCTCTCATTTACTCTCCAGAAGGTGAAATATTGACCCCACTGTAGTCAGTGGGAGTTTGCTATTGACTTCATGGGACCAGGATTTCACACTGAATAAATACATTAAAAAAGAAAAAAGGGAAAAAGATGCAGAATCCATCTAGCTAGGTAGCTCCTTCCTGAGAGGTCTGACTGTTCTACCCCATTTTATATCTAGGTTGATGGTAGTCATGGAAATAAATGAGAGCAAGGTTTGGCCCGATGTTTTGCAAATCACATGAACACCCAGAATAATTTCTATTCTTTTCCTCTTAGCTATAGTTAATACTCACAGATGTCAATGGGAGTTGTACACATAGGGTGAAACCTACCATGTGCAAAAGGCAGCACAAGGCTACATCCCATTTAAAACCCACTGAAACCTTTAAAATAGGGTCTTAGGTGGTGTACAGACCTCTACACAGAGGTGAATTTCACCCATACAGAAAGACAGGAATAGACAGAAAGTAAGCAGATAAGTGAGCCATGAAATCTAGTATTATGATGGCTTCCAGGCCTTTTCTGTAACCAAGAGACAATCCTGCCTCCCATAAACACATGGTTTTGATATATTTGCAACATATTCTGCTTTAAAAAAGCTTAGAAACCTTTTTAGAAATAGAAAATATACAAGTTATTGTAGCCTAAGGGTGGCATTAACGCCACAATAATAATTTATATTTGATATGGGTTTTATTTTATACACCTGCTTTTCTGTGAAATTCATAAAAAAAAACCACTTATTGATATCAAAGCAATTGCACTGTCACAGGATTAATAATCTTAACTGAGATGCTTCATATCAGTAGGATTCACAATCTTTTCTGATAGCCAGGGTAATTTCAAGGTGGAACAAATAGTCAGGTTATAAACATAAAAAAAAGAGAGTATAATCTCATCTTCTAATTATTTAGAAATATTACCTATTCATTTATGTCTTAATTATTTTCTAGGCTGATGTGTTCCCTGTTAGTCATTTATGCTGTGCTTCTTTTCTTTATGACTCTTTATATTAAGTTTTGAAAAAGGAAAGGAAAATTGAGGCTGAGATAGCACCAGGCCTGTAAACCTCTCTGAGCTGACTAAAAGCCAAGGAAGTACTGTGTTTGGGTTTCCCTTCCTCTTCTTCTTTTCTCATGATCACTAAGGTTTTAAAGCCTATAAAGTGATCTCTTTTAGGGGCAGTCTCAGAGGTAAACTGCCGCTGTCTTCACTTTCTCAGCAGGAGACTTGGGTTCACTCCCATCTCTTGCTCTTTGGGCATGCTGCAAAGACAGCATGCTCAGCTACAGCAGGGAGGAAAGTGCCAGGCATCACTTAGTAGCAATCCCTCTGGTCCATTAAGGAGTTGTGTAGCTAGGCTTGAAGGATCAGATTCATCCCTGGGGTAACTCCATTGACTTCTGTGGCATTACACCAGGGACAAATTTGGCTCTAAATGGGGGAATATCTCAGCTGAAAGGCTGGGAGCTCTGAAGCATTCCTCAGGGGTGGCTGAATGAAACTGGCTGTTGCTTTGGTGGGAGTTTGTTTCTTAATGAGACAGGACCTGTATTATCTGTTAATTAGGTTTGAATTTATGGACATATGATTTTGCGTGGTTTACTCACAATTTAAACCATCAGCTCCTGTTTTAAGGAGGTTGAGCGAAACCGGTTTATTCATCCATTTATTTAGATTCCTGATAACACAGAGCTGTATATGTTTGCTTTTTTAAAGACACAATGGGGCCTGGATTGAGAATCAGGCTTTGAGGACATTAAAAGGCACAAGGCACAGTAGGGTGCCTCTAAATCTCAAGGGAGAGGTGTGATTACAGTATGATGATCACTGAACTTCTCACTCCACAGGCTTTATCTAATGTGTTTCTCTTATGAAAATTTCACTTGCATCCATTTGGGGATAGATGAAGATGCAGCAGAAGGGTTAAACAGTGATTCTCAACCCACAACCCGTGGGCCACTTGCAGCCCAATCAGCACACAGCTGCGGCCCATGTGACATCCTCAGGGCTAAACAGGTAGTATTGGATGCAGCCCACAATGGTCAATAGGTTGAGAACCACTGTGTTATATACTGGTGCACATCAGTTGCTGCCACGTTCTGAAGCTGTTGGATTTATGCACTGAACAAGCTGCCCATTTCAAATGCTCTTTGGCCAGTCAGAATGCTCCCTAAAAGCAAAGTATTATCCCTACATTCATGCATCCTTTCCCACTCCCCACAACCTTTGGGGCTACTAATAAATGGAGAAGTCAGCAATAGAGGAGTGTTCCCAACCACAACTTCACAGTTAAATTTATATGGCAGGTTAAGGCAGATGTTAATTTTAAAATGACCTACTATCTCTGTATCTCCCCTCTCACCAAGCAAGCAGTGTTATGTTTTTAATTCCCTAATGTGTGACCCAGCAGCCCGTATCATCTTACAGAGAATGAATAGAAAAGTGAAGGGCAGACTGTGTGGTCACTGTTTTCAATATCCCCCCTGCTAGCCATTACATCATCCAGCTACTCTCTAAGAGGATTTTCAGCAGGCTTGGCTTCGTTATTAAAATAGTAATTAATTTTTTCCTCTTCACAAAACCCGAGGACCTTCAAATGGAGGCCTCAGGAGTGAGGGCAGTTTCCTTTTGAAAGTGGCCTTTCTGGAAGCCATAATCGGCTCTCCAACTTTACAGTACACATATTCCCCAGTAAATGTGATTAAAGAGCCACACAAAAACTCCCTTGCAGAAAATTAATTCAGTTTCCAGAATAAAAAGTTTGATAAAGTTGTGCAATGCTCCAATGACAACACATAATAGAAGTGCAGAGTTTTATCCTCTTGAAGGATAAATGAGCGGCCAGAAAGGTCTGGTAGTTCCCAGAGTAAAAACATCTGCTACAGCTAATTCACTTTAGCTTTTGATTGTAAAATTCATTAGCCATATCAGGCAGCTGTAGTTTCAAACATGTTGCTAGGAAGTACAGTTTTACAGGCTGGGATGCCGTTTGTTCTACTCAGCAGTGGCAAGGTAGCATGAGTACCCAGTGAAATGCAACCTCCTACAATCCTAAAATAAGGGCTTGAAAATAAAGCGGCGGGGGGGGGGGGGGGGGGGGGGGGGGAGGGGGGGGGGAAGGTGTGACTACACAGAAAAGGGTGCCCAGGAGCCACCAGAGCCTTTTCAGTTGATCATCCCAACTGCCACATCAATCCCATCTGAAAACTTTAGCCTTCCTGGAGTTTTGAAATTAAAGTGCTTTGTGGATTATAAAGTATACACCACATACACACAATATGTCAGTATATTTCACTTCTGAATTCTACAGTACTTTTGACTCTCAGTATTTCAGGGTACGTCAAGATAAAATCTTAGATAAACAATGGGGAAAAGTGTGTCCATATGGTGCTGAGATTAGAGAGGGGCTCAAAACTGGTTCTAAAAAAAATATTTGGTAGCTAACTTGAGAATGGAGGGACCAGCTAACAAGCATGTGCCCACTGATAGGATAGGTCATTTGGACTACTCCTCCAAACTGACCCTGAGAACAGATTAGTTTAATCTGATTTGTGAATCTTAGGATACAATTAAGACAGGAAACACTCCACTCCACTACTCCGCCAAGAACTCTGCTCAAGCTGATTGACTTTCTGTCAGCCTGTCTAATAGCACTAGGTGGCTGTAGTGTCCATATTTACGATGGCTCTTCTAACTTGGTGAGGGCTCTCAAGGCTATCCCATATGGTTCAGGCTTAGTCCATACTGACAGCTAAAAATCTGAATCTGATCCTTGGGATGAGGCTGGAGGTACAGTATAAAGACTGTGCCATGGTCTCAGTCAGATCATGACTCCTCAATTGGGATCAGGCATATCCTCATACCTGTCAAGGTGGTGAAACATTTTATTTTTAATAATCCACCCTATTAGACTGATGGACCCTAAAGGTTTCCTGGCCTTGCTGAAGGATGATACTCTTTAGTCACTGGACAACTCTATTTTACATTCTATGCTTATTTTTCTCCTTTATACCATTAACAAAATGTTGTCCAGTGGAACTGTTCAGAGTGGTAAAGCCAGTCTGCTTTAGCTCTAGCAGAATTGATATGTTCTCGTTGTGCAGAATTATTAGAGTTTTTTTGGTAGCATTTATCATATCTGGACTGATTTGATGAACACCCTGGATTCAGTGGGAGGGAAGGATATGGCAAACACACCAGCTTAGTAGGGTTGGCTAGAAAACAAGGAGGCCATTTCATGAAAGATGTTGAGGTTTTGGCATTTGGACCAGAAATTTCATCCTCAACCTGAAAAATCTTCCCAATGAAAGTTATTGAGGAAAAAATCAACATTTTGTCAAAAAAAAAATTCCTGACCAGCTCTCTTTCTGAGATTTGTTTCTACCCAGTTTCATTGATGCAGGTTCTAAAGGCACTGAGAATGCTGCATTCTACCACTGGTGAACTAAATCTTTGTCCCTTATGGTTGGTGGAGAGAAGTGGGATGATATTGGGCTCAATCAATGAGCACTGTTAATGCCATTCTTTAAGACTGGCCACTCTTAAACAAGCAGTGGTTAGAATCCTGCTCCAGAAACACTGACATTAACCAACCTCGCTAGCTACCAATCAGTCATAAGTGTTCCTTTTGGTGCAATCTTACTGAGAAAGTGATTTTGGAAAGTTCCAATTTTTCTAGGTTGCTTAGATTTTTTTTAACCTTATCTGTCTAATTTCACAGGTGTAACTAACACCAAGATGGTGTTGTCTATATAGATAGACCAGTGTTTCTCAAACTGGGGCTGCCGCTTGTGTAGGGAAAGCCCCTGGCAGGCCAGGCCAGTTTGTTTACCTGCTGCGCCCGCAGGTTCAGCCGATCACGGTTCCCATTGGCTGTGGTTCGCCGCTCCAGGCCAATGGGAGCTGCTGAAAGCGGCAGCCAGTATGTCCCTTGGCCCACGCCACTTCCCGCAGCTCTCATTGGCCTACATGCGGCAAACCACGGCTGGTGGGAGCAGTGATCGATCGGCCGGACCTGCGGACGGGGCAGGTAAACAAACTGGCTCGGCCTGCCAGGGGCTTTCCTTACACAAGCGGCGGCCCCAGTTTGACAAACACTGAGATAGACAATTTCCTGTAGCAATGACTACAGGAAAGGTACCTGTTATAATTATGAGGAGTATGCTGTGTAATTGTAGCTGTGTCAGTCCCAGTATATTAGAGAGACATGGTGGATGAGGTAATAGCTTTTATTGGACCAACTTCTGTTGGAGAGAGACAAGCTTTTGAGCCACACAGAGCTCTTCTTCAGGTCTGGGAAAGGAACTCCCAGCATCACAGCAAAATGCAAGGTGGAATGGATTGTTTAGCATAAGTAGCACATATTCTAAGGCAGTAGTTCTCAACCAGGGGTACCGTGTACCCATGGGGATATGCAAAGATCTTCCAGGGGGTACATCAACTCATCTGGATGTTTGTCTAGTTTTAATACATAAAAAGCACTAGCAAGGTCAGTACAAAGTAAAATTTCATACAATGACTTTTATACTGGTCTATAAACGATACACTGAAATGTAAATACAATATTTATATTCCAATCAATTTATTTTATAATTATATGGTAAAAATGAGAAAGTAAGCAATTTTTCAGTATTAGTATGCTGTATCACTTTTGTATTTTTACGTCTGATTTTGTAAGCAAGTAGTGTTTAAGTGAGGTGAAAGTTGGGGTATGCAAGACAAATCAGACTCCTGAAAGGGGTATAGTAGTCTGGAAAGGTTGAGAAACACGGTTCTTAGGGACCATTTCAGGTAGAGAGACCTTTTAACACCTCTGCAGTCATGGGACAAAAAGAGTGGGCTAGTGGATTTGTTTTAATAAGCCATAAATCCAGACTCTCTGTTCAGTTTATGATTTTCGGCATCTAGCAGAGCAATTAATTTTAGCTCTCAGGCTTATCTTTTGAAGGTATTATGCAGGTTTTCTTTGAGGATGAGGACTGATAAGTCAGATATAGAGTGATCACTTTGTGAAAAGTGTTTACTCACAAATGATAGGGTGTTTTTGTCTTTTATCATTTTCCTGTGTGAGTTCATTCAAGAGTGTAGTGATTGTCTGGTTTCACCCACATAATTGTTATTGAGGCATTGATCTAGAAAGGCGTGTTCTGTGGGGTGTTGATCATTGTAGCAGTGGAGATTTTCCTTCAGTAAGATTGTGGTGGGCAGATATGATCAGGACTCATAGAAATCATCCTCAAACCACTCACCACACAAAGCACCAGCTTCCTCTAGGATACAACTGACTTCCTCCACAGTCTCCTCAAGATTAACAATCTCTGTCAGAACACCATCCTCACGACCATGGATGTCACTTCCCTATACCCCAACATTCCTCATAATTATGGCATAGCTGCCTGCCTCAAATATTTACAAGACAATGGACAACCCTCAGATATCCACCCCAAACACATTGCCAAACTCGTGCATTTCATCATCACCCATAAGAATTTTACATTCAACAACAAACCCTTTGTCCAAACCATGGGAACAGCCATGGCTATTAGTATGGCACCTCAATATGCCAACCTTTTCATGGGCCACCTTGAAGAAGAATTTCTGGACAAATGTCTCACAAAACCTATGATCTATCTGAGATACATCGATGATATTTTCATCCTCTTGATAGACGGTTTAAATTCCCTCACAGATTTTCACCATAACTTCAACAACCACCACCTGTCCATTAAACTCTCTCTGGAACACTTCCACAATCCCATAAACTTCCTGGAAACCACAATCAGCTTCAACAGTGGAACCCTACAGACAACCATATGCAAAAAAGCCACAGATTAGCACACCTACCTTCAGAGAGCCAGTAACCACCCAAAACACAGCAAGAAATGTGTTTTCTATTGCCAGGCACTCAGATACCACAGAATATGCTCCAAGGCGAAAGTCCGGGATATACACCTTAACATACTTAAAACAGCCTTCACCAAATACAGACACTCCATCAGAGAAGTAGATTGCATCATGGAATGGGCCACCCAAATACCCCGAGATAACCTGCTTCAATACAGAAATAAAACCCCCTCTGACTGCACACCCCTAGTTATCACCCATCATCCACCCTGGAACCCATACAGGGTATCATCAAACAACTACAACCCATGTTTGATGGGAAACCCATCCTGAAAGGACTCTTTCCTTAGCCCCCTCTTCTGGTATTCAAACAACCCACCACCAACCTTGTGAAGCTCATCAGCAGAACAAGCTCCTCACAGACCAGGACACACCAAATCAAAGCAGCACCAGACCGTGCCAGTACAACAGATGCAAAACCTGTAGACATATCTCCACTGCTACAATGATCAACACCCTTCACAACATACCTTTCAGATCAATGGATCCTACACATGCCTGTGACAACCTGTTGTGTATCTCATCCGGTGAAGTTGTAATTCTGACAGACCCTGGTCTTTGGCGGGCAGGATCGAACTGGGGACCTCTGGAGCTTAGTGCATGAGCCTCTACAGCATGAGCTAAAAAGATAAGGCTATAGAGCAGACTCATTTAACTCACTCTCTAAGTGGTCTGGGTGTGGGGGTTATACAGTGACTGCTCCAATAACAATTATATGGGTGAAACCAGACAATCAATATGCTCTTGAATGAACTCACACAGGAAAACGCTTAAAGAAAAAAAACCCACTCTATCGTCTGTGGATGAACACTATTCACAAAGCGATCACTCTACATCTGACCTATCAGTCCTCATCCTCAAAGGAAACCTGCACAGCACTTTCAAAAGACGAGCCTGGGAGCTTAAATTCATTACTTTTCTAGACACCAAAAATCATGGACTGAACAAAGACTCTGGATTTATGGCTTATTACAACAATCTGTAACCCCCTCTTTTTGTCTGGTGACTGCAGGGGTGTTAATGGGCCTCCCTACCTTGAATGGTCTTTTAGAATATGTGCTAACTGCTTACAGGACCGGCTCTAGGTTTTTTGCCACCCCAAGCAAAACAAAAACCACACCTCACCGGAATGCAGCCCCTAGAATTTGGTCCACTAGAAGTTGGTCCAGTAAAAGGTATTACCTCACTCACTTTGTCTCTATAATTATGCGGAGTCAGGAAAATGGGAGGTTCTGCTGCATACAGAATGCATCTGGTGGATTGGTATGAAAGCTGGTCAAAAATTTCTACTTCTGAAATTTTTCAGCAAGAACAAGGGATTTTCTTTTTACAATTTTTGCCCTTTCCCCCCTTCTTTTGACCAGCTTTACTTCCTATGAGTACATTACAACTGTGGTGTTCTATCCGTAACACTGGCTTCCATTTGCTTCCCGTAATCCTGCTTGATATTGGTTATGACTAAGGCTCCATGATTTCTGCATTGGCTGGTGTGGTTGGCTCCGGGGTTGTCCAAGTCAGGCAGACCCTGGGCCAGCAGCAGCAGCAGCAGTTTGGGTGTGTGGGAGGGGTCTGAGGCAGAGGTTTGGGGTGCAGGGCGGCACTTACCTAGTGGGGGTCCCCGCCTCCTACCGGCATGCCCCTGTAGCTCCTAGGCGGAGGGGCCAGGGGGCTCCGTGCACTGCCCATGCCTGCAGATGCCGCCACAGCAGCTCCCAATGGGCACTGCAGAGTCGGCGCTTGTGGTGGGAGCAACATGTGGAGCTCCCCTGGCAACCTGCCCCCCCCCCCCCCCCAGGAGCTGCAGGGACATGCTGGTCAGAGCCAGGTAGGGAGCCTGCCAGCCCGCCAACCCTCCCCGCTCCCAGCACCAGCGGGGGCCCCAGATTGCGCACCACTGCCTGCCCCCCTCCCCGGGCTGTGCGCTGCCACCTGTCCCCCTCCCCCCCCAAGCACCTGTTGCTCCCAGCCCAAGTTTTAGGAGTATATAGTAAAAGTCATGGACAGGCTGTGAATTTTTGTTTACTGCCCGTGATTTGTCCATGACTTTTACTAAAAATACCCGTGACTAAAACGTAGCCTTAGTTATGACTTTTAAAACTGTGGATGATCTAGTCCAGGGGTCAGCAACCTTTCAGAAGTGGTTTGCCAAGTCTTCATTTATTCACTCTAATTTAAGGTTTCGCGGGCCGGTAATACATTTTAACGTTTATAAAAGGTGTCTTTCTATAAGTCTATAATATATAACTAAATTATTGTGGTATGTAAAGTAAATAAGGTTTTTAAAATGTTTAAGAAGCTTCATTTAAAATTAAATTAAAATGCAGAGCCCCCCAGACCAGTAGCCAGGACCTGGGCAGTGTGAGTGCCACTGAAAATCAGTTTGCGTGCCGCTTTTGGCACACATGCCATAGGTTGCCTACCCCTGGTCTAGGCCCTAGTTTCTTGAGAAACTTTCACTAGAGTTGATCATAATGATTAAGAACTGCTGGGTTGTTCTTGTTGGCAGTTCCTGGAGTTTCCTTCATTGGCCCTAGCTGCAGAGCATTCTCAGTTGAGGGCCATTCCCTGCAGAATTCTCTCCATCTTGCAGTCTTCCAGAGCCCACATTTGGTGAGGTTCTGGACACAGTTCAAGGTCCATTATTTACAAACCCATGACAAACCCACAGTATATTAGTTTAAATAGGTTTTCTATGACAGAGTATTTTATTCTTTTTTAATTGTTGTAATGCTGCCATTCAGTGTGTGTGTGTGTGTGTGTGTATATATATACCCAGTGTGTAAGCAAGACAGGCAAGGCAAGTTTTAGAACCCCCCTCCAACAGAAAAAATGTCAATAGTCTTGAGCCAGTCAATGGCCTCTGAGTCAGCAGTGCTCAGCTTGGGAAGAGAGAAACCATCCAGCATGCATGCAGCAGCATCCACAGAGGGCTATCATGGATGCTCCAGCCATGGGTGGTCTTGTCAGAGTGAATCACATGACACCTCAGCTCCAGAGATGCCATGGGAGCCCAAAGCCAAGTAGCTGTTCATCTGCCCTAGTGATGAGTGGGAGTTCCTGGCAGAGTTTCTCTTCAGTTTTGGCTGGTACAGTGAGCGAACGATATCAGATGGCTGGAAAATGTGCAGCACTGTCCAGTAGGATTTCTGCTGTGCAGTCGATGGTGGGTTACATCCCATATATCCCCGAACAGTGGCAAGCATGGCATTTTCTGTACCTTGGAGATCAGTTATTGGCTGCATGCTGATGCCAGAAGTTTAGGTAGAGGAATATTGGCTAGACTGATAACCATACAAGTTTTGTTGGCTTCAATGTGTCTGTAATAATTCTTATGGTCTGACTGGAGCTGTGCATCTACTAGTCTAGTGTGGGCAGAGTTTAATCAAACTGGAGCACCGTAGCAGAGAGCAAGCCCCAAACTACCCAGTGTTTTTGCGTTGGTTCCCCAGGTGGGTCCTAACAGTTCATTCAGGAGACAGTTTCTGCTCTTGATCGTTTGAGCTCCTGTAGAGAGATGGCATGTATATGTGAGTGTGTGATATAGGGTGAATCTTAGGCCTGGTCCACACTACCCCCCCACTTCGGACTAAGGTACGCAAATTCAGCTACGTTAATAATGTAGCTGAATTCGAAGTACCTTAGTCCGAACTTACCGTGGATCCAGACGCTGCAGGCAGGCTCCCCCGCCAATGCCGCGTACTCCTCTCGCTGAGCTGGAGTACCGGCGTCGACGGCGAGCACTTCCGGGATCGATCCAGGATCGATTTATCGCGTCTAGACAAGACGCGATAAATCGATCCCAGAACACCGATTGCCTGCTGTCGGACCCGGAGGTAAGTGTAGACGTACCCTTAGATACCCTGCCTTTGGATTGTGTGCCGACTGCTGACCATTCAAAAAGATGTTAAGCTCAAGTTGGCTCTGAGCACGGTGTAAGTGGAAGCAAGTTGACAGTCTTTGGTGTACTTGGTTTCAGTCTCTGTTTCTTGCAACAGTCACCTATGATAACATATTACTGTTCCAAAAGTTTGAAGAGAACCTGAACAGTAATATGGTTACCATTCAGTAGCTGCTGCACAAAAATAAATGAACAACCAAACTAAAGGCTTTATCATGCCTCTGAGCTTAATGAATAATTTATTTTTTGCTTCAGTCACCTAACTGAAACATCACCTTCCCAAAATTGGTTCATTTGAACCAAAACAATTTTTTTTCCTCAATGAAACAAAATGCTTCGAATGTAAAAAAAAAAAAAAAAGTTGGTATTTTTGAAACAACATTTCAAGCAAAGTGTTGAAATTTTAAAAACAGAACGGCGAAATGGTTTGTTCAATTTTTCCCCACAGGCTAAAACTATTCATTTAATTCCGCCTGGATTTACAAATACTTTCAGAGCCATGAAAAATGTATTTTAGGTGAAATTTCTATTCACCAAATTTTTCTTGCTCAGCTCTACTCTTGAAGCTGCTTCCCTGTCACATGATCTCTTCTCAACTTGGCTGCTGGCAGCCATTTCCTTGTGTGTCTGACACTGAGAGTGGTATGGGAAAAGTTGAGAAACACATTTTCTTATTATCTATTATTTATATTGCTTCGTGCATAGAAACTATAACCCCATTGTGCTAACCAAACAGGATGTCCTTAGAGTACAACACAGGTGCAACAGAAGTTTACCTAAATAAAAATAGCCTACACCAATCAATGCACCTGTGATACATTTATATAACCTGGATCTCACCTCCATATCTATACTTTTTGCTGTCCCGATAAGACGCAAACCAAATCCAACCTTTCTTTCTTTGAATCTCTCTTTTAAAAAGTACCTTCAGAAAATAGTAAGAATTTCCCCCCAGCCCCAATCCTGAGTCTTCTCTCTCAAGGGCACAGCCTCTTCAGTGAGCACTGCTGGCTGGGGTGGGGGTTGGGAGGGCAGGGCCATGGTTACTCTTCATTTGTCCCTGTAAACTCTCATGGACTTGAAATCATGCCCTTACTGACACCTCTGGAAGCCCACTGTATACATATGTGTAACTGTTGTTTGGCCAGCAGAATCCTTTTAGTGGTGATGCTGCATGAGGAAGAAAGAAGTGAGCTGCACTCTAAGACTAGGTTGGATTTGAAGAATTGGCACTTAGATACTTCCTTTTAATTTGCAAACGTAGCAAATCTGAAAAGGATTCAGTGAGACACAATAAACATGAGTCCAACAAGACTGTTTTTAGATTCACTTTAAATGCATCATATTCTTGTCTTTTGCTCTTAGTAAAAGGGATCTATACGTTTTGGTGCATCTGGCTTGACTGGAGTTAATTTATTTTCTATAAGTTTGCCTCCTGCAAATATTCCTTAGTAACATCTTTAGTAACAAGCCACATCTAAAACCATTGGCCACTGATGTTGATGAGAGTGGAATTAGTCCTAGATGAAGAACTGATAAGGTCAATGTGACAAATGGGGAATGCTGAATTTCTGGGTGTGACACATGAGGGTTGAAAATAGAGTATCACCATGATTTTTATTCCACTGAAACCCAAAACTTAACTTTAATGGGTAGCACAGAATACAAGAAAACAAATCTTGGTTTTCCCCAACTGTTCAGGAAAATATATGCAATGCTTAATATGACAAAGCCATCAAACAGCAGAATAAATTACACAGTGCAGAACAAGACTTGTAGTGTAACAACATTGCAAAACTTACAAGCTTTTTAATGTTGGTAATGCTTCTATCTCACAATTTTTCTCCCTCTGTAAATCCAATACTAAGGCATCAGAAATGAAATGGAAGACAGGACAGATCTATACTAGATCTATCAGTAGGTGAAAAGCAGTGGAGTCTGTACTAGATACCAGATAGCTGTTTTCTTCGGATATTGGTAACTTGGCTGAAATTAGAGATGGAATAAAACTAGAGCTATTCATCACACCTCACTCAGCCTTAAACAGTTTGACATTCAGATTAAAGGGGACCAGGATCTTAACCATCCCTGGTGTTTGTTCTGTATATCAAATTGTAACCAATAAGGCTTTGCAAAACTTAATCATTTCCTGTTTTTTCCCATCTTTGCATTGAAATTCTATTATTTATAGACTCCAATGATGAAAATACGTACACCTCTACCTCGATATAACTCTGTTCTCGGGAGCCAAAAAATCTTACCGTGTTATAGGTGAAACCGCGTTATATCGAACTTGCTTTGATCCACTGGAGTGCGCAGCCCCGCCCCCCCGGAGCGCTGCTTTACCGCGTTATATCCGAATTCGTGTTATATCGGGTTGCGTTATATCGGGGTAGAAGTGTATTAGGAAATAATTAGTTGTTGAAAGAATGCCAGAACTCACAACAGATATGCAACCAGCTCTAAATGGACCTATGCATCTTTATGGTGCATAAATGACCCTGTTTAGAGATTGATTTGAAAATTTGTGACTACCATTTTACAAAAATCAAAACACTCCATTGCTCTCAGAAAAGTAAAGCTCTATTTTTGCCACTATTTTTGATACTGTGAAACATCTGACCCAGAGTAATTCCTTTGGTATACTGAAATAAAAAAGAAGACATTGACTTGCCTTTTACATGTACTGTATATATTTTCTATGTATCTTTCTAAATAAATCAACTTCAAACTGCTCTAATTTTACTTCTCTGGTAGTATATTGATTTATTTTTGTGTGTTTCCAAAAGCCAATTTAGAGATCATGGGCTAGATCTTCATCTGGTGTAAATCAGCATTTCTCCATTGATTTTAATGGAGTGATGCCGATTCACACCAGCTGAGAATTCAGTCACATGCAGTCTTCTCAGTGCAGCTGCATAAGTTCCAATGACATCAATGGTAGCAAGAAGAAAGTATACCTCAGACACGACATATATATAGGGCATTAACTTTAATTCTGGAATACATCTACAGTACTTCATTTCAATTGTAACTGCAAATGCAGAATCCAAAAAAACTGATCCCAATAACGGTACTGTAAATCAGAAGTAACTGACTCACTCTTGAGTTAAACTGGAGTAATCGAGATGAAAATCTGTCTCGAAGGTTATCATTTTACCAATATGTTGGGGAAGGAAGGATGAACCTACCAAGCAATAACTCTAACCAGGAATAATCCTAACTGGAATATCAAGAAAACTGGGGGGCTATGTCTCCAGTGACCCTGGTAAATACTCTCCCTGTGAAGCAAATACTTATCAAATCTTGCTGTTTCATTGACAGGCACACTGTGCAATTCCAATGATAGAAGCCTCCTGCTAAGAAAAAAATAAGCAGGAAACATGAATCATGACACAAGTCCTTTTATTTGTTATTCAAAAATATATTTGCAAATTACACTGCTTATTAACATAATGATTACAGGAACAGCCCAAAGTTTTTCCTTTCAATATAGTCCTGACAATAGTAAATTTCCTACTTTATAGGTATCACAGCAATATGGCCAAAACTATAGCTTAATTTTACATGCTGAGAGCAAACAAAATCTTCACCAGCTTGACTGTTTCCTTCTCTGTGATTTTAAAGAGAAGCACTTCTTCTTCTTAAACACGATGTAAAGTCTGTATTATTTGCTATGGAAGTTTCCACTACTGAAATAATGATTGCTAATATAATTGAGTGAGAACATTCTGTTTCCTAGTAGACTGAGGTCCTGTGCAACCTTGCACATTTAAACAAAATGATTACCAGCAATCACCTACTTGAAATTCCTCCAAGGGTTTTTGTGTATAGTGTATGAATACACAGGAACAAAGACAAAATACACATTTTGTTCTATTTTAGTAGTTCTACTTAGGTTTGAACCAGGATGCTGCAGAATTGGGAACGATCATTTTGTTCTATTTTTCTGAGTTTGATTAAATTAGTTAATTGCCCTGAGATGGAGATCTTGGGATTTACTTGCATTAACTGTGGCAACATATGTGAGTTGCACACATAAATAGCTAAAGAATCTGTTGTGAGGTACAAAAACAAAATGAAACAACAGTCGGGAACAATTATGTCCGAATGTATTTTTGAAGCATTTTTAAAATTTCTCTCTCTGTTTGGAAGACGAATGCATACAGGGGTAAATATAATCGCCTGATCCTTCAAGCAAAGCTCTCATGGACTTTCATGGCTGTTTTGCCTATGTAAAGATTACAGAATCAGTCCCAATACATCTTAGCCTCAGTGCATGTAATTCAAACTCATGGGTGATATGCTGCATTTGCTAAAGTCCTCTGAAAATTTAGGCCCTGAACCTATAATAGGATCCAGACACATGGATCCAATTTAGAGGTGATATGGGGGAGATTTTCAAAGGTACAAATGGCAATTAGGAGCCTAACTTCTAGGCATTTCTATCTAATCTAATTTATCCATCCATCCATCCATCCATCTATTTTTATCTCCAGTTCAGCAAAGCACTTAAGCGTGTGCGTAAATCCTACCGAAGCCTTTAGGATTTAAGCACGGTCTAAAAGTTAAATTGCTAAACAAGGATCGTCTGCTTAATTGGGGCCTTTATACATAAACCTCTTTAGCTAGTAGAATTAATTAAAGCGGTATTGTTTGTCAGGCATATTTATTTTAGCTTAGCTCAGAAAATTGAGGTCAAAAGTGTTAGTATTAATCAAGTCAAAAAGTTTGGAATATGGCATTAGTATTAATTATCTTCTTCTTTATTTTTATTTTATTGGGGTAATACTTTCTCCCTAAGGTCTGTTTAGCCCTTTGGTTCTCCCACAAGTAGCTAGTATTCAGCCTCTCACAGGTACATGAGGCTAATAGTTCAATCATGGAGGAGGGAGAGGGGGAGATGAAAGGGCAGGAAATGGCTGTCATGGCCCCAAAGGAAATATTTGTAGGAAAAGAAGCACAACAGCAAATAAAGGGCTAATTAATGTCCAATTCCTGCACTGATATACAGACCACAGCAGTAGGCAAAACTCAGCCTTCTGTTGTACTTACTGCTCAAGTACTTTTGTGCTGCAGCTCTTTGCAAGTATGCGTCTATGCTTTTAAACTTAAAGCATTTTCTCATCCACTTCTGAATATGAGTTTTCTGTTTCACTGCTAATTTTCTCTTTCCGGTGTAGTTTTTACCAGCTTTTTGGGGAGGGAGGCGGGGGGTTATTTATTTATTTAATTTTTGTCTGCCGCTACTTTGTCTGTGCTTATGCTGATTTGCTCATTGCATCCTGAAATTGATAGCAGGATCCAATGTAACTAGAAATATACTGGGGGTGGTTAGGTGCGGGGAAGACATATTTGATGTGTTGAATGACAAAAAAAAAAGGAATTGATTGTTCAGACCCTACCTAATTTCTGAAAGGTTTTAGTGGCAAATATTGCAAGTTATGGTCTGAAAAATACAGTAGCACTTAAAGTGCTAATTTACTGGCTTTGTCCCACAAAGGGCATTGAGACTGAACCTTCTATTGAAAAACACAATAGCAACAGCAGCACTGTTTTTATGTAACATAGCAATTGGTACATGTAACTGACTAAATGTGTTGTTAAAAGAACAACATGAAAGTTGAAATTCACAAAGGAATGTCATGATGATCAATTATTTCTGGTGTTTAGTATCTTAGAATCACATCTTAAGGTAAAATGTTATTTGCTGATGACTGAATGCCAGAAATAATAATCTGACATTAAGCTTTTGTGAATCTGACCAAATGAAAGCCTAAAAAGGGAATTTATGGAGCAGTCAGAGTGCACTCGTTTCATGAACACACAGCTTTTAGAATATAAATGACTGAAATATTACTCATTACTCTGTAATCAGAAGGGAAACATAATCGTTATTAAAAAAACAACAACCAAAAAACCCCCAAACCACCTGCCCCCCGGAAGTGGCATTAAAGATATGGCTTCAACCAACAGAAGTCAGGAAACTTAGAGTCAGGGCTGAAACCTCTTCTTTACCATGCACTGTTGCACCTTATATTGCAGGGCGATATGAACACTGCAGGTGATGTTACATGCTATACAGTGTGTATTGCAAACCTGAGGCATAATTTGTGTGGAATATCAATAGGTACATCTACACTGCAATTAGACACCTGTGGCTCGTCCATGCCAGTTGACTCAGGCTCTTGGGGCTCAGGCTAAGGGTCCAAGAGCCCAGACTTCAGCCCAAGCCCAGAAGTCTACACCACAATTAAACAGCCCCTTAACCTGAGCTCAGTAAGCCCGAGTAAGCTGGCTTGGGCCACTGGTGGATTTTTAATTTCAGTGTAGACCTACCTAATCTGAACACTGACACTCCGTTTATCATGCTTGGGGGAAAGGAAGAAGCAAACTTTGTACGATGGGGTTTCTAAAGGAAATAGATTCAGTTTTAATCCTGGTAGCATTACAAGATACAGCTATAGAAATAATTTTATTCCACAAGCATTTAGAAGTGTGTATGAGTTCCTGCTTCTCACTCAGGGCCGGCTCTAGCGTTTTTGCTGTCCCAAGCAACAAAACAAAACAAAAAGCCGCGATCGGCGGCAGCTCTACCGCCGCTTCATTCTACGGTGGCAATTCGGCGGCAGGTCCTTCACTCCCAGAGGGAGTAATGGCCCCGCTGCCGAACTGCCGCCGAACGGCCGGACGTGCCGCCCCCCTCTTCATTGGCCGCCCCAGACACCTGCTTGCTACGCTACTGCCTGGAGCCAGCCCTGTTCTCACTATGAAACTCATTTGAGATTAAATTGTTTGATGCTAGCCAAGATCATGCATTGTTCCAGCAACATATGCCAGCCTACTGATTGGTGGATCATCTCTCTCTTTAATCTCTGGCCTCTTCTACACTTGAGAAATGTGGCATCTCACCACCATGAGGTCTTCCTAGCACACTAGGAATACACCACATTCACACAAATTTGCTCCCAATTGTACAGAAGTGTTACAACCAATATTTGGATTACACTTGCTTTGAGCAAGGGTAACCACTGGTTTGTCCTTCACCATGCCAAGAGCAGTATCAATGTAGATGGAAATCACTGGCCTACTAGCCCCAATGGTGCAAAGAGCCCTCCCACTATCATCCCACAGTACACTGCTCAGGTGGCCTGACTGATCTATGCAGTCTGGTGTGCTGGGGTCAGCTTGGCTGGAATTCACTCAACTGTATGAATAGTAATGCACAAATCTTGGATCTCAGTTGTGTTCTATTAGCATACTATACAACCGGCACAGCACACCAGCTGCCTAGCCAGTGTCAATTATTTAATATGCTTCCATGAGGAGGTTTTCATAAGTTAAGTTTCAGTCTCAGTTGAATTTCTATAGCTGAATTATAATAAAACCCTCACCTCAATTTGTTTGGGAGGGATGAAGATGGCATGCTTTAAATAAATATAAATTCAAATTAAAATGGCACCCATATCCCTTCATATGCAAAATTCATGTTCGTTTGGGTCCCTGTTCTGATATCCTTACTCGCACTGAGAAGCACTTTACTGCTAGTCTCTTTGGACCAGGTTCTTCACAACCTTGCATATTATGCAAGAATTTGTGCCTGAGTAAAGTTAGTGCAAAGTGGGTGCAAAGCATTAGCCAGCCAGAATTACCCACTCACTTACACCAGTGGTAGAATTTTACACCCGTATTGTACAGGCATAAATGACTGCTTTCAAAGCAATGAAATATCAGGCCCAGTGGAACTACTTATAGAGTGAAGTGCCAATCAACATGAGTCATGTTATCAGAGTTTGGCTCTTGATGTGCATTTTGACAAGCTGATTTTTAGTAAACATCTTTTGAGGTTTTTAAGTGTCTATAGCTTTGAAAAGCTGGGCCAGATTCACTTATACAACTTCACTGAAGTCAATATCCACTTCTCTTCAAGTCAGTCAGTGGGGTGGAGAAATAACTGATGGCAAAAATTGGACCTTTGTCTTTATAATAGTAGAAAAAACATTCAAATGTCACTGGACATCTTTTTATTTTCCCCCGCCCTCCCTTTTCAGAAAAAGGAAATCCAAAATGTAAGGCCAGGAGTATAATCAAGATCTGATCCTTTTTCCCTCTCTGAAAAGATGAGTTACTTTTCTTTTCTTTTTGTTATTTTAATCTTACAGATTAAAAAAAAGAAGATAAAAAAGATCTGCGGAGCACTTTAGTAAAGTAGATTAGGATTTTTCACCTTTCAAGAACAATTGCAATTCTGGTGAGGAACCTTTTGAAATTGTCTCCATTTGAGTTATTGCTTTGACATGGGGAGTGGCTTTTCAGAGGATGAATACAGAGGTTCAATAAACTTCATTTCCTGATGTCAAATGTATTGATGAAATTGAAGTGAAAAGCATGTGAGAGATAAAATTTCTTTCCCAGGCTATGGGATGTGCCTCCGATTGCTATGATGGCTCCTCCTCTGACAGGAATTCCCACAAGCTGGATAAACACAATCATTCTAAGCTTAGACTGGCTAATAAAATATACAGTTCATATGTATGTTCCCATATCATACACGGGACTGGCAAAATACACAGATAAACATATCACTAGAGAGGAAAGTTGTAATAGAAAAGTATGTTTTGTTTTTGAATGGTCAGCATATTTTACAGGCGTTAGAGGCTCTAAACCATACAACTATGCTGCAGATATTCTTTTTTTAGACTGAGATGTACTGAGAAGGGCACATTGTATATGCTACCTACACCTCCCCAAATTGATAGGACAATACTCACCTATTATGTATGCTGGAATATACATGATTCCTCCTTTATGGCAGAAATTGACTAGACTTTGGCAAGTAACATATTCCTTGACCACTCATCTCCCAGATGGGGTAGAGGATAGGAGTAGGAAGCAAGTTTCTTTGTCTTCCACCAGGAGCCTTACACTTTTTTCTTCACTTTCACTGTTGCTTTGTGAAACCACTAACTTTTGCTTTGCAAAGCTTTGAATGTGGCATCAGAGATTGTATGTATTTACAAGAATTTGGATGCTGGCAAAATGTGACTTATCTCCTTCCAATTTGCAACTGTTTTACAACTGAAAAAAATGTGAGGTCAAAATGTTTCACTATAAAAAACAAAGAAAACATGATTTATTTTGGCAGTAGGTGGGATTTTTTTTGCATTAGATCTCCATTATTAGTTATTTTTACTTTTACCTACCCCATTATTATAATCTTTTCATTATTATTAATTAGTATGATGGTAGCACTGAGAGGCCACAATCAGATTCAGGGTCCCATGTGGCTTAATGGCACAGCCAGCTTTCAGTCTCTTGGCTGAGGATCCCAGAACCAGACCCTTTTAGAGCCTGACAACGCTGCCTATAAATGATATAAAGGGTAGTTTGTAGTATAGACCGTTCAATAGCCTTTTGAAATATAAAGAGGCTCAATCTCAGAATTTAGTCTAGAGTTCTTTTATATTTTTAATGGGTTTAGCTCCCCTATCTTGCAACACAATTATTATTATTTGTATTACCGAAGCTCATAGATGCCCTAACCAAGAGTGGGGACTCGTGCTAGGCACTGTACAAACACATGGTAAGAGGCAGTCCCTGCCCCAAGGACTTTACAAATTAAATAGACAAGATGGAAAAGGGGAGTTTGGGGAAACAGGAACAGAAAGGTGAAGTGACTAAGCAAAGGTTACACAGCAGGTCAGAGCCAGGACTAAAACCCAGGTCTAAGTGACATCCACTCCAGACCCGGTCTACTACATCCACTGCCTCTCTT
The DNA here is from genome assembly GCF_002925995.2 of Terrapene triunguis. Classification (NCBI taxonomy): domain Eukaryota; kingdom Metazoa; phylum Chordata; order Testudines; family Emydidae; genus Terrapene; species Terrapene triunguis. The sequence continues at coordinate 14,039,689 of NW_020664409.1, forward strand.
CACTACAATTACATTCTATCTGCATACATACAGGCAACAATACAATCTTCTTCAACTAAACTACATGCATGAAGTTACCAGAGCTGTTCCAGAAACACACACTGTTCCACTCCACTAAAGAAGGGCACTAATTTGTTATAGTCATATTAGGGCTTGTATCCCATGTAGACAAGCACTAGTGGGAGACATAATAACTCACAACTCAGCAGGTCTGATAATCCATGCAGCATTAAGTGGGAATTTGTATCATTGTTCAACACACAAGCCTAAAGCAAGATTTTAAGGAAAAATCATTTCAATGCATGGCTATTTAACTTATGAGAATTTGGATTTTACATATACTTTTGATATTTCCAGTAAAACATTACCTACATAACTATTATCATGAGGTGTAACCAAACATGCCTTCTCTGGGCAATGGGATTATACTTTTCTTTTAGAATGCAAGTAGTTTTAAAGAATGATTTCCTACCTGTTAAAGGAGATGGAGTTAGCTGTATGCTATAGGACACTACCAATGAATTAAAACAAACAATCAAAACAAAAGCATGCCATTGACATTCATAGGTTTTTGTATCCCACCACCCCCATAAAAAAGTAAAATAATTCCAGTTGATAAGTGTGTTAAGTCACCTTAGAAAGAAGTGTATTTAACATCTACACTACTTTGAGATGTGATTATCATCAGATTGTAGTTTGGTGCATTAAGTGTCTGAACTGTACTAATTGTCTAAGATAGAGTCTTTTGAAGGAACAGAAACTGATTACTTAATTCTCTTTCTTGGAGGAAGTATGGTCCTGAGGTTAAAGCACTGAGCTGGGACCCCACTCTGCCATCGACTTCCTGTGTGAATTTGCTGTCACTTAGGAACCAATCCAGCACTACACATAAGCCTGTGCTTAGCTTTAAGTGTATGACTAATTCCATTGACACTATACTGAGCTATTTGTCTTATATCTAGCTACTTATATAGCCATCATCACCACAACATTTGAATGCTTCACAAATACTAATGAATTTGTCTTCATGGCACTCTGTGAGATAAGGAAGTATTATCATCACCATTTTTCAGAAGGGGTACTGAGGTACTAAGTTAAGGTCCTGATCCAGCAAAGCACTTAAGCTTATACTTAACTTTAAGCATGTGAGTAGCCCCATTGAAGTCAATATTGAACAAATAACTCAGCATAATATGGGCCACTCAGGGGAGTTCATGAAGCACACCACCACCTATACACCCATGGCTTTCGGAGGAGAAACCAATGAATATCCCTGCTGGGCTGTGGAACCAGAGTGGAATATAGGGGTTCATCAACTTTCTCAGGTGGCAACAGGTACCACCACTTGGTGCTGGGGCAGGATACAAGGGCAAGGATGTGGATGGAAGGAAGCATGAGCATTTACAGATGTTCTCTGGGCACAGTACAGAGGCAAACCAGCTAGACGTCATGCAGCTGGCTCAGATGGCATGTTGGGGATGGCCAGCAAGGCTTGTGGGGCAGAGTCCCAATGATGAGTCCCTGTGGGCCAGAGGTGAAGGGTGGGTGGGGAGCACCTTCCTGCATAACCCACTCAAGGAAAGTGAGAGAAGCAGGAGGCAAGGCTCCCCTCACTTCCTGGAGCACATGGCAGGGGACACACAGGGTGGACAGCCTCATGAGCTGGCCAAGCAGTCCACCCAGTTGTTCTGATTGTAGTCCAGGAGGTCTCTGAGTCTGAGGGCACCAGCCAGGACCATCCTCCAGCACACCCCGGGGGACAAACTTACACAGAGATGGGGCTTGTGTAGCAGGGGTTCTGTGAGGAGGTCCTTCCCCTCAGCAGCCACTATGGACCTGGTCGTTGAGACTAGTGTACAGGTCCTGAAGAGGTCCTGGTAAAAGACCAGCAGCTAAGAGAGGTCACAGAAGAGACCTCTTAGGTGGAGATAAAAGAGTTGCCAGTCGTATCGGAGCCCTTGGAGGCAGTGGAGAAAGGCATGCTCCAACATGCTCCATGCCAACCTAGCTGCACTGTAAAGGAGTCTTTGCATGCCCTGTCTATTTTCACAACCAGGCAGGCATGCTGGCCTCGACATATCCCTCGACAAAAGGTGACAGGTTCGGTCAAGGCCCAGTTGAGCTTGACCAGACACTCTTCAGAGGAGTACAGAACCTGTATGGAAGAGGGGTTGAGATCTAAAACCAAACACCTCCAGAGTACCAATGAGATACCTGTGATCCACCCTGTCAAATGCCTTATCCTGGTCCAGGGAGAGGAGGGCAAGTGACAGACCATCCCAATATGCTAAATGGAGTAGGTTCCAGACCAGATAGAGGTTATTGAAGGTGGTCTGGCCTGGGACTATGTAGGTCTGGTTAGGGTGGATCATATCCACCAGCATGGACTGCAGCTGCATCAAGATGGCCTTTGTTATGACCTTATAGTCCATGCTGAGGATTGAAACTGGGTGCCAATTCCTTGGGTTACAGAGTTCCCCCTTCTTAGGCAGCAAGGTGAGCATAGCCTGGCTGTGTGATGGGGAGCACCCCACTCTCCAAGGACTTGGCCCACACAGAGATGAGGCCTGGGCTGAGGACATCACGGAATGCGTGACAGAATGTCACAGTCAGTCCATCGATGCCCAGAGATTTGTTGGTGACCATTAAATGGAGGACTTCTGAGAACTCCGTTAGAGTGAGCGGTTGCTCTCTAACCAGTCCTCGTCACCTGTGCTGAGCATAGAGAGTTCATCCCACAGGACCCCACTGGCACCTGCATTGGTCAGATCTGGGGAGAAGAGGCCAGCATAGAAGTCCCTGCCCCTTTCCCACATCTCCACTGGGTCTGTGAGGGGTGCCGTCCTCCACCAGGAGGTTGGTGATTTGCTTTTTGGCACTCTTCTTTTTCTCCAAGGCATAGAAGGAGCCGTGATCCATTTCCCCAAAGAGCTAGATGCAGGAGTGAACAAAGGCACCCCAGGACCGATGGTCATCAAGAGCCCAGAGCTCATCCCGCTTCTCCTGGCACTCTCTGCAGCGGGATGGATCCCTGGGGCTTGCAGCCAGGTGCCTCTCCGGCTCCAAAACCTCATGCTACAACTGATCTATAGCTGAATCCCTCCTCCAGCTTTCCCCCTATGTGCAGTCATGGCAGAAAAGTCTGACACATACCTTCCCCATATTCCACCACCTCTGCGCCAAGGGAGAGGCTTGTCTTTGCCTCTGCCAGGCTAGTCAGAACTCCCAGAGGGACGCTGAAAAGCCCACATCTTCCACCAGGATTTTATTGAAATGGCAGTAGGAGGTCCATGGCTTCTCAGGTGTCAATGAGGCCATCATGGCTATCAGGTGGTAGTCTGAGAATGGGGCTGGCTTGATGCTGGCGAGTAGGCTTGTGAGATGTGAAGGTGAGAGATGTAAATGCTGTCCAGTCAGGAATGGCACAATCATGTGTCCTCCACGTAGACAAAGATGAAGGAGGTGGAGTCATCCAGGTGATGGTCACACCAGATGCCCAACAGGGAGTGATGGTTGATGATCCCCACTGTGGCCTGGCACTTCTCTACCTCAAGGCAGTCCTGTGAGTCCAGAGTGGTGCTAAAATCCTGTCCCAGGACCAGGAACTTGTGAGGGTCCAGGGTGCCGAGGAAGGCCTGCAGCTAGAACTTCACCTACTCTGGGCATGACCTCAGCAACACCCAGCACCTTGGGCCATAGGTCCAGAGAGAACAGAGTGGTTACCTTGCCCGAGAACACAATGAGGTGGCTGAATACACGCTGCCCACCCCCTATTCCAGTTGCTGGATGGACCAGTGTGATGTCTTGCAGGAAGATCACAGAGTACCCCCCCCAAAGGAAGGAGAGTATCTGACATCTGCAGAGCCTGTCCCTATAGTCTCTGGTGTTGAGTGAGGTGAAGGTGATGGGTCTCATTGCTGGAGTTGAGGTGTGACAGATTTATGCTACCAATCTGCCTGGGGCTTCAGGTGATCAGGCTGAGGCTGCAGGATCTTTAGGGGAGGAGATGAAGGAGCACACCAAGTGACTAAGTTTAAAGCTTTATTAACCAAATAACAGCAGTGAGTTCTGGGTGCTCCCCATGTCACTCAAGGGAAGGAAGAAAGCATTAACGCCCGAGCCCTAACTCACTTTCATACTCACACACGCACAACACAAGGCTGGCCAAGCCTGGGTGTAACTGTTAATATCCAACTTGCTTCAGCTCTCGGGAGGGCTTTAAGCCCTGGGTTCTTCTAGAGGCATTTTGTTCAGGTACCTCTGTTCCCCATTCTCTTTGTACAGTCCCAACCAGCTTTCCGCATCTTCCTCAACTTTCCCAAAACACACCGGCTTCAGGGATGCGAGACTGTTGTTTTCCAACTCGCTGACCTTCACAGTCTCACTGGCTTTGCAGCCCCTGCAGTTCTGTTCAACTCAATTCTTTTTCTTTTCTCATGGCTGGTCAGGGTTGAGATACGAGCTCATGGCTTTTTGGCATCAGAGAGTCTATTTGTGTGCATTGGCCTTGGGCAGCTGGAGTCAGCTTCTTATCTTCGGACCTAGCTGGAATGTCGAGTTAACCCGTTCCCTTTTCCCTTCCTGCCGCTTCGGCCTCTCGCAACCTGCAAAGGAATCTCTCGCTCCACACTCACACCTTCAACCCTTCCCCAAATCCTTTCCAATGCGTATAAAAGCATTAGCAATATACAATGCTGGTGCTTACCCAGGGGACCCCATGGGGGAGGCAATTTTTATTGTGACTGTGACAGAGGATCCTCATGGTCAGGGTGCAACCTGCCCCACAGAGCCACACATCAACTCATAGTTGATCTCAAAGGTAATCAGGGAATCGCAGTAGCTCTGAGCCCACTGTTAGGCTTGTTTCCTTTCTTTACCCCATCAAGGCCCTGCGGCCTGGAGGACAAGATTAATGTCTCCCCACTGCTGGAGAGTGAGCTTCACCTTCCCCCTGGAGCCACGTGTGTCTTCCAGGAACCAGTTCAGCTCATACAGCAGCATGGCAGGGGCCGAGAGCTCCATGGATTCAACTGTGCCAACAGACTCCCAGTTGTCCTCCAGCTGGACCCCATAAGTGGCCCTGTAAACTTCGGACAGGTGCATTTGTGCCCTCCCTCAATGGTAGCAGAACCCCACCACAGTATCCTTTTTGGCCTCGACACAGAAATGAGTGGCAGAAGGAGTACAGCAGCCCCTGGTGAAATGAGGTCGGGGAATACAAATACCACAGTCTGAGGGTCGCCCCCCAACAAAAGGGAAGACAACAATCTCAGGAGTGGCAACAGCAGGAGAGGTGAAAGGGGAGGGGTCAGAAGTGGGATTGGGGTCTTCAGTGGCTGAGCCGCTGGGGTGTGGAACCACCTCTCCAGGAACAGGGACTGATTTGGCAGGGTGGGGGGCCCCTCTATGACCTTGGGCTCAGGTACCACAATGGGCTTGGCCCCTGCAGCCTTGGCATCAGGTTGGACACTGATTGATCTAGAGCCCCTGGGCTGCTCCGGGAATGACTACCCTGATTCAGGAGAGGGTGCCCCAAAAAGCCCTGGACCCAGCTGCTCGGCCCTGGTTATCATCTTATTGAGCTTGGCAGTCTCAAGCATGGTGCCATCTACAGCTAGGCAGATGGAATGGGCAGGGAGCTCCCCACAAACTAGAGCAGTGTCAGTGTCCCAGGCAGTAGACTGGGAAAGGGGAGAAGGAAGAGGGGACACCACAATGGACTTGGTGCCCAGATCAAAGAACACTGGCAGATTTTCATACTTCCCTTGAGGGGGAGGTCCTGGGCCTGTGACTTATGTGTGCTGCACTTCCCCCTGTAACTAGTACCCAGCCCTCCATGGTGACAAGGGCAATGGGATCAGGGCTTGAGGAAGCAAGGATGGGGCAATAGAGGGAGGAGTGGTCTCCCCCTGAGATGGGCCCTCTCCTGGGCTCTGTGACATCATTGCCGCCCTCTCCTCTGTGGACCCCACTTGATGGCTTTTATGAGCAGCATGGTCCATCTGCTCAGCTGGGAGTGATGCAGAGGGGGTGACCCCCCCACCCAAGTGGTATCGTTGGCTGGTTTAGAAGGAGAAGGGAGAACTGGGTAGTAGAATCACCACAGTGACAGGGCCAGTGCCCTCCTGACTGTCTGGGGGCAAACGGCATCCCTCTTTGCCGGCCAAGGGACAGCGGCTCCAGACATGCACAAAAGCCTGGCAGAGGAAGAAAGAAGTCTCCCCCAAGGACAACTCTAAGCACTCACCACCGTTCACCATTCTGCTGGCAGCTGGATGGTACCTGGTTGGCAGAACAAGAGGGTGGAGTCCTTACAGCTAGTGAGAAAAGGCTCATGGTGGAGACCAACTTCCCCAAGGTAGAGAGAAGAAGCAGAAGGGCAGCCTCTTATCCTGCTAGCTCCAGTTTGACCCTTGGTTCTGGTATCCAGTTCCTGCCTTCTGGTTTGACCCTTGGCTTTGACTCCTGACTAGTGACTACAGCTCTGACCGTAGCTACTAGGTTTCATGCCTGCGCCAACCACTAGACCTGATGCCTGCTCTAAGCACTAGGTTAGACTGCTCTCCTCCCAGTCAGCTAACACAGGGACACCCACTTCAGGGCCTCTCCCCCGAGCAGGCTAAGTACTAATCCCACTTTGGACTGGTCTGTGGCATACAATTGTGAACACAACACAAACTGGGGGTGACACTGGTTAAGAAATCCATGTAACTTAGCACAATCCCTGTCAAATGTATCAGGTAAGGGCAGCTTAGGCTCATGGACAGTGGATGTCAGAGTTCTTGGGACAGCAGACAGTACCTGGGCCTGGAGGACCACATTCTGCTTATGTAGCATGGCAACCTGAGCCCACAGTTCCTGTAGGACCCCAACAATATCTGAGAAGCTGGGTTGGGCTCTTGTTGGGACCACTCTGCCAAAGTCCCAATTTATGTTCTAGGGACTGCTCAAACTGTCACACACTGAGGTGTAGGTGGTGCTCTACTTAGTGTTCGGAGCAGAATCAGAGGGAAGAACCAGAGCCATGGTCAGGAGACAAACCAGTGGTTGAAACCTGGTTTGAGCATTGGCCTGCTAAACCCAGGGTTGTGAGTTCAATCCTTGAGGGGGTCACTTGGGGATCTGGGGCAAAATCAGTACTTGGTCCTCCTAGTGAAGGCAGGGGGCTGGACTCAATGACCTTTCAAGGTCCCTTCCAGTTCTAGGAGATGGGATATCTCCATTTATTATTATAACCACAAGTCAAGAGCCAGAACAAAACCAAAAGGGCAGAGCTGGGGTCATGGACAGGAGACAAGCCAGTGGTCAGAACCGGGAGTCAGGAGTTCAGAGGCAGGCAGGGACTAAGGCTGAAGCGGAGCTGGCAAGGGTTGGCGCAAGGGCTGGATAGGAAGCAGGTCTGGCGCAGCTGTGGGCATGGAACGTATTGAGCAGCCACTGTGCTGCTGTTGCTATAGGGCTTAAGTGATGATCTGTGGGCTCTTCTGACCAATCATGGAGCATAGTCTCTTAGTGAGGGTTTATTGGGCGCAGATGAGCTCTTTGAATGGTTGCTAGGCATCTGAGCCCAGAGGCAACTGAATTCCTTCTCTTTTATTCCATTATTACTTAGTTTCCTTAAGTGCCTTTGGTGAGGGATCTTGTCAAAGGCTTTCTGAAAATCCAAGTGTGCTATGTCAACTGGATCCACATGCTTATTGACTCCCTCAAAGAATTCTAATAGATTGGTGAGGCATGATTTCCCTGTATAAAAGCTGTTGTGTGTTCCTAATTTCTTGGGTGCCTGACAGGGACTGATTTGCAGAAGTGGTAAAAACTTATTTGAAAATGAAGTCAATGGGAGCTATGTTTTGAACATATAAAATGGTCCTAGGCATCTGAAATTGGATACCTGAAGTTAAGAACATAAGAACGGCCAAACTGGATCAGACCAATGGCCCATCTAGCCCAGTAGTCTGTCTTCTGACAGTGGCTGGTAAAATTAGTGCATACTCTTGACTCTTAGTGCCTCAATTAGCCATCTGCAAAATGGGGATAATACCAACCTCTCATCTCACGGAAGTGGTGTGAAAGCAAATCCATTGATATGTGTGAAGCACTCAGATACTATAATGATGAGTGTTATAGAAAAGCCCACAAAGAGATTAATAATTCTGTCCTTAGAGCTGTGTTTGAATAGTGTGCAGTAAATAAGTCTTGCATCCATCTGCATCATCCCCTACATCCCAGTCTTTGTTACCATGTGCTCAGTGCCACCTGAGATGCAGAATCCAGAAAAAAAAACCTAAGTAACATTTGCCATTTATGTTGCTTGATTACTCTTTGCATTTCACTCAACTTGGAAAATGAAACAGATTGAGCACTATCACTTTTGTTCTAGTTAATTCACTTTCTGTTGCTAGTGTAATACCACTGCACTGAGGTTCAAAATATGTTAAGTCCAGAACAATCAATACCTTAGAGAATAAAGCTAAACTAAATTCAGCCAGAGAAGACAGTGCCTTTGCCTGGGTCTACCCCATGGAACAGCCTGCCTGGTTCATATATGATCAATCTGACCTGCAGATTAAACAGAAAATTCCTCAAAGTGTGAACGATTCAAGCAAAAGCAAAGACTGAGGAAAGCTCCACCAGACAAGACTTTACATGTGTTATAGCAGAGAAGCAGTCTCTGCTATAATGGTCTCCATTACTGCTTCAGCCTAGGGCTTAAAACATTCTTTGACACAATCCAATTAAGGTGAGATTTTTCTGCCATCATTACTGTTACTTCTTGCCCTCTGTATGTTGCATCTACATCTTCTCATCTATTCTCCAAAGTGGCCCATGTGACATTGTATAAAAAGGGAGAGTTAGAAAACACCATATTGATGGTTAAGAACCTGACCTCTGTCGGAATTTAGTTAGCTTGCCAGGAAGCTTCCTGGTTCTGGCTGGATGTGGGGCCATGAAATCAGAAGGACTGAAGGAAAGGTATGGCATGACTTCCCCAGTCCAGAAATGACTATTTTCACTCTTGTGACCCAAAAATAGCAGAGAAAACCTTTTAAAATGATTTTTTCAGCCAGGTGGCTCTTGGGCTGATCACCATGACAGATGTGGTGCTTTTACCATGAAAGACATTTCAGTTCTGTAATGCTGAAACACCATGTCTGACATGTCTTCTGTAAAGTTCTTTCCATAGATGTCTCAGGATACTAAGTAAGGCTACCAGCCATAACAGGCATTTTCTTACCCACACATAATGGGGTTTGCAGGGCAGGTTTTCTCATGAGCTATCTGACGAAAGGCTTTGATGGGTCTGAATCATTATCATGGCCTGTTCCCATCTGCATGAAAATAAAATTCTTAAACATAATGTTCTTTTCTTCCCTTTCCCACACTCACCCTCCTTTTCTTCAGGGCAGTTTGTACTAGTGCTTTTAAAGTAAGTGCTACCAGTTGCTAGTGGCTTCAAAAATTCATCCTCCATTCTAGTCCTCTTTCCTCTGTCCCCAACATGATCTCATCTGCAAAAGTGTTTGCATTTTGAAAGATAAGTTGGAAGCTGTGGGTGTCCAGAGGAGCCTGCTTCATCTATAGGAATGTGATTAGACTCAGCCAGTGGAAAGTGCAGCTACTTAATGCTTCCTAATCTATGAAAGGATATGGAGCTCCTAGGAGACGTCAATCATGTTTAGGGGGAAAAAAGATTAAAATTCAAAGGGTTAAAATCAAGCTGACTTCTGAATCCTTCATTCTTCCCTTTCCCTGGGTTAATGACAACTGGGACTGTATGACTTATGGTGTTACTTCAGCTTGTTTTCATAGTCTGCCAGTGTCCAGGAAAGTGTGGAGCAATAATATTGCCGTATTTATTCGAAGACAATATGTAGTCATTTCTGGACTGGGGAAGTCATGCCATGTTTATCTTCACAGATTTAGTCAGCTGGGAGATGAATAAGAGTCTAACTTGAACAAGCAAACATTTGCCTTCTTTTCCACAATGCAGTTATTTCACTTTGCGTGGCTGAAGACATAAATCTTTCTTTGGTGGCAAGCAAACAGCTTCAGATACATGGCACTAGCTAGGCTTCACAGGACATCAGCTGAATACTTGTAACCCTGAGTGTTCAAGAAAACAACCACAATCCATCTTAAAACAAAAAATGGCAATTGTCTTATAACGCTTCAGCGGCAAACAATAAAAAGCTGTGAACTGGTCTCTGACTAAATATCAGCATAAAAATGACTTTCTATCTATTGTTCTGCTCACAAAGGGAATGATAGGAAATTATTGATTGTATCAACCTGTTGTTGCAGTACAAATATAGAAATAAGGGTTCCAAACATGTATAAAGCAATTTAACTTCTATTGAAGCCTTTGTGTGGTGAGAGGGAGTGTTTCAAAAAATCTCCCATACAGACTGAAGATATAGTGATTTCATTGATATTTTTTGGATGTAGGAATTAATACATTCTGTCCACCACTAGATCATCCTTGGGAGCTAAATATTATGAGCATTACAAAGAGAGGGGACTATCTTACGGCCTTGATCCTGCAAGTCCTTGTGCAGTGCACCCCAGGGTGGGTAAGACTGTTCCATTCCCAGAGACAGATTAAGACATATTCCATACTTCAGAAGGGACTACCTTAAATAAGAAGTCATCACATACTCCCACATGCTGGAAGGAAAAAAAATCAGGAAACCTACCTGGAGATCATGCAAGAAACCAAAACACCTATAAAAAGAAACCTGATGACAGCCATCCAACACAAACCCAAAAAGTGGACCCAACTAGAACTCCACAACCCCCAGAACACCACCTCTGGGAGGAACCGTGACACCAGGACCCACCATATGGACACTACATTACACCCCAATGTCAATTTATCAAGACTACTCCTAATCAGAGCTGAATTAACTGAGCTCTTCACAGGACTTCTGCCCCATCACAGAACCTGAAACTTGAAGAATTCTTTCACAAACTCTACCTGAAAGAATTCTTTTACAACAATGACGATACCACCCACAATGACCACGTCCCTATTCACCAGTCATAAGAAAAAATAATCATTTGACTGGACACCCCAAAGCAGACAAAACCACACACTTGATAATTACATTGATTGCTTCAGGAAAAATAACTGACTGTAAAATCCTTCACAAACATCACATCTACCGCAATCTCTCCACAACCAAGAGGACAGCTTACAAAGCCCCTGAAATCTAACCAAGAGACAGTGATCAAACCAGCAAAAGGGATGCATTTTATTTGTCAATTGTGAGGACTATATTAATGAGTCCAACCAACAAGTATCTAGTGTCGAGCCGCTATCGGCCGAACCTGCGGACATGGCAGGTAAACAAACTGGCTTGGCCCACCAGGGGCTTTCCCTGAACAAGCGGCGGCCCTAGTTTGAGAACCACTGCTCTAAGAGGTGTGAGGTGCCCCATTCATCCTATTAGGTTAACTCTGATGCTTGCTACTCTGGTGAAGGGGGCAGGGCACAGCCAACACTGCTTTACTGGAGGATTCTATGGGTGGGGGCCTTCACTGCTACCACCCCATCAAGGCTCTGTTGTGGTGGTGTTGACTGGGGTCCTGTCACAGGGTAACACTGGTCTTTTAACAAGAACCAGGGCCAGTGGACCTGTGCCTTATCAGTACACAACAATTTGATCAATTAATTGAGCTTAAAAGAGGCACCCCAGCCCCAGTGAAAGAGACCTGGTGAGTTAGGGCCTCAGGAGAAGAGCAGGAGATGAGAGTTGCCAGAGCCAGAAGACTGTGGACCCTGGGAAAAGGCAGGAGAGCAAAAAGAGGGGTTTGTGTACTGATGTCCCCAAGCCAAAGAGCCAGGGCTGAGGGACAGGGAGCAGCAGAAAGAGATGCCTGCTGGATGTAAGCTGGAGAGGGATGAAGGCAAAGGAGCAGTGGAGAAGCTTATCTACTGATGTCTCCAGGGCTGACAAGCTGGACTCAGACAAACTGTGAGAGGGCTAGGGGGAGTGAGGGATGCTCCCCACAGAGAGGCCGTAGGGGTTCCTGCTAGGAAAAGTGGGGCTGCTCTCCAGTTGGAAGGGCTGGGTAACTATTCAGGGCCAGCGGGACAGAAAAGGAGTGACAGAGAGGCTGGACATGGTTAAAGGTGCCAGGATGTGGTAAGTGGGACTAGATATTAGGTGATCATAATGACTACTTGCACTGGGGGCGACAACTGGATTTTATGTTAGGACTTTCATTATGGACTATTTTGCACATGGTTTTTATAATAAACGAGCCCCAAGGAGGGGGTATTATTGAGAGAGAAGAGCGTGAAATGAAGTTATGGGGTTACCTGAGAGGGGAAACTGAGGCAGAGCACGCATCATGCCAGGGCTTGCTGTAGAGGGTCACACCAGATGGGGCTGTTCTATGACAGGCCCCTACATATATATGCTTGGGTAAGTAGGAACAGAGTCACCCCTTCTTCCATGATGGATCCCAGCATGCCTGAAGACAGAGAGCAGTGGTCAGAGCAGGTAGGCCCAATATTGTTCCACATAGGAGTGGTGGTCCACTGTGATGATGGCTCTTTTTTGTATGGGGTCATGGCACAGGGGCAGACCACTGGGTGGGGCTGTTGCTGATAGTCCCATGTGTGATGTGACAGTCCCTGAATTGCCTTAATCCAGCCCTGCTGCATTGCACTGCAGGAGTGAGTGGAGGATATGTATGACTGTGAGTAAAACTAAGTACAAGGGTTGAGAAAACTGTGCAGGGGATTTGGTCACACATCTACCATTAAGGTCAATGCTAACACCCAGGATGTTGCTTTGAAATCTCATCTTGGGCATCATTCTTCCCAGTGAATGGAAGTCCCAAGACTTGTTCCCATCTCCCTTACTCTCAGTGGGGCAAGGTAAAAAAGAGATGGGCTCTGGGACTGGATGTGTCAGAGGAGACAAGGATTGAAATGCAATCCTCAGCATGTTCATGAGGCACTTAACTGGCTCCTACTACTCACCTCCCTCTTCTCCCTTTCACTTGCTACTAAGCAGGAGTAACTTGGAGTATGTCTAGACCGCAATAAAACACCCGCATCTGGCTGGTGTCAACTGAGTCCGGCTCGCAGGGCTTGGGGCTATAAAACTGTGGTGTAGACATTCAGGCTAGGGCTGGAGCCCAAGCTCTGGGATCCCATGAAGGTCTTACATGCAATTTTACAGTCCCACAGCTCGAGCCCCACGAGCCTGACACAGGCATACCCTTGATGGCTAGGCCAGGCAGCAGCATTTTCATTAATGCAGGATTGGGTATCCCTATTCCTCACTTTTTAATTTGCACTTATTCACAAATAGTCATTGGGAAGGATAAACCCCTAAGCGGCCAGACTCTCTATTGTTGTAGAGAGCTGTTTGCAAAAGTGTCCAGGAGGAGATGGCAGATGGCATGTCCAGGAGTATAACAGGATATATGTTGTGATCTGCCTACTGTGCCTTACTGAACTGGAGGTGAGATATTGAGAGAGCAGCTGCTAGATAAGTGGGAGGGGAGACAGCATGAAATGAAATGGATTAATAAAAACACAGAGAAAAGTGTGCAGAAATGTTTTCTAGTAATGAGAGAATAAAAACCTCAGCAGCTCCCTGGTACCAAACATAATGTTCACCCTCATACACACAGTATATAAAATAGATCTCCCCTGCCCTAGGGCTTCCTGCTGCTGAACACACAAGCTAAAGTACCATACTTTCACACTAAGAAGGAATCAGTGGCACAGAGCCATTACCTGGGTGTAGAACACAGGACAATATATATGGGAGGCCGTATATTGCTTTTACACTTTCAGAGTGTTCATATTTGGAGATGTCAGCCAGTGGAATTCTTTCTGACCTTCCTGCATCTAAACTTTAGACAGCCATCCATTGGTAACCAGATCCCCCTGCCTCTTGTGGTCACTTGCTGTCTCTTTAAATGCTTTTTTTTAATCTACTAGGCAGAACTAAAAGGGATTCTTTTGCGCTGACGGTGATTTTTATGCACAAACCCATGCAAATTCCCCACATTTTGCTTTTACAAAACTGTGCGCACCTTCTCTGATTTCAGCACAAAGCTCAGGGGTATACAGGATATAAAGAAAGAGGCAGAGTTAATGAGAGAAAATGTGAAAGGTGTTCCTGGAGAAAGGCAGCACTTTACTCCTACTGTATTCAGAAGGAAGTGAAGGGCATTCACCTCCTGGTTTTGACCTGCCCCGTCGCCAAGGATCCCTGTTGAACAGGTTCCGGACCGGGCAAGGTCTCTGTGCAGCCAATCAGTATCACTGGGGCCTTTGTGACAGCCCTTTGTGCAGCTGCAGTGCAACACAGGAGATGACGCGCATAGTCGATGAATGCCTGCTGACTAGGTTCAGCAGTGGCCTGGAAGAACTGCATCATGCCACTGAAGATGCCATCGCTTGGCTAGATGACTATGCACATGCTAAATAAATACCGCCTCCTCTTTGTGGAAGAAAGCTGTCCTTCTTTGGGGCTTTTTAATGACTTACATAATGCAGGCAGTTTGTTTCTTTCCAGAAGCCTGGGGGTTTTCTTCTGCTTACAATGTTGGACCCTAATTGTATGAAGTTGTATTCCTCTGAAATAGAGATGGGCCAGAACCCAAACCTGCATCTATTACCCCACTCCCCACCCAAACACAACTTTGGACAAGTTCTGATCTATATCTAGTGTGAAGAAAGCAGTCCGAACCGATCTTCACTTGGAAAAAAAACCTGGAGGTTTTATATAAGGTCTTCACTTTCAGTGCAAACCCCCTTTACATTAAATTGCAGTTCTGCTTTGAAAAGTGACTGTAAAAGTGGCCAGGGCTGGCCTTAGCATGAGGCAAACTGAGGCGGCTGCCTCAGGTGCCAGACTGGGAGGGGGGGCACTAGGACCCAGAGTGTAGAAAATTGTGTCTGCTGGTGGTGCATATGTATTCTCTCTGCTCTAGATGCACAAAGATGGTGGAGTGCTGTGCTGGAGGAAGGAGGGCACAAGAGACATAACAGGCAGGCAGGAGAAAAGGTGAGAGGGAATAACAGAAAGCAGCAGGAGTTGCAGGGAGAGAGAGGAGGAGGAGGCTCTTATGTACATCTCTAGCACCCCCAGGAGCCTGGACTGATTAACACCAGCTTCTCAGGGAGCTTCCTGTTTCCTGCTGCTTCCCTGAACCCACTTGAGGAGAACAGGCAGTCAACTGAAGTAGTAGGAGCCAGTTAGGCCCTTAAGACCCTGATATCTTCCCTCACTCAGGCCCTGCTACCAGCCTGCTTATTTGTCCCCTTCAATTGAGTGTTGAGAGCCACTATAGCTGGCACAGAACAGCAGACATGAGTGAAAGAAGAAAACGCCCCCCTGGGGCAGCATTCAGAAAAAGAAAGAAAGCAAAGGAAGCTTTTCTATCTAAGCAGGAAGGAGCTCTCCTGAGATACATAGACACAAATGTTCACGGTGAGCCTTCCAGTCCCAGTGAGGATGTGAGTGGTGAGGAGATGCCTGATCTTCTAGTTAGTGCAGGTGACTTGGCAGCTACTGCAGCATCCATATCTCCATCTCAAATGGATGTAACCACGCACATTCCTGAAGAAAAGTGTAGATCAGAAAAGAGAGTGGTGGAGGCACAAGAAACAGCTGCTGCTGAGTTTAGTTCCTTAAGTCTAGATGATCCAGGACTGTGGACCCACTTGAGCAGTAGCCTGAGGGACTTCCTTGTACTGCATGGGCCACAGCAAGTGAAAAACTTCATGTTCCCCAAAGACAATGAAAATAGAAGTTTCCATCCAACACATTACTGGTGTGAAATCCCCAATGGTGGCAAAGTGGAGAGACCATGGCTTATGTACTCAAAAACCCAGAATGCTGCATACTGTTTTTGTTGCAAACTCTTCCATTCTAATGTTCCAGGCACATTGGGTTCTACAGGAACAAAGGACTGGAAAAATCTGGCTAGAAATCTGGCATGCCATGAGAAGGCAGCAAATCACCAGAGAGCATTCCATAGGTGGAAAGAGCTTGAGATGAGATTAAGGTTAAAGGCCACCATAGATGATCAGCATCAAGAGAAGACTGCATCAGAGTCTCTTTACTGGCAAAATGTTCTGAAAAGGCTCATTGCCATTGTGCGAATGCTTGCTAGCCAAAACCTAGCACTGCGTGGCACTTCAGATCAGCTGTATGTGCCAAACAATGGAAACTTCCTTAAAAGTGTGGAGCTGATGGCTGAGTTTGATGCTGTACTCCAGGAGCATCTAAGAAGAGTCACCACCCAAGAAATGTACACACACCTCTACCTTGGAAAAACAATTCAAAAGGAGATCATACAGTTACTGGCAACAAAAGTCAAACAGAAGATTGTGGCAGATCTGAAGTCAGCAAGATATTACTCTGTTATTCTGGACTGCACACCTGACATCAGCCATATGGAACAAATGACTTTAATGGTGTGTTTTGTAACAACAACAGAACCTAGTGAAAATGTCCCTGCAATGGTGACTGTCAACATTTTCTAGAATTTATTGACGTTGATGATACTACAGGAGCTGGTATGACAAATGTGCTTCTTAAAAAGCTGGAAGATACGGGAATTGTGATAGCTGACATGAGAGGTCACGGCTACGATAATGGTGCCAACTTGAGAGGAAAGAACAGAGGAGTGCAGACATGGCTCCGAGAGTTAAACCCTTGAGCTTTTTTTGTCCCATGCAGTTCTCATTCATTGAACTTGGTGGTCAGTGATGCAGCATCAGCTTCTAGTGAGGCTGCTGAATTTTTTAATGTAATTCAAAGCATCTATGTATTTTTCTCTCCATCAACTCATCGATGGCAAATTTTGAAGCAACATCTGGGAACATCCTCTCTGACACTGAAACCACTGAGTGCCACACAATGGGAAAGTCGAGTAGAGGCGATAAAGTCTATCAAACACCAAATTGGGAGATAGATTATGCCATAGTTGCCATTATGGAGGATAATGCTATGACAGGAAACGTTCATGGGAGAACAGTGGCAGAGGGAAATGGAATCATCAGAAACATACATAACTTCAAATTTCTGTGTGGCTTAGTGTTGTGGCATGACATACTGTTTGAAATAAATGTTGTAAGCAAGAGACTCCAAGGTGTTGACCTTGATATATCTGGAGCACTGGAACAACTGGACAAAGCAAAGTCATACCTACAGTCTTACCAGTCAGATGAGGGATTTCAAAAAATTCTGAAGAGTGCACAGAAGTTGGCAGAGGAACTTCACACTGACGCTATTTTCCCACCCATTCAAGAATACAAGAATCAGCGAAGAAGAAGACATTTTGATTACAAGGCATGGGATAATCCCATAAGAGACCCCAAACAACAATTCAAAGTTGAATTCTTTAACAGGTGCTAGATTGTGCAATACAGTCAGTTGAAGAATGTTTCATGCAGCTCAAGGAACACAGCAGTATATTTGGGATGTTGTATGATATTCCAAAACTCCTCACTATACCTGAAGAAGACCTACACCAGCAATGCAGGGCACTAGAGACGTGTTGACACATGATGACATGCACGATATTGATGCGAGTGATTTAGGTGATGAACTGAAAGCCCTTTCAAGATACATTTCAGCAGGATCAACTTCAAAGGCTGTTCTGGAATATATGTGCACAAATAAGATGACCACCCTCTTTCCAAATGCTTTTGATGCTCTGAGCATACTTCTAACACTTCCTGTAACAGTTGCCAGTGGAGAACGCAGCTTCTCCAAGCTGAAGTTAATAAAAACACATCTACGTTCCACAATGACACAGGTGAGGCTGGTCAACCTTGCAACCATCTCAATAGAGCATGAGCTGGCCCAGACTGTGGATCTTCAGGAAGCAGTTCAAATCTTCGCAACCAAGAAGGCACGGAAAGCACCACTTTGATTATTCAAACAGATAAAAATGCCAGTGTTTACTATGCAGACAAGAAAAGTTACATTTGCTGTTCAGGCGTTTGAAAGTTAAGCATTACTTAAAATTTTTGAACACGGCATTTTAAGTTGTTAGTTCTCCTTTATTGGGGTAGGTAGCAGAGCAGTACCATGAGAGGAGTAGAACAGGAAGAAGGCAGAATTGAGACCTTTCAAAGTTTTGACCCAAGCGAGGGGGCATGGAGGCATCATTTGAGCTCCCTGGCTCAGGTGCCAAAATGTTGTGGGCCAGCCCTGAAAGTGGCCTCAAGCGGTTCCATGTGTATTACCTCTGACTGATCTCATTTTACAAGTTAAAAAGATGCTTTTTCTTATTGCCAGCCCTGGAAACACACCTGGGTTCTGAGACCCAAGCTGAGCTCTTTCCTTCTTGTACATTTGTGCCAGTAGTAAACCTGCAGAGTAAATTAGGACTCGGCCAAATCTATGCAACCCAACTGTCTTCACGTTATAATCTCAAGGTATGTCTTCACTGCAGCTGGGAGGTGTGACTGTGTTACCCAGGACGGGTAGATAGACTCATACTAGCTCTTAAGCTACTGCACTAGAAATAGCAGCGTGGATACTGCGGCATAAGTGGCATCTCGGGCTAGCCACTCAATTTCAAGCTTACCTGGCCCCCTGAGTTTGAGCTCAGGTGACTAGACTGAGCTGCACCCCATGCCACATTGTCCATACTGCTATTTCTAGTGCACTAGCTTGAGAAGAGCTAGCACAAGTTTGTGTTCCCGCACTGGGAATCACACCTCCCAGCTAAAATGCAGACATACCCTTAGTGGCACATCTACAACCAATAGCTGTCAGTGGGATTGCTCAAGTGTCAGTGATTGGAATTTAGGAAACAATTCTGTTGATTATTTGTGTGATGGGATAGAATCTACTCACTTCCTCTGAATTGCACTGGTGGTACAGGGATAGGACTAAAAACAGTAAAAACTTAATTTTGTTAATACAATAAGCAGATAGGGAGCTAGGAAGATACCCTTTTTACATTGTCACTTTTCAGAACTAAGTTGTACCTTAAGGCTAAACGGATAAACACATAAAAGCCAGGAAATAGCAAAGTTCAGATTGCATGTGGAACTTTTATTCTGCAGCTTGGTGTCTGTGAATTACAACGTAGTCTAGGATTACATGATCACACACCATTTTTTCCAAGTGGTACACAGAATTGAGTCAGCACAGAAATAGGCTCCAGACACCTTATTCCAGTCTTGATCAGCTTAATCCCCATTCTCTCATGATAGATAGAACTTGCCAGCCAGTGTATAGTAAGTACCTATATAAGTAACTATGTATAACGGATAAAAATAGACTTAGGCTCCGAAGTGCCCACACTTTTGAAAATGGGACTTAAGCTCTTTGAATGATTTGTTTTTAATTACCTAGAGCAGAATAACTAACCCAATAGCACTGTAAGTGTCACAATGAAAATACATTTTCAGTTCTACACAGATGCATCTAATTCTTGCAACATAAATCACAGGCCCAAATGAACTGGCCTAATACATTGTCTTTTATTTGGTTAGTGATGTTTCACCCAACACCTCCCCAATAGGACCACAAGCCCATCTATCAGAACTTGAGTTTAATTGGCTAGGAACCTTAGGTCCATGGCATCTACAGAATGCAAGCCTTGACCGTCAGGACACAAAGTAAACTTTTAACCACTTATCCATTACCCAGTTGATCTTTATTATCTCAGTACAGTAGGGCTTTCCTCATAATTCCTAATCAAAGATATCAGGCTGAAAAAGGAGGAGGTTTGGGGTCTTAGAAGAAGATTAAATTAAAACCAAAAAATATTTACTGTAGAAAAGAAAAAAATAAGATATATAATAAATCAATACTCAAACAAAATAGAAATGTGAAATTCGTTCACAAAAAGATTCTTAATTGCTATTTATGCATGCCCATATAGCTGGGGTAATAAAATAGCTCAGATGTTATAAATGTAATGGTTTAGATATCTAAGCTAAATTATGTGTTTCTGATGAGTCAATCACCTTAGTCTTTAAGGTAACGAAGGCATTTTCAGAAGTGTGATTACCCAGGTCTATAAGAAATAGTCAAGATTCCCCACCCCCCATAACCATCTTTTTATAGGTAGGTGCTGTCATACATTGAAAATGTTATAGCTTGTCCTATACAGGCAGTCAGATTAGATTACCTAATGGTCCCTTTTGGCCTTCAAATTTATGAGTCTATGTTGTATACAAAGAAAGTAGGTTTTATTATACCTAATTGTTATTAATATGCCCATTAAACAAAGTAAGTTTACATAAACCAAATATTCAGCCTGCCTTTCCACCTTATTGGTGTAAAATGCGGTGAGAGTAATGCTTAGTAATCAAAAAATCATATAGGCCAGATCCTCAGATGGTGTAAACTGGCATAGATTCATTTAAGACACACTGATTTACACCAGTGCAGAATCTGACCCAGTATATTTAGTTATTTAGTAGCTATAGGGTAGATATAGTCAGCAAAGCCAATGAAAGATCTTAAAACCTCCCAGGCCTGACCCATCAGCCAATCGATATTTTGCAGCCAATCAGTGCTACCGAGAGGGACAGTGTCAGAGTTTACAGGCAAACATGAGTGCCATTGAGAATTAAGTAGCAGTGGTGTCTGAAAATAGCAGAGGAGGGAACAAACAGCAGTTAATCATTAAAGAGAGAGGTAAACAAAAGTGGGATTGGAAGGGACTTCACCAGGCCACAAATTATAAATTATAGTATTGGGCCAGGCATGCAGGTGAGATTGGAGCAGAGAGGAAAAGGCCCAAGAGAAAAAGGGGGCATTGAAGTGCCTGGAAAAGAAGAAAGGTGTGTGAGGGAAATGTTTTTAGGAATGGGAGTTTTTGTGGAAGCAAGTTTGAGTGTGAGTGTTTGAGCTCTTTGTAGAGTGGAGGGACATAAGGAAAACATGGCCTTAGAAACACAGAAAGAGAAAATATCCTGTGATGTGAGAGCATCAGATTCCAGTGTGAGAGGTAAGGAGTGGCAGCCCTGAACAGTAAGAAACAAGGTCAAAGAAAATCACCAGATAATTCCTACCAGTTAGGAGTATGAATATATTCATTTTGTTTGTTATGCCACAGAATAATTTTCATTGTATTTTATTTTGAATAGATTCCTATTCAAAATGGACCTGATCCTGATCTTGCTAATGTCTTTTTATGCTGCGTCTACTCCATCGATTTCAAATCAGTGTTCCAATTTACACTGGTATAAGTGAAACGGAACCAGGTCCAATGTCTTGAATATAATAACAAATAGTTTACATATGATAAAAAACCCTCCATTATATTCTAAAGATACAGAATAGCCAACAATGCTGATCAGGCTCCTTGTATGTTCTAAGCAACAGAGGGTCCTGTGGCACCTTTAAGACTAACAGAAGTATTGCATCTGAAGAAGTGAGGTTCTTATCCACGAAAGCTTATGCTCCCAATACTTCTGTTAGTCTTAAAGGTGCCACAGGACCCTCTGTTACTTTTTACAGATTCAGACTAACACGGCTACCCCTCTGATACTTGTATGTTCTAGAAATTAGGTGGTCTAAGGATCAAATTTTCAGATTTGGGTTCAAAGGTTGCCTCTGCAAAAATACATATGCATCCAATGGGCCTGTAAAATCTTGGGGAGGGCAAATCAGCACAGTCTTAGAGCTGTAAGAAAGATATCAGCATATGAGCAACATTCATGGTGTTTGATTGGTTTAAACTATGCTTGCATCTTTCCTCACTTGTTCTTTGTCAACTGTTTTTTTTAATTAGGTCAAAGAAAGAATAACATTGAATCATTATCTTTCAGTTAATAAAATATGTATACTGCATTTTTATTTTTCTCTTTTTGGAAACTTTCAAATGATGTATACATAAAGGAAAATGGCTAATAATAAATACATAGATAAATAAATAATAATAATAGAAATGCCTGTAGACAGATATTTCAACATGTAATTTACAAATGGGTATGGCCAAAAATGGGTCTTTTGATGGATGCAGGTGCATTTGTGGCTGCTGTTATTGTGCCGTTCATTTAAAAATTTAGGCTAAAATCCCGGATCCACTGAAGTCAATCGCAAAACTCCCATTCATTAAAATGGAAGCAGGATTTCACTCTTATTCTCCAAGGTTTTCCCATCTACACTTTAAATACAGCAATTGTATCCACTACCATAAACTTTCAGATGCTGTATGAACACATAATTGAGATATACATTAGTTAGTTAGGCATATGCATAAGTGTTTGTAAGACTGGGGCCTAATTGTGTAGTTGCTATTTCTTGTGCAACATTCTTACACTGGCATTGTTTGTCTTAAGCAGGGGTTGGCAACCTTTCAGAAATGGTGTGCCGAGTCTTCATTTATTCACTCTAATTTAAGGTTTCGCGTGCCAGTAATACACTTTAACATTTTTAGAAGATCTGTTTCTATAAGTCTATAATATATAACTAAACTATTGTTATATGTAAAGTAAATAAAGTTTTTAAAATGTTTAAGAAGCTTTATTTAAAATTAAATTAAAATGCAGAGCTCCCCGGATCGGTGGCCAGGACCTGGGCAGTGTGAGTGCCACTGAAAATCAGCTCACGTGCCGCCTTTGGCACACATGCCATAGGTTGCCTACCCCTGGTCTTAAGTATCAAATTACACTAATCTTGTCTGTCTTGATTAAAATACTCCCAAATCTTATGCACCTTAACTCTTTCCATTTTGGAGCAAAAGTCAGCAAAAGCCTGGTCCAGATCTTTTTCTAACTTCCTGGATTTTCTAATTCCTGAGCAAGATTTCTGCTCTGTCACAGGAAGCATGTGAAATATTTCAAATGTAGGATTTCTGTCAGCCAGTGATTTATGCAATTGATTACATTGTCGTGTAATGGGAAGAGGCAAACCATTTTAACTGCACCTATATACCGCAGTGGTGAGCTGGATTCTTATTTAATACAATAAATTTAGTTGCTGCTTTGTACAAGTTGTCTAATTCATTCCACATATTACTGCTACAGTATATTACATCCACTTTGGTCCCATACATTGTGTTTCTATATACAATAATGGTGACCGCTAATGTGTATCTGTCTGAATAATTCAAAGGTGCGCACTTAAGACTGAATTCCTTGGGCAACTGATTTATGTTGTTTCGTTTATTTATATGAAAACCACATATTGATGGTGAGTAAGTAGGCTACTTTTTACACTAAGAACAGAAACAGTGCCTCTTCTGGCAGACAGCACGAGATTGAAAAATCCTACTTACATCATGGCTTATTTCATTACTTCTCCACCTTCCAAATAACACTGATTTTAATTTGTGCCACTTTGTGTTTTTATCTATTATTATTCTGTTATTAATATGATGCCTGTTAACAGATAATTTTGTGATGTCCCACGTATCGTATCAGTGGCATAGCATTAGTGTCTCATTTAGGGCTAGACTGTTATCTTTTAACTGCAGCCTGCCTGTATAAGAGGCAATGTGTAAATGCGTCTCTCCAGGAGGAGCATGGGGAATGAAGTGCAACCCTGGTGAGAAGATGTGGGCAAGAGGAGAAGTTTGCTACAGACCCTTCACAGTTGTAGCAACTGCCTTTCATGCTGGCTCTGTTCTGTTGGATCATATGTTGAGGGAATGGAGCTACTCTGCTTAATGTCAGATGAGAATCTGTCCCATGGCCTTTTCTGAACTAGTTGGAATGGGGAACTGGAAGTCAGGACTCGAGTTCTATTTCAAATCTGGGGGAAGGGGGAGGTTTTGCTCTCTTTGTTTGTTCCCTCTTTGGATGGAGAGAGAGACCAGGGCAGGAAAAAACATCTCCTAAAAATATACCTGAAATGAGCACTTCAATGATTGGGACCTAGTGTTGCAGTAGTTGCTCTTTACTTAAAGCATCCCAGTTTGGGCTTTTCACCATTTGAACTTGTGTATGGCCGCGAGGTACAATTGGTGAAGCAGGAATGGGAGGGGTTTATGCCTTCTCCAGGAACTAACATTCTGGACTTTGTAAACTACCTACAAAACACCCTCTGAAACCCTTTAGCCCTTTAGAAAGTCTAAAAGATACTCAGGAAGAGCAAAAGGCCTGGTATGATACACCTGCCAGAGAGCGTTCCTTCAAAGTAGGGGAGCAGGTCATGGTCTTGAAGGTGCTCCAGGCCCATAAGATGGAAGAGTTGTTGGAAGAGCCATTTATGGTCCAAGAGCACCTGGGAACTGTTAACTATCTCATAGCGTCCCCAACCTCAAACCTAAAGCCTAAGGTGTACCATGTTAATTCTCTAAAGCCCTTTTATTCCAGAGAATTAAAGGTTTGTCAGTTTACAGCCCAGGGAGGAGATGACACTGAGTGGCCTGAAGGTGTCTAATATGAAGGAAAAAGTGATGGTGGCATGGAAGAGGTGAACCTCTCCATGACCCTCAGACGTATGCAGCGACAGCAGATCAAGGAGCTGTGCACTAGCTCACGCCGATGTTCTCAGCCATCCCAGGACGGACTGAACCGGCATACCATTAACATAGGTAATGCTCATCCAATTAGAGCCCAACCTTACCAGGTGGCTCCTCAAGCCAAAACTGCTATAGAACGGGAGATCCAGGACATGCTACAGAGGGGTGTAATCTGCCCCTCTAACAGGGCATGGACATCTCCAGTGGTTCTAGTTCCCAAACCAGATGGGGAAATACGCTTTTGTGTGGACTACCGTAAGCTAAATGCTGTAACTCGTCCATCTCTACCTTAGACTTAACCAAGGGGTACTGGCAAGTACTGCTAGATGAATCCGCCAAGGAAAGGTCAGACTTCATCACCCACAGGGGGCTGTATGAATTTAATGTGCCCCCTTTCGGGCTGCGAAATGCACCCGCCAACTTCCAGAAACTTGTAGATAGTCTTCTAGAGGGATTGGGAGAATCTGCAGTCGCCTATCTTGACGATGTGGCCATATTTTCTGATTCATGGGCAGAACACCTGGAGCATCTACGAAAAGTCTTTGAGTGCATAAGGGAGGCAGGACTAACTGTTAAGGCTAAAAAGTGTCAAATAGGCCTAAACAGAGTGACATACCTTGGACACCAGGTGGGTCAAGGAACTATCAACCCCCTACAGGCCAAAGTGAATGCTATCCAAAAGTGGCCTGTCCCAAAGTAAAAAAAAAACAGGTCCAATCCTTCTGAGGCTTGGCCGGATATTACAGGCAATTTGTACCGCACTACAGTCAAATCACTGCCCCACTGACCGACCTGACCAAAAAGAAACAGCCAAATGCAGTTCAGTGGACTGAAGAGTGTCAGAAGGCCTTTAACCATCTTAAAGCAACACTCATATCTGACCCTGTGCTAAGGGCCCCAGACTTTGACAAACCTTTCCTAGTAACCACAGATGCGTCCGAGCATGGTGTGGGAGCAATCTTAATGCAGGAAGGATGGATCAAGAATTCCATCCTGTCGTGTTTCTCAGCAAAAAACTGTCTGAGAGGGAAAGACACTGGTCAATCACCGAAAAGGAATGTTATGCCATTGTGTACACTCTGGAAAAGCTACACCCATATGTTTGGGGATGGCGTTTCCACCTGCAAACCGGCCATGCTGCACTGAAGTGGCTTTATACTGTTAAGGAAAATAACAATAAACTTCTTTGGTGGAGTTTAGCTCTCCAAGATTTTGATTTTGAAATACAACACATTTGAGGAGCTTCTAACAAAGTGGCTGATGCACTCTCCTGTGAAAGTTTCCCAGAATCAGCTAATTAAAATCGTTCTTGAAATGTGAAAAATATTGTTAGTTTTTATATAATCAGTAGTATGTCTAGTGGTGCATGTATCTTATTAATTCTGTTTTTTCCTAGAGCTGCAGGAAGAAATCACAGCCAGTGTAGAACAGGCTGTCCAGCACCATCTGTGATTTGGGGGGCATATCATAAATATACACAGGGCAGCTGTACTGAATTGCCTTACCTGTAAGGGATTAATCAGTTCAATTAACCTAGTTGGCACCTGACCAGAAGAACCAATGGGGAAAGAAGATACTTTCAAATCTGGGTGGGGGGAGGTTTTTGTGCTCTCTTTGTTTGTTCCCTCTTTGGATGGAGAGAGAGACCAGGGCAGGAAAAAACATCTCCTAAAAACATACTTGAAATGTGCATCTAAGATTACAAAAATTGTAAGTAAAGCAAGGAAATGCATTAGATTATCTTTTGTTTTAGCTTGTGAATTTTCCCTGTGCTAAGAGGTAGTTTTATTCCCGTTTTTTGTAACTGTGAAGTTGAGTCCAGAGGGGAGTCCTCTGTGTTTTAAAACTTTTATTACCCTGTAAAGTTACCTTCCATCCTGATTTTGCAGGTGTGATTCTTTTAATTTTTTCTTTATAATAAAGTTCTTCTTTTAAGAACCTGATTGATTTTTAGTGCCCTAAAAACCCAAGGGTTTGGTCTGTGCTCACTTTGTTAATCTATTGGTTGGTATATTATTCTCAAGCCTCCCCAGGGTGAAGGAGCTTGCGGGGATATTTTGGAGGGATAGGGCTCCATGTGGCCCCTCCCTGAATTTCTGTTTAAATCACTTGGTGGTGGCAGCAATACTGTCCAAGGACAAGGAAAGGAATTTGTGCCTTGGGGAAGTGTTTAACCTAAGCTGGTGGAATATAAGCTTAGGGGGTCTTTCATGAGGGTCCCCCCATCTGTACCCCAGAGTTCAGAGTGGGGAGGAAACGCTGACACATGCCATTCCCACTATACTTCTATTTTTAGTGCACTAATTTCATCATAGGTAGGTGTGGGTTTATGTACTCAAGCTGGAAATTACACCTTGCAACATCAGTGTAAAAATACCCATAGGTTACTTTCTAGTATTATTTTCGGTGAGTACATGTACATTGTCATGTAAGAGCCAGAATCTGCATGAGACGGAAGTCAAGAGTCAGTTGGGTCAGGACACTAAGAGGTAAAAAGCAGGAGACAAACTGGAGATCAGAACCACATGTCGGGAACCAGAGTCAGTCTGGGTCAGGATACCAGGGGGTCAAAGGAAGGAGACAAACTGGAGGTTGGGTACCATAAATCAGATGCAAAGAGTAAAACTGGGTGGAATGCCAGGAAACCAAACTGGGGATGCAGAAGCAGATAGTAGACATGGGGAGCAGGAGTAGGGAGGAACCCACTTGTTCAATTAACTTTTTGTTTCTGCTGCAGGCCAGTCATGCTCAGGCATGCCCTGTCTTCATCACTTTTTACTGAATGCAACAAATAGAGTTTAGATGTTGTGAGCCTGAGGTACTTTTACTGGCTCCCCTGCACCAAAACTCTCTTAAGACTGGGCAACATTCCAGTAGTTTCTGCTGACCCTACAAAGAGATGAGGCTTTGGAATAAGACAATAGACAACTTTCAGAATATTTGGATTCAAGTGTACTTTTTTTTTTTATCTAAACAGAGCTATTTCCCCCTTGTCTGATACTTGACTGCACATTACATTATTTAGAAAAATGTCAGTGGAGAAACACTCTGTGTGGTCTCATAAATTATTAATGACTCCTGAAAGAAAACTTAAAATCAAGATGCTCGTTCATGCTAAGGTATGTGCTTGTCCTCCTCTCCTCTCCAATGGAAACTGAATTGTTGGCTCTCTTCCACTTCGTGTGATTTGTTATATTCACCCAGGAGGAGGAACTTAAGGGGAACAAATGAAATGACACGGAGGGTAATCCAGAAGTGACCTGTCTCTGCAGCAGCAGATTCTATATGCCAATGAACAAGAGGAGCAGGGCAGAAAAAAAAAAAAAGCCAAAACATGCTGATTCCTAAACCAAATGCAGACTTCTGGCAATGACTGACTTACCATTTTAGAACACATCTGAAGAGACAACAACTAATTGTAATTCTTTTAAGAAAGAAAGAAAGAAAGAAAGAAAGAAAGAAAGTCTTCCATGTAAAAAGCAGTACGCATGGGGGGAAAATAATCCAACCAAAAACTAAAGGAAAGTAAATCTTCCCATAGTAAAGGCCTATAAATTTAGAGGTGGACTGCAGTCCTGAGTAAAGAATACCAACATTTTAAGTGAAACATTTGCTGGCAAAGTGGCCGTCGGAAGTGGTTATAGAACATCTTGCGAAGGAGCAAATTGTGGACTAGAGGTCTTTCTTATACTTTGTAGCAAAGCCAACTTCCATTGATACCACCTCAATGTCAGCCCCTTTCTGCAGCCATTTGTAAAAAGGCTTGTGATGTGAGATTGACGACTTAAATACTTCATCAATCAATGCTTTAGCCAATGTGTTATTCAGTGATTGGTGGAAAATTCAAGTAATCCATCTTACCCCATCACCCTGTTCTTTATTCTCTTCAGGTATTTTCAATTTTTTTCCCTCTTTATTTTCACTTCCACTACTGTCAGATAGCAGCTGGGCTGTGAAGGAAGGGCCTGCAGCTATCTTTAAAAACTTAATCATCGCAGTAAAACTATAAAGTACAAAGTGTTATTGAATTAACTGAACTTTTAATGATCTTAGAGGTGGTTCTGGTGCATATGACTAGCAAAGCACAGGGAGAGAGGGAAATTTGTGCCATCACTTCAGATTAAATACTTCAAGCACCCTAAATAATCATGTACACAACCAACAATAAGACAATTATTTCTGGTGAATTAAGTAAGTAACTTTAAAGAAAGTAATAAGTATGGTATACAATTATCAAAGAGTGTAAGGAAAGAGAGAGAGGCTTGGTTGTCCACTTTGGCACAGTTGTAATGAATCTCTTCCTCAATGGGTGAACATTTGTTTTGATATCTGGTGGCCCTACCTTTCAATAAAGGCTTATTTCCATAACAGTCTGTCTGAAACTATTGTATAGTTCATATGAATATAAGGCCAAAAATCACTGGAATTTCTTGGCCCCAGTGTGCAGAGACTTGTTTCCATATCTAAAAGGAAAGATTTTTGACATATAGTAAGAAGGGCTTAAACTGCAGCAAGAGAGGTCTAGGTTGGACATTAGGAAAAAGTTCCTAACTGTCAGGGTGGTTAAACACTGGAATAAATTGCCTAGGGAGGTTGTGGAATCTCCATCTCTGGAGATATTTAAGAGTAGACTAGACCAGGGATGGTCTAGACAGTATTTGGTCCTGCCATGCGGGCAGGGGACTGGACTCGATGACCTCTCGAGGTCCCTTCCAGTCCTAGAATCTATGAATCTATAAGATTTTGTTTTCCTGATGGTTTTCCTAATAGTTGTGGATAATTTTCTTTACCAGGCATGTTACTGTGACCAGCAGGAACAGAGAGTGCAAAGTTACATTTTTTAGGGCCTGATTCAGCAAGCACTTAAACACATGCTTAGTTTTAAGTATGGGAATAGTGCTTTGGTGAACTGCAACCTAAAAGAGCACTGAATTACTAGCACAGGTGTACTTCTTGTTTCTGCCAGGATGGAGACAGACCCAGGTTTATATTTCTGATGGGAGAACCTCAAGCACTTCAGGATAGAGGTGGTAGGAAACTTCAAAATTTTTCATCAAAATCTTTTGCAAAATTTTTTCAAATTTTCTCCTTTTTGGGGGGCTGTTTTTCAACCAGCTTATGAAGTGTTTAAAAATGTTTAAAAAACCCTGAAATTTCAATGACTAGTTTTTGTGAATTTTTTTCTGCATTTTGACCAGCTCTGTATAAGGGCTTTGGTTCAATTGCGTATGCAACACTTATCCAAACTGCTTTGGTTTGAACTTCTAAAAGCCTCTAACAAAG
The DNA here is from genome assembly GCF_002925995.2 of Terrapene triunguis. Taxonomy (NCBI): domain Eukaryota; kingdom Metazoa; phylum Chordata; order Testudines; family Emydidae; genus Terrapene; species Terrapene triunguis. Next base: position 14,069,389 of record NW_020664409.1, read on the forward strand.
TTTAGGGCTGTTTTATTCTGAATTCTGTCCATAATTTTGGGTTGGGTCTTATCTGATCCAAATTTTTTTACCCATCGCTAGTTTAAAAAAAAGAATATGAACTAAACTGGAAATGGGAGAAGGTGGGTAATCTACTCATCATCAGCCTATAATCCACACAAAGAACTCCACTATCTCTCCACCCACCCAGCAGATTTAGAAGCAAGGTGCTGTAGTGGGATTTTATATTAACTAAGAGGTCATTATTTTAATAAAACATAATACATTGTACTTACTTGTACGTTATCAAGTATTATCAAAGTACAGCTAAAACATTGTCAAAATAAATGGATAAATGCATTTTATGATGCATTAGCTTTGCTTTTAAATTCTCTGTTCACTTACTTTCTAATTTCAGGAATTCTCAATGGAGCTTCCAGTCATTCATTTGACTTAGTGATGTTGTGCAATATATGACATACTTCTCAACCTGTCAAGGTCCAGATGTAGGATGCCATGGGAGAAAGAAAAAAGTGAGACGAACACTCAAAGTATAGAATACGGAATATTATAAAAGGAACTCCTGCAGGAACTAAGGACCATCACAAACCTCACCACTTTCTGCTCCAAGTGTAAGGCAAAATTTTTTGACCTTATCGTCTCTAATAAAAACATATAGCAACAGGTATGCTTGTTTTTTATTTTTTAAAGGCCTACTGAAACAAGCCACTCCACTGCACACGCCTCTCCCTCTGGAGGATGAGACAACAAATACCACATGACAGTTGTGTAGTCACATTGCTTTATGCACTACTGAAAGGCACTCAGATACTATGGTAATGAGCACAGTATGGAAACCTATGTAGAATAGAATAGTAGATTATGGTTTAGCTAGATCTATCATAACTTGTTCAAGGCCCTACTGCAGTTGGTACCTAACTAATCATGGTAAAGTGTATAGTGCAGACAGAGCTTCAGAACTAAGAAAAAACAAGCCTTTTTCTCTTGGTCTAACTACAGTGCCTGCACAATCACTGTCCACAACCAAACCAGGCATGATGCTACATCTCTTATGTACTCAAACATCCCCATTTAAGTATACAGGAGTTTTTAGTGCTAGAAAAATGCAGAATCAGACCAAAGTGCAAAGCAAAGTGCTTTGAATAAGAATTTGAGCATGGTCTTTGTACCGTCATGTGGGAAGGGAGCTGAGAGGAGAAGGGTTACTTTTTCTCTGTACCTTTCAGCTTTAATTCTAGCTTCTGAGTTTGGACACGGCCAAATTGATCACTGGACATTTTTTTTTAGGTAAATTGAATAGTTTATCACCTGCTTGGGAAACAGCAGGTCTTTTTTTTTTTTGGCGCATGTGTGTGTGTGTGTGTGTGTGTTTGTTTGTAAAGGAGCTGTTTGTTGGTGAATCAGTCCCTTCATTAAAAGGTAGATAAACTGCAGGGGAGGGAACAAAGTCATCATTTCTAGCTCTGTGAAAATGATGGGGGTTTTTTAATTATTAAAATGCAATTATTTCCATTATTGATGAGTGTGATACTCAGGACAGCATCAATACAAACTGTCCAGGACACATACTCTGCTGGATCTCAGGCTGGGCTGGCTGCAATAGAGTATTGATGCCATTGTTTGTTTCACTTCCAATTCACATAATGGATGAGGACTTAAATACAATCTATGGCAAATTAGTACCTAGGCGATTGACTTTATTTATTTATTTAATGCATTCATTTTTGTTACAACATGTGTGCCTTTCCACAGTACCAACATATGAGATGTACTGTATTAAGACAGTTAAATAGCACTGGAATTTGAAACATAACAGCTAATTAATATTTGAGACAAATGATCTTGGCTGTACTAAATTTCCCACTCATGAAAGGGTCAGCTTAATTTCCATCATATATGGCTTGGACAGTTGTTTTCATTTCCCCCCAAATGATTTTAAATGGGTGATGTTATGTTTATTAATATTTTTTAGAAAATATGTTTGTGAAATGTGCCTTAATGTGAGTGTATCTTAGTGAAGAAAACAGTTTCACTTTTGAGATAGCAGAGTGCATATTATCAAAGTAGATATTTTACCTGTATGTCTTAAAGTACATATGCAGAGAGATCAACAAAGACCACCATTTTCAAATGTGGTTGCTTTCAGCTAGATACCTAAATGCAAGTGCAGACACTTAATATAAGTGGCGTGATTTTCAGAAGTACTCAGTACTCACAAACTCCTACTCAATGGAAGCTGCGGGTGCTCATCATCTTTGACTATCAGGCCCGTTATATTTAGGTACTTAAATTGGCATTTAAGGGGCTACCTTTAGGCACCCAGGTTTAAAAATTCTGGCCAATGATTTTATTGGCATTAGTTTGGGATGGCCACGTTACTCATGAGTGGAGAAGCTACAAGGCCCATCCCGCCCTGGATTCTGTATTTTATTCCTTATATTGCACAGAAACAACATTTTAGGAATGCTTGTGAGAGTTTGAACAATTATGTTGACATTATTTTTTTTAATGTGCCTCCATCTGTCTAGACAGGTGCCTCCTGCCTTAAATCGCTGTGAGAGAGAACACCTGTAAGGATTCCATCCCAGAGTTCCTCCCACATCAGCCCATAAGATTTGCCCCATTGCCCCTTTAAGTCTGTTGGGCCTACCCCCTGAAGCTGTCAGGTCCTAGGATGTTAGGAGAATACCAAGGCCATTGTAGCACCTGAACCAGCTCACTGACAATCCATAAGAGCTATGCTAGCAGGGACTCCCCAGGCTACTGCATTCTCCAGGGTCCCAAGGTGGGGGTCAGTGTAGGCTGAGTATTGTCTTTCTGACAAAGCTCTACAGGGATGAGGTGCACCTGCTGGTCTCATTTGAGCCCTTCCCCACCCCTCCCTCTGGCCTTCTCAGTCTTAGCCTCCTCCTGTCTGGACCTTGATGAATCAGAAGAATGTGCACATAAATGCAATTTATCACATGTCTGTGCAGTTTATCACACGGGTAGCTAGGTGCATTGCAGGTTTTTCAATATGCAAATGCAATGCACATTTTGAAGACCTGATGAATGTGTGTATGCATATTCAGTCCAGCTGTCAGCCAGCAAAGTATGCATTTTAATGCTGCTTTTGCAGTGTATATGTTGTCCACACTGAAACGAAGGCTCTCTCGCTTAGATCCAGGACTTAGCTCATTGCTTGTAATTACTTAAAACCGCACCAGCAATTTAAAGAAATTAAAAAAAAAATAGCAGTAACTCTAATATTGGCACTCCAAGAAATTCCATGTGTTTATTATTATATTTTGGGTAACCCAGGTGCACAGTCAAATATAGCAAACACATAGTTCCACATAAAGCACCTGCACTGTAAATCTCATACAACTGCTCCTTTTTTATACTGTAAATAACAGCTGAACCCATCCTGTGTACAAGAGCAGTGACAAAGACTGTTTTTGACCAAAAACCTGATGTAGGCAGATTTTGCTATAGACAGGGGATTTAGCTAAGTGCACAAAAGCAGTTTTCTGCACAAAACAACTAGTACAATATCGTATATCAAGAGTAATTAAAAGCCTTCATTAAAAATGTGACAACCAAATCATTTTATATTAGACAGAGAAACTCCTATTGACACCTTGAAAATAATGAATAAACAGAATGTCAATGGACTAACATTTGCTATTTAGACTTTGATGCATACTCTTAGCTCTAAAATCTGCTCCTGGATACACACAGGAAACTCCTATTGAAGCAATTGGAGTTGTTTATGTGCATTTGGCAGCTGATTTTGGCTTAGACATTTTTGGTGTTCATTTGAGACAGTATGGTCTAGCAAAATCTTGGATCTGAACCAAAATTTGAGATCTGGATCCAAACTTTATGGCTCCAGCCCATCTCTAACATAGGTCAGGTCAATTCCTACACACCTTTGGCAATAGCTTGCATTTGTTTGTGTACATATTTACAACACACACATTACCATTGCATGTTATACTTTTACCTAGTTGGTTGAACTATTAATTCCTAACAAATTTAGCCTCTGTATTGCTTAACAAACCACTTGTTATTCCTTGATCACCTTGACCGATCGGTCCATCAGCCCTCACAGACAGAGGGCCAATCATAACATGTCATTCGTGTTGTTGTAACCAGTCCTTCAGCAACCCCTTGGCCAATCCGTCAGTGGAACCAGACACACAATCGGCATAGTGCACCGCAGCCCAGAACCCCTGAGCGATCCGCCAGTCTCAGCCTCCCAAGTAGCTGGGATTACAGGTGTGCACCACCGGGCCCAGGTACTTGTTATTGATTATCATCATTATTATTTGTGTTACAGTAGTATCTAAGGGATTGGGGAGCCAGTGTGATGGGCACACTACAAATACTTAGTAAGAAGACAATCTCTGCCTCCAAGAGAATGTAGGTTACTACAGAACTCAGCAGGTGGAAGAAACAAACAGGGATGAGACAGGTGCAGCATGAGATTGCAGTAAAATAAGCATATCGACACAATGACATTTCTTTGTTATTCCTCTCCCAATTTTCCTTCCCCCTTCCTCATTGCTTTTGAATTCTACCTCTGCCCTTCTCTCCCCCATCTCATAGCCCCTCCACAAACTCTCTCCCCACTTCTCTGGAAGCCCACTTCCTCTTACCTGGGAGAGGGCTGCTGCTGCTGTCAGAAGTGGGGTTCCATAGACTGACCTATGGTAGCAGCAACAGGGCCCCCTCTCTCCTCTCTTTAGCGCGTACTCTATCATGTCACACCAGAGAGAGAGAGAGAGGGCAGCAGGACTGTGCAGAAACAATGTTCCCATCATGTGCAGCTCCCCTGCTAGCTCAGTAGGTTGCTGACGGAGAAGCCAGGACATGGGCTGCTGGAGCGTCTGGGAATAGGGCATTAGGCACAGTCGGAGAGTTGGCAAAGCTGCTCCTAGTGGCGATACCTTGCATACAAGGCTAGTTAAGAGTCAGTCCTGACAGAGACCTAACAGAAGAGAAGTGGATTTGCTTGCTGGCTGGTTGGGAAGGAGCCCAGTTGGCTGGGTGAAAGGCCACAACAATGCAGTGCTTAGAGCTGCTGCAACCTTTGATTTGCACAAGGGGTGGGGAAACCAATCAGCAGTTGGCATCTATTAGGTCTGCCCTCACTTGGTGCTTTTAGTCTTGAAAATATTTACAGGTTCATTTGTTCACTGTTCAACTTGAGCACATTTTTGCTCTGCTTATTTGCACTGACAGATACCCACATTGTTTTCTAACTAACCCAGCTGTGTTACACACTACAGTTTGAGAATTCAGGGAACAAACTAAAAGCCTTTGAGCACAAGCAGCATTCGTTACATTTGCTGATGAAATAAGAGGGATTTTCTTGGCCTTGAAGCCAATAGCCTTTTTTTTTTTTTGTGCTTGGAAGCCCAGGTTTACATAAGCTTCCCAAGCCTGATATACTTTGTTGATGAGCCATAACAGATTTAAACATACGTCCATGGTTGATGGCTTGCCTGAGCACCAATGTAGTGCAACGTGCTACAGTACTTGTAGCACTGCTGGATATAAGAGTTCTGGAAGGAAGTGGGGCTGGTGATGTGCTTACTTGTTTAGCAATACATAGAGGGCTTTTCCTGCTCATTCACTCTGGATTAGATTTGAGCTACAATCCAAGGTTTTGGTGCCAGTTAATCCTGCTCTCATTGAAGTCAGCAGCATAACTCTTATTAAATTTAATGGAGAAGGATCAAGCAAATATTGTACAGGGGCATTGAAACTTTAGTTTGCTAATGAAATAATGAGCCTCTTTTTAGGCATCCTGGGGCAAATTCACAAATGGAGTTATACCACGCCTACATAAGTGTTACGATTACTCTAAGCACAATTATTTCATGTAGAACTGCATCATGTCACAGGTACAGTATATCTTATTGACATGAATTTAAAACAAACCTCCCAAAGGTACTAACAGTTTAGAACTGGTTGTATTTATTTATTTATTGCTCTGCTTTTAAAATCCCACATTTTAACCAGTACCAACTGTTGACAATGTTACTGCTAATTTGAACAATTAAATTTACAGTTTAAGAGTTTTTATGATGTTCAGCTACATCAAGTTGACAAGTCTACTGTTAAAACAACTGTTTAAGCACCACATTTATAGTCAAAAACATTATTTGTCACTCTTAAATTGACAAATTTCAACTGCTCTTTATTGTTAAAAACAATTTTTACAATTACATAGTGAAAACACAACAGTCTCTGTCACTGCATAATTAGGTCCCTTGAACTCTTTCCTATATAGGAATACTGTATTATAAAGTGTTAGTTACCATTAAAAATTACCAATTACATGTAAAGTGCAAACCATTAAATTTATTTAAAGCAAAACAGTTAATTTACTGCATTTGACTGTGCACCCAGCTGTCAGTAATTTGACTGACAAGGTACAGTTTTAATTTTAAAACAGTGTGTTAGCTAGTTTGTTATATTTCTTGGCATAAGTGAGTGTAGTAAGGTTGCAGAGTGCTCAGTGAACTTTGGAAAGTTATAAAATATGATAATGCAAAGTGAATTAATGAGTATTTGAAGTTTTCATATTTCAATGAATGGTTTCACATTCAGATCAGGTTTCTAGTAGATGGGGAATATGTCAATTTATGTTTCAGTGGGACATTTTGTTTAATGAGAAATCACAAAGAGTACTAAGAGGAGCTCTGCTTCTTTTTGAAAGGCCCCAATTCAGCAAAGTACAGGAAAATGCGCTTACTTTTAAGCTTAATTTTAAGCACATTTCAATGCTTGCTGAATCAGGGCATATGTGTTGAGAGAGAAATGAGGGGCCCCTTTTATTAACACTTTATCATCATCATATTCTATATACATTTTTATTTAATAGTTAATAGAGTCAAACAATTAAAACCAAAATACACCATTGCAATGGTGATATAGTATTGATAAATAATCAGCATACTATATAAGATGTCATTGAAGGATTCAGGTGAAATGGTGGAGAATTATTTGCTATTTTATCCACTGTCTAATGTACAGTTAATAAATAGATTATTACTACCAGTTTAAATAGGTATAAACATATATATTCAGGAGATAGAAAGGAAATGAAAAGTACAAAGCACTCAATAACCATAACCAAGCTTGACATTGAAAATTAAAACCATTAATAAAATGAAAGGTAGAATAACAGAACCAGAATAATCCTACAATATAAGGAAGCAAATCCATAGCTATTATATTCTTTACTAGTTCTTTTATCAAATTTATAATCTTCCTCCATTAGAAATCCATAACAACAAGCCATTGGCAACCTTTTTGGCATTCTCCTCCAAGTAGCCATAGGTAGAAAGACTGAATTTACCTCTCAACTCCTTCAGATTAGGGTTGAGGTATATTGGCAGGGCAGCCTGTACCCAGCGCTGGCCTGGTCTGTACCTGGTCTGTGGATAAATGGAGCATTTCCTTGTGCAAGACTGTTAACCCCACAATTATTGTTAACCGAACAATTTTTCACCATCACTAAAAAGAATATATTACTGTTTTATGGTATGTATTTATGTTGCTCCAAATACTTGTATATTTAATTTTGTCATTGATGATCAGAACAACTTGCCAGTTTTTCATTACACTTTCTGGTAACAGAAGCACAAACCTGCCCATAGATGTACTGGTGCTGGTAGTACCCTAATAATTATGGGCTTGGTCCACAGCCCTTTGAAGTGAATGCGGAGACTTACACTTAGTTCAGTGAGCTTTGGATCAGACCTTCTATGAAGTAAGGCTATATATTCCCTAATGATACATCTAAAATGGTCACACTGAAAATGATGAAACTTCAGTCTTTACACAGAGACAGACTTTTAAATAATTGGAGGTGAAATCCTGGCTCTAGTGATGATAAAACTCACATTGACTTCAGTGGGGCTAGGATTTCACCTGGGATCTTTATATTTCTGAAGTGCAGAGTTTCATAGTGTGAGAGGACACGTCAGGTTGTATTGTTTGTATCGTTTGTGTGTGGGGGGGGGGAGGTTAACGTATATTGCACAATAATTACTGCTAATGGAAATTCTCTCCCTTGTGTACCACAGTGAAAAAAATCCATATTATCTCATATGAAAAAAATTGTTCTTCACTATCCTAGCAAAATATCTACTAGCAAAATAAAGTAGAACCTAGCTTTAATCACCTAAATGAACCAGGATCATATGTTCAGCTGATAGATTTAACTGTGAGAAGCAGATATTTCATTTTCCCTATTCAACAGAGAGGAACAGATATTACAGATCTGTCTCATCTCTAACTTCTAAAATAGATAAATCCAAGCTCAGTGTAAAGACTTTTATTTTTGTTAAACTACAAATATTTGTTCCTTATAAACTTCAAATTGCAAACTGCAATAAAGCAAATGGCTAAATATTTAGATTTATCCACTTGTTTGAATTGTTCACCAAATGAAACTAAATGAAACTAAAATATTGGCCAACCTGTTTTCTTCCCTCAAACTTGGTGTTCCCATTTAACAGTAGCTGAACATTAATAAACTTCAATTAAAGACCAGAGGAAGCAGACTGTAATAGTTCAGATACAATGTCTATTTGTGAATGATTTGATTAGAGAACATTAATGTGCAGGAAGAAATTTCAAGACTGTGTCCTATGTTGCTAATATACATAACGAACAATCAGATCCAACTCATAGCCACCCTGAGGGCTCTTATCCCTTTTCAGACTGTTAAGGCATAGACTGACCACTACTTTAAAACATTGTCTGCTGTGCCCTAGGTCATTTGAAAGCAAGATGACCAGTTCATTTAGAATTCAGGTATTTCCAAACCTACCAATCCTTTGGGATACAAGGGGTCATTATTAATCACTACTTGATAGCAATCACCTCTTCACATGGGTCTGGATATCAACATCAACATCTGTAGTACAACCTCCTCTTTGGTAATCTGCAGTTTTTAAATACAGTGGCATTAGTTAGTGTTATTATTCTAAGTGAAGAGAGCAGCTTGTGATCATTAAAGGGATGCTTTTATCATAATCATCAGCCACTTTTTCCTAAACATGGAGATTTCAAACCTTCTAATAACTAGAACTGGTTGAAAATATTCATCCACATTTTGAAAAAAATTCCACCGATTCTATAAACTGGTCAAAACACAGCAAAATGGTAGTTGTGAAAATTTTTAAAAACATTTAGAAAAATGTTTTACCAGCTGTGCTAATAATACTGTATTTACATTTTTAATGAATGGTAAAAATAAAATGAAGTAACTTCAACTTAAAAGTCTGTAAAAACTAGAAGCTAGATTATATTAATATCAAAAGAGCATACTGGTCTTGGTTCAGGATGTGCTTGTTTAAAAGTATATCAATGATTTTATGGTAGTATGAGAGATAAGGTCATTTTCCTTATATTGATAATTTGCTACAAACACTTTAATATCAGCCTTTGATTTAACATGCAAAATACAACTTCCCATGTTTCCAACCTTTTCCAAATTCAGATTAAAATTTTTAAAATAACCTAAAACGCTGTATTCAAACACTCCATGAACTTTGGAAGTTTAAAATTTGGTTCATTGCCCCTATTTAAAGGGTTACATTTCAGCAGTGGCTTTAAAATATCAATTAATAAGACCAGCTAAGCCCTTTCTAGCTCTTGTATTTTACTATAAGGTTTGAAATCAGAAATCACACTGACAAGTTAATGGCCTTGAGGTTAAACATTAAACTAGGACGTTACTTAGGTCACAGTGTGAATGAAAACAAAAATCTTTTTGATACATTTCCTCCCTCTTGGTGTACACAGACTTCTCCATTCTGTGACTCTGTGGGTGTTAGCTGGTCCTTGGCAGTGGAGGACATGCTCTTGCATTCTCGGACGCAGTGGTTGTCACCTATAGTGAAGTGAATGGCTAATAAAGTACAACAACATTGAGTTCTTCACCAGTTACTCAAATTTTGTTTATATCCAGCCCTGCCAAACTTGAGTTTGTTCCTTCATAGTAGTGTCAAAAATTGCCTCATTTCAAATGACTACAAATGCCTTAAAGGGGATCAAAACTATCTTCAGTGGCTCCTGATCTCACCCAGGGAATTTCTATTTTGTGTATGTGTGAATGGGGAAGAAATAAGAGTGATGTACCAGGGTTAAACACAAACAATCCAAAACCCAGAGAACCTGGGACATATTCCATTCCTCAGATCAATAATCCATGGCTTCAAACTCCATGGCACTAAATTATCTTGTATTTATTATATCTTGCTGCATAATTCTGTTTTCACTTTTGAATATCCTGAGGAATATGTCTGATGACCTCAGGTCTTTTCTGTCCCTAATTTCTGTGAATTATCCATTAATTTTATTTCCCTGTGGGAAGAAGAACCCATGACAATTTTTGGTTTTAAAGTAAGTGTGTTCACCCGCCATTGTTTCCAGTCATTATTAGAGTCAGAGCTTTAATAACATAGCGTCCTATTCAGGCACTGGAGTGCTTATTAACTTTGGCTTGCACTGCAG
>NW_020664409.1:14079916-14085501 GCF_002925995.2 Terrapene triunguis
CCAGCTTTGGGCTGCATTCCCAAGTAACCCGACTCCAAGAAGACCCGGCCCCAGCGCGTGAAACCATTAAGAGGTGCCCATGGACCGTGTGAGGCCGGTAGCGGCCCACGATGCACCGGGACTGGGTCTTCTTGGAGTCGGGTTGCTTGGGAATGCAGCCCAAAGCTGGTGGTAAACTCCATCTAAGGCTTGGATAATATAGTCTCTTATCGTCTGAGCCGGTATCTGTTAGCTGCTGTTCTTTGGCAGGGAGTATGTGGTAGTGCATGAAGCACTATTGAAGCCGTGCCTACTCTTTGCATAGAGTCCATGAGAACTAAAGTTGTAGGGAAAGGGGCCTGCACAGTATCACTTCTGAGAAGTCACCTCCTCCCACGTTTCCTCGCCCCAGTACGAATGCATGGGTTGCTCCAGTCACTCTGATTTCTTCACATCAATGCCTTTTTCTTTACCAGGGCTGACTGCTTTGATCCTCATGCATTTTACTTGCAGTCTAACATTCACCTAATATTAACAGAGCCCATAAACTGAGGATCTGATCTTGCTCCCATTGAAGTCAATGGGAGTTTTACTACTGATTGCAGAGGGGGGCAGGATCAGGTCCTGCAGGCACAAAGGTCATCCAATTTACGGAATTGTCTAGGTTCACTTCAGTACCCACATAAATCTTCTCCCTTAGTAGTGGGAGGAAAGAAAGGGTCCTGCAAAAGAATTCACAGCCAGTTTGGCATTTGGATGAAATTTTAAAAAGGGGGGGGAATTAATTTGTAGGGATTTCTTATTTTTATCATTTCTTTGATCCTTCTGGTTGCTGGCTCCCTGGGAAATGGAGGGAAGGGAGAATACCACAGTGAGGCATCCACATTTCCCCCTGTTCAGACTATATTCATTGCCTGAATGGCATTTTCAGCTCCAGTAACGTGAGATTACTCAACTGTGCTTCCTATTTATGAAGTAAGACTGATATCCTGGGCTAAATACATTCAGAGACAGAAAGTGTTAATTGGCCAGAGATCTGTCTTAGATCAGATTTACTCAGCCCATCACTATAATGTCTGAGTGCCTCCCATGTATTTAAAAATAGAAATAACTATTTCATTTGCTCTTTCCTCCTTTAAAGCCTGAAATCGATTAATAAATGTTGATGTATTTATTTATGAATACGTGTGTATGAGAGGGAATTGATGTATGTGTGTATTTTGTGTGTGCCTGTGCGTGCTTCTGAAGCCATTTATTGAGGAAAAGTCAAGGCAGAGTGAGGAGCTTTACATTAGGTTCTGATGTCTGTGATCATTCCAATCTCTCCAGGTAGTGAGTTCCATAAATCTGGATCCGTTTTCTGTGCTGTTCTGTAAGCACTGCAGATTGTAGCACTCCACCCCACACCCCTGGTGTGAGTAGAAATTCACCTCATCCTATTCAACGGCAACCCCGCCCCTCTCATCCACAAGAAACATTCCTGAGATCCACAGGGAACAGAGTCCAATTGTCCTTAGCCAGGAGTAAAGGTCATTTCAATATAGCATCATTGAGTGGATGATCTAAAGAGAAAAACAGGGGAGTCTTTGTAGATAACCCAGGAAATAAAAACAAAAAAGAGAGCATAAGATGCAGGGGCTGAGATACAACAGTAACAAATACAGTATCCAATGAAAAAACACAAAAAGAAATTATTTTTCTTCATCTGCTGTATATAAACATGCGTCACTTATAAAGACCAAAGTCGTTGTTTCATTCCTCAGAATGTCCATCCTCTCGCTCTTCTGTACACCAGCCTTGCCACTGACAGGCAAGCCAAAATATAGGAGAAGCTGAAGTAATGCATGAGACTGTGAACATAGGGGCACTTTGGCTACTGATCATTTACTTATTATTCAGTATTTGGAATGTGAAGACTCCTTTGGCACATTATTCATTGCAAAAACATAGATGCTGGAGAGATGGAAGTTAAAAAAACAAAAAAGAAGACCTTTTTCATTGCCTTGGGCTGATTTCTGGATGTTGTTCGATTTACAACTTTATAGTGGTTAATTTAATAGCTGTGAGTAAAATAATAATAATGAATGGTTATAAAAGATTAACGTAAATTTTGCCTGATGCGTGCCCATGGATGCTATAATTAGAAAATTTAGATACAAGCTGCCAATTTGCTGTGTTTTTAATATTTGGATAATTTAGGAGATGACTGAACTTTTAAAAAAAGTCGTATTTCGTACTTTATACATTTGGTTTTGATTTCAGAAACTATTAATAAAAAGTGCAATGGCAGTCTTTGTCTGGGATTAATGTCCTCTCTACAAAGGCTATATTTAGGATCTGTATATTCTGCAATTCCATTGGTTCATGAATGTGCCATGGAAACTAATCCTTTCTGCAGAATTTTTCTTCAGAATTCCAAGTTTCATTTTTAAAAAAGTTTCAGTATTATGGCAGTATCCTTGGAAACATGAACCAAGTGTAAACGGATGTTGTCATCCTGAGTCTGCCGGCAGGATGAGATAATTAGATTAAAAGGAAAGCTCTCCAGCTTTAGCTCCACCTATTAAGTATCATGTTTCACCCTGATATGGCCGGCAAACCCGCAATGACAGGCACTAAGCAATTGCTATGTATGATATACATCTTTCCTTGATTGATAGATTGCTTGTTATAAAACTACATTTTCCTGCCAATCCCCTGATATCTGGAGTATTGGTGTTGCCCTAACTAGAGCTGTTTGGAAAAATGGGAAGTATATTTTTTGGGGGGAAATTAAATTTTTGTTTTCTCAATATCTTTCTGAAAAATTATGACATTTTCTGAGGTTTTTTTGACAAACAAAATCTGAAAATCCAAAAATGTTTCAGTATTCAAAATCTATTTTTTTTTTTTTTGGTTTTTGGGTTTTCAGTTTTTATTTTTCTTCTCCTTTCTGGTGAAGGGGAAAAGGGAAGGAGGGAAAAGTGAAAAAATCCTCCCAAATATGAAAAAAATATTAATTTGTGGGTTTCACTTTTTGGTGAAATTACAAAAAATTTAAATTTTTGTTGAAAAAAGATTGTGAATAAAAGAAGTCAACCAGCTCTATTCTTAACCGTCTGAATTCATCACTGAGATTCAAATGACATTACAAGCTGTTTTAAAAAAAATAAGTACCACCCCCCATTGGCTATTGAGGGGCATTCAAAACCCTTTGAAACTTTTTATGTGTCTGATCAGATGGTGGATTTCTACTTGGTTGGTGTGTCTGTTGGAGTTGAGAAAAGGAGCAAGTGAGATTGCTTTACAAATGTCACACCAAAAAGACTTGCAGATGAAAAAGGATCAACTGCAATAGTCATAGGTGTTAACTACAATGGCCAGTGTTTTTTTATACCCTTGTGTTTGGTTAAAATAGTTGTATTACGCACAATCTAGAACACGATACAAATACAAACTCCCCATCCTTGATGATACACACCGCAGTTGTTCTGCTGTTAAAAACATTAGTCTCTTTTCATCAGCAGTTGGACTTAACTTTGCTTTCCCCCTTTACACCACATTTTGTAGCTAATTGCCATTATTCTTGAGTCTTTTTTTGAAGCGACACACGTGTTTGCTAAATAGCTAGTAGCCATTTCGCCAGCTTTAGTTCATAACATAGATTTCCCACCCAACATACATACAACTTGCTTCCCCTAAAAACAAGCCCACAAAACAACAAAATTAAGAGCCATATTTTTTAAAGCTGCCTTGTAATGAGGTGGGTAAACTCCAAACTGGAACGTAAACAGTGAAGGACCAGCTCTGGGCCTGGGAAGCCCCACCCCGACAGGCCTGCTGGGAATGTTCAAGTTGGAGGAGGGACTTAAAAGGGAATCTCTTCAGAAGAGCATGACGATGGGCGGAGAGAGCCAGACCCGTACTTGCTGCTGCCGCCGAGGAACTACGGCAGGAAGGCGTTCCCAAGGAGAGGTCTGCTGCACAGAGCTGAGGCTCCCTACCCTGAGACTTGTGGACCAGGTTTCCAGACACCATCACCTGCCACAAGGGACCTGAAGGGAAGGAGCAGAGCAGTAGGAAGAAGCCTAGGGGAGAGCATTTAGCCTGATCGCAAGTAGTGGATTCCTGCATTGTGGTGCTCAAGATGGCCCCTGGGTTGGAACCTGGTGGAGTGGAAAGGCCTGGGTTCCCCCATCCCATAGCTGCTGGGCGGGGCTACTGCCATAGACTGCAACCACTGAGCAGGGAGTCTCGCCCCTGCTCGCATGCCTGTATGGGTACGTCTACACTACGAGATTAATTCGAATTTAGATAATTCGAATTTGGGAAACAGATTGTATAAATTCGATTGTGAGCTGCCACACTAAGCACATTAATTCGGTTTTTAACCACATTAATTTGGTGGTGTGCGGCCACACTACCCCATTAATTTTAACCACATTAATTCGGTGGTGTGCGGCCACACGACCCCTAATTCGAATTTACAAAATCGATTTTGGTGCTACTCCGCTCGTCGGGGTGGAGTAAAGAAATCGATTTTAAGTGCCCTTTAATTCGAAGTAACTGGCTCCGTTGTGTGGACGGGTTAAGGATTAATTCGGATTAACGCAGCTAAATCCGAATTAAAGTCGTAGTGTAGACCAGGCCTATGTTAGAAATGGGCTAGAGCTACAAAGTTCAGATCTGGATCTAAACTTTCCCAAAGGCTGAGGTATTTGGACCTGAGTTTTCAGACTGGGCCCATCTCTATGGTTAATGAGAATAAGTACACCAAACCTGGGATTTGTGCATGTTATTGTGGAAATTGGATTTTTAAATAAATCATATCAGAAGGGGAGGCTTTTGAGGAAAGCGATGCTTTCAGTTAAGCATATCAGCTTGTCAGCTAGTTCAGATATAGCCCAAAGACTTATCATCTCTGGCGGTGGATGGATGGCATGAGTGGGGTGAGCATTTCACTGCCGTCGCAGGTAGGCAAAAACCCTGTATACCAGGAGAAAGTCGCCAAACTGGTTAGCACACCTTAAATGAACACGGGACTTTTGTCATTTTCCCTTGTTCTAAATAGACTGGATTCAGTAGTTTTGAATTCATGACATTCCTTCTCTCACTGCTCTCTAGCTCATAATAAGGTAGTAGCTTAGCAGCTTTTTTTTTTTTAAATTGGCTAGGAAGGCAGGCAAGCTTTACAACCAAAACAATCAATTTCAAACTGCCGAACCCAATCAGGCCGGGTTGAGAGTGACCCTCTAAATTGAGTGTGAAATTGGGAGATGGAGCTCCCCTTTCCTTCTCCGGAGCTGGTGGAGAAACCATCACTTCCTTTTGTAAGTGGGAGCATTAATAGTTGTGCTGTTCTTGCAGACGTTATGTGCTAACAAAACTATGTGTGCCTGGTTCTGTAGCAGGTTACAGGGGGAAAACAAAGCAAAGGCCATCTGGCTCCACTACTTTGTATGTATAATGTCCAGATACTAATGCTTAATGCACTTGTAAATGTAAGTTGTCTCTCTCTCAGGGTCTGATTTTAATTTGGGTAATATTCCTGTTAATAATAACATCTAATTACAACATCCATTAAAAGTTAGTAACATTAATTTAACAGGGAGAAAATCTAATAGAGT
>NW_020664409.1:14085511-14089764 GCF_002925995.2 Terrapene triunguis
TAAACGAATTAAACTCAGGCCTTTACTATGAGGTGGGAGCCTATTTATAAATCCAAGAAAAGGTGTATGCTAAGCCTTCCACTGCTTTTAAAATGTTCAACAGGAAGCACAAGGCAGTACAAATTTTGCAGTAATTAAAGTTTTCCGTCTAGTTAAGGCCTGAACTGAATTATATTCTTCTTCCCTTTTTTTTTTTTTACAGTATTTCTTGTGTTTACAATAAAGTGTTCACATTCCCTGCTAGGCTGCTGCTGCTTTCCTGTTCACCAAAAATTCTCTGCTGGTCTCTCTCTATTTTTTTCTACTGGGTGCTCATGAAATTGCTGTGCTCCCTAAGACTGGGCAAGGACCCTGTTTGTACTGGGCCCTATAAGAGAGCTTGGGGGGCGTTTTTCAGTTTGGATAAAACATAGTTGCAGGTAGCATAGTTTGATTGGATAGGCCTTTTTTTTTAAACCCTATGTTCGAACCTAATTCCCTACCTCATCCATAAAGTGGTTTTAACATGACCTGGCCCTATCTATGCTGCCCAATCAAACTGCATTAGACACCTGGTTGCCTGAGATTAATTTTTAAATATGATTCTAACTCTTGGTTTATAGGCCCGATATAGACAGAGGATGAAAGGATGCGACAGATGTTGGGGTCATGTCACTTAATGCACAACTGGACGGTGCTCAGGAAGTTCTTTCAGGCAGGGTCTGTCTTTCTGATGTTTGTTTGTGCAAATGTAGGACGGGGTACGATCACAACACAAACAAATAAAACAAGGAATAATAAATGTGGTGGTGATTGTGGTGTAAGAATGTGAATGGAATAAGCAGGCCCAGAGCAAGCTTGCACAGCGCATTTCTGCAAGCTTTATATCCAACAACCTTGGTGTTCCAACTCTTTTTAAACTGACACCATCAAATTCACTAGTTAACATGGGATATGAGTTAGGATTTAAGCGTGCGAAAAGCTGGTGATCAGTCCACTGTGCCCACCCAACCCTCACTGCTCTGTCAGAATCTTCTTTCCATTGCTGTTTAGATTTCTCTAAATTTTTGTTTTCATCATTTAAATTAAATTAAAAATCCTCAAAACTAGAGCTAGTCAAATTATTTGTTAGGAAAAAGAGGCTACATTCTGTTGGTGAATTTTTCAAACCAATTCTGTGTACGTATTTCTTATTCTCAAGTAGTTACTGAATTCTTTATGCAGACAAATTTCAACCTTTGAGGAATGTGGGAAGCATTCATTGGGGCTATTGGCTATTTCTCGTGTGTAATTGGTTAGCTTAATCACATGGAATTGTTTCTGTTCCCAGACTGGGTGACCAAAACATTTAAATGAATACCACCAAGTTACAAATAATGAATACATATCAGAATGATTAATAGCATATAATCTTGTTGACATATACATACCATTGCATTCCTACAGGGGAAATCCAATCCACTCACATTCAAGCTCTGTTCAGAGGGGACAGGATGGTGAAATCCACTCCCAACCCAAGGCCAGGATATTGGGCTACTGTATAGCCTTCCTGAGGCCAAGATTGCAGCCTATGGGGTGTAACAGCAGTTGCAGTCCACGTGCACCAGATGAGTAGCACATGGGGGCCACTAGATCTGCCTAAGCACATCTGCATCTCCTCCTTTGGCCCATTATAGACCACACCACTGTGATCTTCTGCCACAGCCTATGCAGGGCTGGGGCAGAGATCCTTTCTGTGGCATGGACAGCTCCTGTGTGGGCATGCAGGTGGCCTTTTAAGGAGGGTGGCACACATTGCATTGGCACTCCAAACATGGGTGAATTTTGCCTGTGAAGCGCATCTGAAGAAACATTTATTTAAAACAAACAAAAACAAAAAACCCACCATGTTTCCTCAGATGTTTGTGGATAGTAAATATTTTGTGGAATGGTTGAACCAAACAGCTGTTTGGAATCTGAACGAATATTCATGAACCAGAAGTAGTTCATGCACTGAATTAGAACACTATTTAACCAGATCTAATTATAAATAACCATTCCATGCAAGTGTAGAGATTTTTAGAGTACAATAGGTGGACTGTATACAGAATCATAATATATTATGGTGCCATCCAGAAAATACTAGCGGAATAAATAGAAAGATTATTTTTTTATCCTGAGTGGGTAAGTCAAATAACAGGTTTTACCATACAATTATACGTGCAATTATATTTTGTAAATAACCTTTGGTATCTACTTACATTGTGCGCAGATATACCATAGGAAAGTTCTCTTTAAAACAACATAGGTAAAGTACTTGGACAAAGAGGCCCAGATTCTCAAAGGCATTCAGGCTCCTAACTCCCATTGAAACCACCTGGATACCTTTGAGGATCAGGTCCTGAAGTACTTCAGCATTCTGGTACGGTAAAATATACTATGAATCTATGTCTACGATACCTGTGCATGTATTTATATGTGATATCTATCTATATCTAAATCTATATATGTAAACATATGGCTTCAATAAGTCTTCAAAAAGACATGCCTATGATACATAAAGAAAAATATGGCCATGTGTAATCCCTAAGAATGACTGACAAGCTACCAAATAGACCAGCTCTTCTAATATAGGGTTTTTTCATAACAAAGGAAAGACATTGTACAGCACCTCCAAAACAGGGATTGTTTCAGTCAGTAAGGATAAGCTACTGTTAATTAGTATCATCACCTGTAATAATTTTGTTCAGAAGGGATGGGAGAAGTTAAGGAAACTTTTTCCTGCTGACAGTATTACACCCTGTAGTGGAGCCTTATATCAGCAATTCAGTGGGAGGAAGTCATGTGGAAGCATTTCTGCATTGTTCCCACGAGCGCTCATCTCCTAATTTGCATTAAACTAGTAGGCAGTTGACACCAGTTTGGATCCATACCTGTAAATCTTCTATTATGAGATGAAAGTATTAAAGCGCTGCTTAAATAAACCTGCTTCCTCCCCAGGTTGAACAAAGGAGATCTCTAATACAAATTAGATTAGCCCTATATACATATATATGCTTTATATACATTTTAAACTAGGAATTTGTCTTATTCAAAATTATCCATCAGCCTTAGCTCTCAGCTGAAAGCCTTTACTCTACTTATTTAATAACTATAACAAAGCACTCTTATAATTAGATAAAAATAGTAAATAATCAAAACTGATTTGACAGACCTAGTAAAGGCCTGATCCTGCACTGGTGTAAATCAATATAGCTCTATTGATTTCAATGGATCTACTCCCATTGACACCAGGTGAGGACCTACCCCAACATTATTTTCTATTTTCTTTTAAAACTCTTTAGTTTATACAACTTGGATTTATACCTATATATTCCTCAGCAGTCTATCTAATCATATGAAATCAATTAGTCTTTCCCTTTTCTGGTGTTATGGCATAATTATACAACTAGCACTAGGCATGGAAGGCTATTACAGAAGACTATTGTTCAAAGGAGATCACAAATATCTTGGAACAGGGAACTGCCTTCTTAATTTGTTGGTAAAGGATCATAGTCACTTATGGCACTATATGAATAACAATAAAAATAGTTGATATTGCCCAGAGGGTGGACAGCTGTTGGGAAGATGATGGTCCCTGGCAGTGAAAATGAGTGGATAATGTAGCAGTGCAGGGAAGGATCTATTCAAGTAACATGTTCCTGCCTTACCAGTACCTGACCTATATCTACCTCACGTGTATTTGGGGCTAGGTTGGACAAATTTTCTCTGGCTGGGAATAAAGTTCACTCTGCCTTTAAATGATAAGGCAAAAAGGAAGATGTGCAGTTAGTTTTCAAAATGAGCAAGCAGAAAGATAAGGCCAAAGTGCTGAGGAATTGACCTACAATTGACCACCACAGGGATCTTTGGGAGAAGGAATGTGAAAACAGTCCAGTGAAATTTTTTTTAGGGTCTAATAATACACTGACAGCCACTGGGAACAGCAGGGCAAGAAGACTGATAGATTCATCAGGTATGGTTTGGCCCTACTGCAGGTCTGCTTCACTGAAATTGTTTAAGATTTTTTACAGATGCTTAATCTGGGTCGGAAAGGGGAGGGGGCAAAGAGGGAGGCTGGGAATTTCACTATTAGTGAATGCAACTCCCTGCTCTCCCATGAGAATACTACTAGAGTCCAATCTGTTTAGTAATGCAAGAGATAGCTTGCCTATTAAGGCCAAACAAAGGATAGAGAGGGAGAAAGAAAGAAAGAAAGAAAGAAAGAAAGAAAGAAAGAAAGAAAGAAAGAAAGA
>NW_020664409.1:14089774-14176012 GCF_002925995.2 Terrapene triunguis
AGAAAGAAAGAAAGAAAGAAAGAAAGAAAGAAAGAAAGAAAGAAAGATGAGGCGGGAAGGGGGGATAAATAAAAAAACAACCTACATACCTGCCTGAATACAACTCATTTGTTGGAATTTACACATTTCTGTAAATGAATTAAATTGCTAGATACTGAAGTGATGTACCTCAGCAAAAATCATGCATTGGAAACCAACAACAAACACAAACTTAGAGCCCAAACCTGAGACTTTATTCAGTGTTTACTCAGGCAAAATTCCCAGTGGCTTAAATGAGAGTTTTGCTTGAGGAAGGCCTACTGTTGGGTTTTAAAACCCGCACCCAAATGCACCTTCACGCTTTGCTTATCTTTCTTCCTATCTTAGAAATTTTCAACAAGCAATTATTTTTAAAATAGCTCATCTTATTTCATTGTTTTCCTGAGACAATGTCACTTTGTATGCCTTGTACTGTTTTCTCTAACCCTGACAACTTGTATATATTGGATGAAATCCTGGCCTGATTGAAATCAATGCTAAAATTCCCATTAACTTTAGTTAGGCCCAGATTTTGACACAGCAGAGAAACAGTGGGCTAGATTCTTAGCTATATTGAGCAAGAAAGATTGCTCTGAGCCACCTTTCTGGTCTTCTGATGCTGGGGCCACCAGTGTTGAATTGGCCCCAAACACTATTTAGAGCATTGGTTTAGAGCCTGCTCTAAATTAAGCCTCCAGGGAGTGGTCCCATCAGGACTCACTCTTCCATTGGTCAACAATTATGTGGAACACTTTAATTTCTTCCCTTCATGCATCCACCCTGACATACTTCCTCTTGCTCCTCACTTCCAGTATGCCTCCAACAACCAATGTGATGTGAGCTACTCTGCCTTTAAGCCAGTTGAGAATTCCTCTGCCACCTGTTTGGGGCAGATGTAAGTCCTCTTTGCATGGCTCTACCAGGAGGAAGATTTGACCCTGTATGTCAGTCCCAATGGTACTAATAAGCCACAAGGACTTGCCATCTGTGAGTAAGGCTGTCCCTGGAAACTACATGTATCATCTCCATGAAGAAACACACAAACACTTCTCACCATTTTAGTGGCCAATAACCCGAATCTGCTTCTTCATCTGTGCCTTAAATGCTGCAACTGCTAGTCTGGGCCAAGAAGGGATGTTTATAAGTGAAAATTGAAACAAAAGGCAAATATAAAGCACACTAGAGATGTACCTCTTCAGAAGTTCAAATATATTCTGCTCTGGGATTTTGGTTTGGGTCCATTTCAATCTAGATCACTTTGTACATTTCAGGATCAGGCCCTAAGCTTGCATGTATTCCCAGGCAGAACCATCCATCTTTATAAAAACATTGTTCTACAACACCTCATGCAAAAGTCTGGAATGATGTGAGAAATAACTTAATAATAATAATAAAACCCACTGTGTGATCTGCCATTCATTTAAGCAACTATGCTAAATTCTATACTAAAATATAAAGCAACAATGGCTTTACTTATGGGTATATTACTCAATTGTATTAATTATTGTTTATCATGCTTGTTATTTTGACTACAGCCTTTTCTGTATGGAAACAATGATTGTTTATCTGAGCTCACATTAAGACAGCAAAAAATATGTGTTGTCAATCTCAGTATCATTGTTAAAGGATCATTTCTGACAGCAGCTTCTGTGAGGGTATTTTGGAAGGTAAATGATACCTTTACAGTAAATTGACTTTCAGGAAAAAAATACAGATGTACAATATTGTAAAAAGAACCATGATATTTCCTGATGCATGTCATACTAATTATACCATATTTATAAAGAACAGTAACAAACTGTATGCTTTAAAACTGTTTGTGATGATTTTGTTGTTGTTTTAATGTTTCACGATGCCTTTTACAGTTCTTTTAAAACAGAGGCAGATATTTGTATGACTAGGGGCCTGATCCAGTTTATTCATGGGAGTAGACCTCTAGGGGTCAGTGGGACTACTCACGTGCATAAAGTTACAAATGTGCCTAAAAGTGCTTGTAGTTTCATGCCTCTATTACGTGATTCAGTGTGTTCACAGTTCCTCTTTTGCAGCACAAATCTGATTTGTTTTCAAAATAAAAAAGCAAACAGGATGCCACATGAATATTAGGAATAATTTCTATTGAAATTATGAAACAATTTAGTGCTAGATCCTACAGACACTTACACATGTGCTTACCTTCACTCATGAGAGCAGTCACATTGATTTCAAAGGGACTACACAGTTGAGTAAAGTTAAAACATTTTCAGGATCTGGCTCTACCAGGAGGAAGATTTGACCCATAATAAAGGCATAGAATTTTTCCAAAATACAGAACTTTAATTTTGAATACTAAACGTTGACTCCAGCTTTGACTGATTTTATTGAAAGAAAGAAAAGTATACACAATGGGTAAATCAAATAAAAAGACCCTAACTCCTGCTCTCTGAATTGGAAATTGAATACATTCTGAATTCTATATTTTTCTGACAAAAGTTCCCAGTTACCATACTTCAGCCTTGATTATCAAGTTAATTGGGATTCACTTTCACAATAAATGACTATTCTTGTGAAAATGTAGTGGTACCAAATTCTTTACGTTTCCAGTTTTGCAGTGACTATTACAATAATGTTCCTTCTTTTATATAAGCTGATAGATTATAGTCCTCTGCGAAATGGTCTCAGAAAGGTTATTGAGCGCATAATGGTGGCAAGGGATGATATAAACAGTCATCTAAGAGCATGGCAAATCAATCATAATTAACACTGAGTTACTTCCAGCATACAAAGACTCTGGAGCGAAAAGTCATTGGAAAGAATCACTGGACAATGTGCAGATATGGGAGGTTTCATAACTTCAGGTCTCCCTGAGTTTGAACTATTTTTAAACACCGTCATGTGTAAGATCAGCTTTAGGCGGGAATACAAATGGAGAAGTCCAAGAATGATAAATTGGGAGAATTTCTATCACAGGTTAAGTATATGCTATATATTTTTTGTATGTGCATCTGAGCACTCAGATTTATCTACTTTAGTATGTTCCAGTACGTTTGTGTAATGTAACAGACCCTTTCCTGTGTCATCAGGACTGCATTGCAGACAACTTTTTATTTCAGAAGGTTGAAAAAACTACTAGGGGGGAAGCTGTTCTAGACTTGATTTTAACAAATAGGGAGGAACTCGTTGAGAATTTGAAAGTAAAAGGCAGCTTGGGTGAAAGTGATCATGAAATCATAGAGTTTGCAATTCTAAGGAAGGGTAGAAGGGAGAACAGCAAAATAGAGACAATGGATTTCAGGAAGGTGGATTTTGGTAAGCTCAGAGAGCTGATAGGTAAGGTCCCATGGGAATCAAGACTGAGGGGAAAAACAACTGAGGAGAGTTGGCAGTTTTTCAAAGGGACACTATTAAGGGCCCAAAAGCAAGCTATTCCGCTGGTTAGGAAAGATAGAAAATGTGGCAAAAGACCACCTTGGCTTAACCACGAGATCTTGCATGATCTAAAAAATAAAAAGGAGTCATATAAAAAATGGAAACTAGGACAGATTACAAAGGATGAATATAGGCAAACAACACAGGAATGCAGGGGCAAGATTAGAAAGGCAAAGGCACAAAATGAGCTCAAACTAGCTACGGGAATAAAGGGAAACAAGAAGACTTTTTATCAATACATTAGAAGCAAGAGGAAGACCAAAGACAGGATAGGCCCACTGCTTAGTGAAGAGGGAGAAACAGTAACAGGAAACTTGGAAATGGCAGAGATGCTTAATGACTTCTTTGTTTCGGTCTTCACCGAGAAGTCTGACGGAATGCCTAACATAGTGAATGCTAATGGGAAGGGGGTAGGTTTAGCAGATAAAATAAAAAAAGAACAAGTTAAAAATCACTTAGAAAAGTTAGATGCCTGCAAGTCGCCAGGGCCTGATGAAATGCATCCTAGAATACTCAAGGAGCTAATAGAGGAGGTATCTGAGCCTCTAGCTATTATCTTTGGAAAATCATGGGAGACGGGAGAGATTCCAGAAGACTGGAAAAGGGCAAATATAGTGCCCATCTATAAAAAGGGAAATAAAAACAACCCAGGAAACTACAGACCAGTTAGTTTAACTTCTGTGCCAGGGAAGATAATGGAGCAAGTAATTAAGGAAATCATCTGCAAACAGTTGGAAGGTGGTAAGGTGATAGGGAACAGCCAGCATGGATTTGTAAAGAACAAATCATGTCAAACCAATCTGATAGCTTTCTTCGATAGGATAACGAGTCTTGTGGATAAGGGAGAAGCTGTGGATGTGGTATACCTAGACTTTAGTAAGGCATTTGATACTGTCTCACATGATATTCTTATCGATAAACTAGGCAAATACAATTTAGATGGGGCTACTATAAGGTGGGTGCATAACTGGCTGGATAACCGTACTCAGAGAGTTGTTATTAATGGTTTCCAATCCTGCTGGAAAGGCATAATGAGTGGGGTTCCGCAGGGGTCTGTTTTGGGACCGGCTCTGTTCAATATCTTCATTAACGACTTAGATATTGGTATAGAAAGTACGATTATTAAGTTTGCGGATGATACCAAACTGGGAGGGATTGCAACTGCTTTGGAGGACAGGGTCATAATTCAAAATGATCTGGACAAATTGGAGAAATGGTCTGAGTTAAACAGGATGAAGTTTAACAAAGACAAATGCAAAGTGCTCCACTTAGGAAGAAAAAATCAGTTTCACACATACAGAATGGGAAGAGACTGTCTAGGAAGGAGTATGGCAGAAAGGGATCTAGGGGTTATAGTGGACCACAAGCTAAATATGAGTCAACAGTGTGATGCTGTTGCAAAAAAAGCAAACGTGATTCTGGGATGTATTAACAGGTGTGTTGTGAGCAAGACACGAAAAGTCATTCTTCCGCTCTACTCTGCTCTGGTTAGGCCTCAGCTGGAGTATTGTGTCCAGTTTTGGGCACCGCATTTCAAGAAAGATGTGGAGAAATTGGACAGGGTCCAGAGAAGAGCAACAAGAATGATTAAAGGTCTTGAGAATATGACCTATGAAGGAAGACTGAAAGAATTGGGTTTGTTTAGTTTGGAAAAGAGAAGACTGAGAGGGGACATGATAGCAGTTTTCAGGTATCTAAAAGGGTGTCATAAGGAGGAGGGAGAAAACTTGTTCACCTTAGCCTCTGAGGATAGAACAAGAAGCAATGGGCTTAAACTGCAGCAAGGGAGGTCTAGGTTGGACATTAGGAAAAAGTTCCTAACTGTCAGGGTGGTTAAACACTGGAATAAATTGCCTAGGGAGGTTGTGGAATCTCCATCTCTGGAGATATTTAAGAGTAGGTTAGATAAATGTCTATCAGGGATGGTCTAGACAGTATTTGGTCCTGCCATGCGGGCAGGGGATTGGACTCGATGACCTCTCGAGGTCCCTTCCAGTCCTAGAATCTATGAATCTATGAATCAGCAAGGACTGGGGGAGGGATAGCTCAGTGGTTTGAGCATTGGCCTGTTGAATCTAAGTTTGTGAGTTCAATCCTTGAGGGGGCCATTCAGGGGTCTGGGGCAAAAATCTGTCTGGGGATTAGTCCTGCTTTGAGCAGTGGGTTGGACTAGATGACTTCCTGAGGTCCCTTCTAACCCTGATATTCTATGATAATACCCTGAATCTTCAATTTCAAAGCACAGGCTTCTTCCACTTTAGCTTAAGGAGTAGTTATATTAGCTGGAAACAGCTGTGATGATGAGCCAAAAGAGGGGGATACAGGCAAATGATGCACATCCCCCTTTGTCATGAAAAGTGCATCCTAAGCATCTGAGGTCCAAAGGAGTTCAAATCCCCCATATAGGCTATCATGTGTTAATCAACCCCCATACTTTAGGTCATCAGTGGAGATTTAACCTGGGATATTCAATAGCAGAAATACATACCTCCACATCCTGATCCATTAGCTGGTAATAGCAGTAGGCTCTTATCCTCATGCAGACTAGCCCTGAGTGGAAGACATAATGCAGTTAGCCAGTATAATATATATCTCACCTATTTAATATATGGCCATGATACCTGTGGAATAAATTCTTTTATTTCTGTACTCACAATAAACTCCAGAACCATATGATAAAACATTATTATTTGGTTGTATTACAGTAATGCCTACATTCCTCAACTGAGACCAGAAGCCCATTGTACTAGCCACTTGTACATGTGCATGGTAAGAGTAGTCCCTTCTGCAAAGAGCTAACTGTCTAAATAGACAAGACAATTAACCAATAACCAGCTTGATTACTCAGATGGCCTGAGGATTGGGGGAGCATAAAAGTAGCTTACAACCACTTTTACACCACTTAACTCCCACATTCTTCAGTCACAGCTGTGACTGAGAGTTTTGTTTTCAGTCCCTTTGTCAATTCTGGGGAATCCAAATATTAGTGGTGGATTTGTTAATATCCACATGTCCCCATGAGCAAATCAGGAAAAGACAGTAGGACTACTGGCCTTTATCTTTATTTCTGAGAGAGAATGGAAGAAGGCAAACAGACAGAGGATCTCTAACCCAATGAAATTAACAATATGGGTCCGTCTTCCTTTGGTGGGCTCAGGGAAAGGTTGTATATTTTCCTTCATCAAAGGGAGACTGTTACAGAAATTGCTTTCCATGAGCTATTTCAATGTCTTGTCTTGAAAGACCCTGGATTGGAATGTAACATTTTGCTCCCATTTAACTATTTCTATTTTAATTAAATTGTCTAAGAAGCAAAAGAAAACAAAAAGACCATGAACCTTGCTGTTGATATTTAGATGAGTAACTTTATTATCAATTAATTGATATCTGTGCTTTTTCATTGCAGAACTTATACTATTGTCAAAACTAATCTATCATTTTGGGGGTTTTGGTAGTAATATTTCCAAGCATATTAAAATTTTCTCTCCCTCCTTTTTTGTTTTGTTTAGCAAAATATAATTTGAATATAATGATTGTTAAATACCTTGCTGCAACAATATAGCACAGTAACTAAAAAAAGTATTTGACATCACCAGCAGAATTAATGTTCCTCTATTACAAGGTATCATACTATAAATCTGTTATTCTTTTACATTGAACTCAGTGATCATAT
Source organism: Terrapene triunguis (assembly GCF_002925995.2). Classification (NCBI taxonomy): domain Eukaryota; kingdom Metazoa; phylum Chordata; order Testudines; family Emydidae; genus Terrapene; species Terrapene triunguis. The sequence continues at coordinate 14,096,874 of NW_020664409.1, forward strand.
TGAGTGTTTTTCACTAACCAGCCCTAGCTCCGCTTAGATTCCGGGCAAAATACATTTACTATAAAAAACCCAATGCATGAATAACCAATTTAAATGCAATTTAAATACTATTATGGGGGTGAAGCATAATTAATTTTAAAATCATATTTAAATGTTTTTTAGTTTGTGATCTCCTGCCTCATTTAACGTAAGGAGAACATCACTAAATCATTTACTTTGAATATAAGGAAGGCTTACTTTCTGCTCAAAATTTAACTTTTTTATTTCCATTCTTTTTTTTTTAAGCCAGAAGATTTTCCACTGTTGCCTTGATTACCTCGCAAACTGTTTAAAAGCCCCTGCTCACAAAAGAATCCTGCAGAAATGCCGAAGCTCTTATTCACTTCCATTTGGCTTTGTCAAACCTCTCTAGCTTAAAAAATGATGCTACAAATTAGTAAAAAACCACGGAATGTTCTTCACACGCACAAAAAAAGGCCCATAAATATTTTGGTTTGTCCCCGTAATAGTGAAGCCCATGCAACTGAAATAAATTCAATTGGTAAGTTTAAAGAGGGAGATTTTCCAGTGGTGAATCAGTTGCACTGTAATATATAATGATTTAGTTGCATAAGTCCAGCACCTCAAGACATAACCCTGTAATATCCCCCTAATAAATGGGAATAGCAAATATGAACAACTAAAAGTTGAAATGTTGCAATTACACAGAGCTAACTCTAGCGTCCACCACACTGACCAACTGACACCTATTTGAAGGGATTATGTCATGTTCCTTGATATAGTGCTTGATATAGATGATATGTGTTAACAACCATTTAGCAAATCAATCATTTAGGTCCTGATTCATAAATACACAAGCATATGCTTAAATTTAATTTGCCATTTATCTGAACATTTAGCTATAATGGGATTCAAGCACATGCTTTGTAGGAGATTGACTAGTATGTGGCATGGTCTACACTGGGGGGGGGGGTGTCGATGTAAGATACGCAACTTCAGCTACGGGAGTACTGTAGCTGAAGTCGACATATCTTATTCCGATTTACCTCCTGTCCTCATGGCGCGGGATCGACGGCCGCGGCTCCCCCGTTGACTCCGCTACCGCTGCTCACTCCGGTGGAGTTCCGGAGTCGACGGGGAGCGCGTTCGGGGATCGCTATATTGCGTCTTAATGAGACGCAATATAGCGATCCCCGATAAATCGATCGCTACCTGCCGATACGGCGGGTAGTCTGGACGTACCCTAAGATGGGGGCTAGATTTACAAGAGGACTTAAGCACTTAACTGCTACTTTAAGGGCCTAAATCCCAGAATCAGGTCTCCCTGGGATTAACAAAAGCCCCATTCCGCTACTGCTGAACGCTGTAGGTGCCTAACCTTGCTCAGCACCTAAGCTTTTGCAGTAAGAGTTCCCTAGGCAGCCATGTTTCTGTCTCTGTTCACGTGCACTGCTGTTTCACTTTAGGTGTCTGGCCATCTAAGCCTCAAAGCAATGCAATAACTTGCCTGTGGGGCCTGAGCTGGTAAGTGTACTCAGAACTCACCTATCAAATTGGGTTCCCTATGTGAGCTTGGACAAAATAGTGGGGGAAAGAGGGAAGGAACTGTGGAACAGCCTCCATAGGAGACTGAAGGAGCCCCATATCAGAATATCTTATATCCCAATAGTTATTGCATTCACCTGACTGGTGGCAGATCCCTGTTTAAATTCCTTCTCCCAGTCAGGTGGAGGGGTGCCTTGAACACGAGGATCTCCCATATCTCAGATGAGAACCCTAAAGCACTGGCCAAAAGTTGTGAGGAAGCTCCTCTTGCTTTTTCCCTCCCTGGGTTTTTGCAAAAATGGCAGAGGCATCTAATACCAAGAGAGAGTATGCAGCTGAGAATCCCAAGCAGAGGGTGGTATGTCCCTGTAGCCTGGACTTAGGCACCAAACTCCTTGGGAAGGGCAAAATTTAGGACAAACCCCTCACCATGGCCTCTCCATTGGCAAGCGTAGGCAGGGAGCTACCTAGCATGCTTAGCTGTGCCCAGTCATTATACAGAGAACCTAGGCACTGGCTTTTGTGAATCCCAGTGGTTTTCTAGGCACCTAAAAGTTAGGTGTGGTGACACCTAGTGTCACCATGCCTACATTTCTTTGTCAATTTAGCCCTAAGAATTTTGCTGAACTGGGGCCACAGGCACTACTTCCCAGAGAAGTGTTTTTGTGACTAGCTGTAGCGAGGGAGTGTGGTCTGTCTCCCTGATGGATGGGGAGAGAGCTGTGACCACTCCCTGGTGGGCAGAACCGGGATACCTGCGGCCACCCCACCGTAAGCAGAGAGGCGGGGCAGGAACTATAAAAGGCCGGCCCTCCAACTCAGGTGGAGCACAGCTGTCAGAGGAGCAGGACATCTCTTCCCTGCTGCTGGATCCTGGACCCGATGGAGGCTGCTACAGTGCCAGAGACCCGGAAGGACTGCTGGAGCTGCCAGACACTGGGGCACTGAGGAGCTGTTGGGGCTGCCGCTTGCCATTTATAGAATCATAGAATCATAGAATATCAGGGTTGGAAGGGACCTCAGGAGATCATCTAGTCCAACCCCCTGCTCAAAGCAGGACCAATCCCTCAGGTTTACCTGAGCAAGACCGACAACAACTCCGGAACCCAGATACTCCGACTGGGAGTGTAGGAAGGAGCCCAGGGAAGCCGAATAGGGTTCGGCTGTGTGACTGATTGCAGAGTGTTGCGGTCAGATTTCCCCGCTGACCCAGTGACGGACCACTCTGCCACTGTTAGGGCCCTGGGCTGGGACACAGTGGAGTGGGAAGGCCTGCGTCCCCCTACCCCCTGCCACCCCACTGTCAGGGGTGGCAGTCTCCCCACTTTGTGGTCAGGAGGCCTGCATTGGCCTGGCACCCACCTGAACTAGGGCACTAGCTGGTTTGCTGACTCTCACACCAGAGAGCTAATCTCCCCACTGTTGCTCTGCCTGACTGCAGGCCAGAGCCCGTTACCTGAACGGATTGCTCCCCTGATTGAGGGCCCAGGCAAATAGACTCTCTGCTGCTCTGCCGGACTGACTGTAGGTCAGAGCCTCTACTGGATTACTGCAATGCCCTGATTCAGGGCCCGAGCAGATAGACTCGCTGCTCTCCCAAACCACAAGCCAGAGCCAGTAACTGTGTGTTGCCCCACCCTGATTGAGGGCTCCGGGCCTATAGACTTATCGCTGCTCAGCCTGAATGCCTGACTGGGACACTAACTGTGAGCTAATTTCCCCCTGAACCGAAGCACTCTGGAAGTCTCATAGCGAAGGGGGTGTGGTCTTCCACCCTGACAGATGGGGAGAGAGCCGTGACCGCTTACATGAGCATAGATCAAAAGGTAATAGATGTGAATAGAAGTTGGTGTTTTTTGTTTCAGAAAAAGGAATCTAAGATGAAAATCTGTCATTTAATTTGCCATTAAAATATCATCATTTACTAATAGTTACCAGCAGGCAGCATGTGAAATACTGTAGTATTTCCCCATACTTAGAGTAAGTCACAGATTATAAACACTTTGCAGAAGGGACTGTCTCTTGGTTATAACTTTGTACAGTGCCTAGCCTACTACCTTTGGTGATTCCATAATACAGAGAATAAACAATAACAACACTTTATAATAAGGGTACTGTAATTACAGTGTAGTTATGTTACAATTACAATGCAATTAAATTGTAGTTATACTTTTTGGTAATTTTAATTACCACTGGATTCTAATAGTATATGTGTTAAGAGGAATACCAAAGGGGTAATAATAAGTAAATTGATCACATAGTTAACATTCCAGTTTAATAGATTACTGGTGATTACATAATGAAGTGCAAAACCACTGTATAATTACATTGTAACTGCATTCTAAAAACACTCAAATTATGTAGTAAATTATGCACTAAAAAGTGTGGCCAAATAGACAATACCGCAGAATCTCAGACATTGGGGTCTGGTGATTGCTGGTAAAAAGTGACTTTTTAGTGGCAACCATTATAGGTCAGTGATCAGACAACAGTTTAAAACATCACTCTTCCCAAATGTAGTGCATTTTTGCATATGTTGCATGATATATTTGAAGTACTGCTGCAAGCCTTAACAATTGCAGCTGCAAATAATGCAATTAGTCCAGACTGGAGCATTCACTTTAAGTAATGATTAAAATATTAAATATAATTTTTCCAGGAAGGTTAAACCCCACTCCATCTTCCAGAATATAGGCCATATCCTGGGAACCAACACAAAGCCAGATTTCAGACCCCATGTGCTCGTAAGCTCTCAGGGAAGTGGAAGAGAATGGGGAAATGATTCCCCCCGGAGGTCAAAGGGAGTCAGGGTACTGCTTCACACCCAACAATGCAGCCCTGAGGCTGCAATAACCCTTGTCCTCCCTCAATTTTTCCCCTTTCACACACTGGATTGTGGTTGTTTCTGCTGAGCAGGGGCTTCCAGACAAGGCAATTCTGGCCCCTTTGAACATTATTATGGAGATAAATAGCTGCTCTTTTTTACTGTCATATCAAGGGCCATATTTTCAAAGCCACTGTCTTAACCTCAAAATGCAAAATTCAAATTCAAAATTAGCATGCACACCTTTGGACGCATAAGACTCTTTTACACAAATGTCCATTTGCATGCACTAACTATGTAGATTGTGCACTCATATGTTGGCTTGCGTGCACAAACTCTAGAGGTCATTAAAAAAAATACAGTCCTATTAGAAGTACTGAGCCTTTTAAACATTTGGTTGAAATCCTGGCCCTATTGAGGACACTTGCATTGACATTTGTGCACTAAAAATAGTAGTGTAGACACAGTCGCACAGGCAGCCTATGCCATCACATACCACTTCTCATACTACTGTGATATACTACTATTCTGAGCACGCTAGGTCAATGAAAGCTAGCATGAATATATCTATGGAGCTGAGAATCACACTCCCAGCTTCACGTGTAGCCATAGCCTTGGTATTGCCAAATAGTATTCACTGTGGTCAATAATTCGTTTTTACAGACAAGACTTTTCTATTTTAAGTTTATTTCTTTAAAGAGAGTAACTAAGAAAAAGCGGTATGAAAGTTTTTGGCCTCCACCCATCTTGCCTTGGTCTATGCTCTCATCATTTCATGCACTAAGCAGGTTTAGTGTTGGTCAATACTTTTACCACTGACCACCAAGAAAAGGCTGGATGCTTCAGGGAGAGATGCTGATGATTTATTAGGTAACACTCTTTTCTTCAAGCAAGTTTTGTGTAATGGACCAGTAGAGTGCTAAGTGATATTATGTTGCAGAACTTGCCATCTTCTGGATGAAATCTAAATTAAAAGAAGATTAATTCTCCAGGCACTTGTAGCATGAGTAAGAGTGTTAATCCTGGTGTCCTGGACAAATTCCAATTTGGGTGATTACATTGTACCCACCAAAATTCCCTCTGTAGTTTCAAATGTAGAAGTTACTCTTCACTTCCTAAAACCTGCTCTCCAGTATTGCTAATATATTCCACTCAGAATGAGTTAATTTCACTGATGGATAAAGTATTCACTACATTGAAGATGTAAAATAATTTTGGATCTTCAGGATGCTGCGATGCTCAAAGATTTATTATTATTATATTTAGTATATGCAAAACAGTAAGTACATTTAGAAAACATGAAGAATAAAATTATTCACTACGTTAAAAGATGATCATGTAGTATTTTTTCCACAGGATCCCTGCCTCATTCAGTGCACAGGTTGGATGGCAAATAAAGCAAGGTTGTTTAGTAAATGAGGGAGTTGGAAAGAGGTAGTGGTCCTACAGAAAAAGTAACATTTGATCATGTAATTAAAGACTATTAAAAGCATTCAATGAGGCTAAAATTTTACCATTCTCTAGCTGTAAATCTGTAGGCCAGTTTTCATATATAATTGGATAGTTTATGCCACAACATGGTATGTTCAAGCCAGATTGACAGTACCAGAACTTGAAGTCTTGTATTTATTTATTTTTTAATTCACAGAGCAAGGACAATGACCACTCAGTTTCCTCTTACTACTCTGCCAATATGCCTTACCCTCAGTGCTGTTCTGGAGGGAACACCTCTAGGAATGAAAGTCTCCTTATATATTCAGTTCTTGGTTTCCCTGATGAGTAGTAGTAATCTGGTACCGGTTTAGAATCATGGTGACTGTTGTGATAGAAATGCTTGTCCACTGTGTGGAGAGAACATTGACACATTTTATGTAAGTCACTGAACAGTCATCAGGAGACATAAGGGGCAATTCTGGGGCAATTGTGTTGATAAAAGCTCTCCCAAACCTAATAATTTTATGCTAGATACTCTGGATAAAATGTCTTGTTTTATGGTTACATCCTCACCCCATAAAAGCAGCGTTCTACTGCCAAACAATGGTTAATGTTTGTGGTCATTTCAGACCTGGGCCATATTTAGATCAATAATCTAGAAATTAAAGAGTTTCTTTCCCACTGACAATCAGCTGAGCTGCCAGTATAATGTTAAAATAAAACAACAAGGTTTTCTGTATCAAAGTCTGAAGTGGTGATCACTTTCAGCTAAACCTGACAAACACATTAGCATTTTCATTTGCAAATCATCATATGGTTTGGGCCTTTGGGCCCTGATTATCTAAAAGACAAATGCTTTTTTTAACTTCAGGTGTCCATAAATACAAGGTCTAGTTCAAACACAATCTGTTGTATTAGACTTCATGACAAGCATAATAAACCTACATCTTCTTTAGCAAGCACACTTGGAATTTTACAGCTGCAGAAGTTACCAAGTCTGGTATACTATTCTATCTTCTTAATACATTAATTTATTATGCACTCCTCTTAGAAAGAAGTAAAACCTAATGGGTTACTATTTTTTTGTGTGCTATAATTTTATTTTTATATGACCAAGCACAAATTGACCTGTCTGTAAGCGAGATGAACGATGCTAATAATTTTTAAATAGTCATAAGAATACACCTTGGTTCATTCCTTTTCATTTTAAAACTGATTATCCACATTTATCATCACACAAACATTCCTGTTAAAGGAGTTCAACATTTATGATGGATCATGTCAAGTAAAGTCGTGATTTAATGCAAGCAGATACACCATAAATTAAAAATCTAAAGAAACAAATGCCTGAAGGCCAAGGAAAGTGTATATTTAAAAAGCAGTTTATAGGCGATCTATGCACAAAACTCATTATTGCTTAAGAGGAAATGTGTGGGTGTTTTTACCTACTTACAAATAATGCCTAAAATGTTTGAGGTAGGGAAGAAATGAAAAGGAATTAGATAAAGGAGCTACATTATTTGAGGTACTGTCACTTGTCCTGATCTATATAGATTGGATTTGTGCACATTTACTGAACCCAATGGCCTGGATCACCTCTTAGCATAGACGTACCCACATGAAAAGATATGAATGTGGAAAGTTCCATGAGAATGCCCTCTTGAACTTTTTATTGGATTTTTCCTTTGTGGGGAGGCAGGCCTCATCCCCTTCCCCATGGAATGGCCAATGGTATAATAGATTTTAGCTTTTAAAGCCAAAAAGGATGACTGTGTAAACAGAATATAATCCTGACCGCTAATATGTGGTCTTGGTACTTTAAAAGGGCCAATTTTCCAGAGTTGAAAACTGTCCTGAGCAAAACTGACTGGAAGAAAAAAATGTGAATGATAATTGGAGGTTGCATAAGAATGCTTTTTTAGATTCCCCGAACACCACAATTCTGTAATCTTGTAAGAAAGCTATTTTTGGTTTAAAAAATAATCTTGGTTAAGAGGGGGGAGTGAAAGTAGCAAATCAAAATAAAATCACAAATCAGTGCAAATTAGCAGTTATGAAATTCAGACAATTGATAATGGAAGTTAACAGTATCAATGAAAAAAGCAAATGAGAGTCCCGTGGCACTTTAAGATTAACAGATGTATTGGAGCATAAGCTTTCGTGGGTGAATACCCACTTCGTCAGATGATGCGTCTGACGAAGATGCGTCTGACGAAGTGGGTATTCACCCACGAAAGCTTATGCTCCAATACATCTGTTAGTCTTAAATGTGCCACAGGACTCTCGGTTGCTTTTTACAGATCCAGACTAACACGGCTCCCCTCTGATACTTGAGTATCAATGAAAAATCTGTGGTCAGGAGGGTGAAGGACAATAAAGAATTCCTTAAATATAGCAGGAACAAATGATAAACTAACCCTGGTATAGGTTCAATAGTAGGTAAGGACAATAATAGTTTCAATCGTGATGTAGAAAAGGCAGAAGTATTCAATATATATTTCTGTCCTGTCTTTGGAAAGTAGCAGGATCGTATATTCAAATCTTACAGTGATGGAAATACTTTCTATTCCATTACTAACTAGGGAGGATGTTAAATAGCAACTATTAAAATTAAACTTTTTAAAATAAGCAGTACTAGAACACTTTCACTCTAGGGTATTAAAATAATCAGCTGAGGATCTCTTTGAACTACTAATATTTTTTTTAAAAAAAATCTTGGAACACTGGGGAAGTTCCAGAGAAGTGGAAAAAAGCTAATGTGCCAATATTTAAAAGTGGTAAATGGGATAACCGGAATAACTGTAGCCCAATTACCTTGACATCAGTCCTAGGTAATATCAAGGAAAAGCTTATATGAGACACAACAGTAAAGAATTAAAGGATGTTAGCACAATTGATGCCACTCAGCATGGTTTTATGAAAAATAGAGCTTATCAGACTTCACTTATTTTTGATGAGATGAGGTTGGTTGATAAAGGTAAGTGTATAAACATAATAAACTTGAAGACATTTGAGTTAGTCCCACATGATATTCAGGTAAAAAGATGAGCACCATACAAAAAGAATATGAATATTAAGTAGAAGAAGGGAGGTGGTATTACCTCTGTGTACAACATTAGTTAGATCATTATTGGGATACTCTGGTATCTACACAAAGAATGTTGAAAAAGTGGAAAGAGTAAGAAAAAAGCAACAAGAATCTGGATTCAAGATCTGGAAAACATGCCTTATAGTGAGAGACTAAAGGAGCCCAATTTATTTAGTTTATTCAAGAGAGGATGACTGCATCATAGTTTAAAGGTATCTATCTGAGGAAGAGATTTCTGATAGTAGACAGCTCTCTAAGCTAGCCAAAAAAGATATAGCAAGATTCAGGGGTTGAAAGTTGGAGCTAGACAAATTCAGACTAGAAATAGAGTGCACATTTTTAACAGTGAGGGTGATTAATCATTGGAATAACTTACCTAGGGATGTGGTAGATTCTCCATCACTTGGAGTCTTTCTCTCCAGGCTATATGATCTACCTCAACACAGAGGTGCTGGAATTAGAGGTGCTGGGGGTGCTGCCACACACCCCTGTTTTGAAGTGGTTTCCATCATATGCGGGCTTTACAGTTTGGTTCTCAGCCACCCCCTATACAAATTGTTCCAGCACCCCTGCCTCAACTGGAATGTATGGACTTGCTGTAGAAATTACTGGGTGAGGTTCTATTGCCTGTGTTATGCAGGATACCAGATTAGAGTATGACAATGATCTCTTCTGGCCTTAAAAGCTACAAATCTATTATGATCATCTACTTTGCCCCCAGAGCCCAGATATGCTGGGGGCAGGAATTCCAGCACTCCACCTTCTCTATCCCCGACTCTGCATATCCAGTGGAGACACACTGCCAGGGCTTTTCCCAGCCTGAGACTGCCCTCCTTACCAGATTGAAATGCCTGACTTTCAGCAGGATTACATAGTTGCTATTTTATAAGAGGAGAAAAGCTGCAAGCTAATGATTTTTTAAAACATTTTCCAAATCCCACTAATGAAGAATGGGAATATCCAAAATTTAATTCAATCCCAATCCCAGTGTCTCATCTTCACACATATTTAAAACACCCTTCTCCAACTCAGTGAAATAATATCATGCAGCTAGCTTCAATGAAAGTTACAGAATGAAGTCTGAGTGCCAAGCAAAAGCATAACATAAATAGCACAGACATTTTAAAAAATATTGGCCCCCTTAGAAACTATTACATTGTTGTAGGGCTGTAAAACTCCAAGAAATCTTAATGTTATTATGGGATCTCCTCCCCCACCCCCCAATTCATGTTGGCTGAAATTTCCTCCTCCTGCAGAAAGCCCAAGTATTCCTATGCAGGCAAGGTGAAATTTACCCCCAACCATGTGCCACTCTAGCTATTGGGGTGAGGTGGCTTTCGTGGCCCCTATGTGAGGGTGTTGGGGTCACTGGATCCATATAAACATTCATTGTAGCCCATTCCCTAAACCAAAGTGAATTTCTAACATACAAACTAATTCCACAGTGTGCAAGGCATGGGCACCCCCCTGCAACCACTCAGCCTGCTGACCCTCCTCTGCTCCTCACCTGCCTTTTGAGGGGTATGAGGGCAAAAGTGAAGCAGAGTGCCTTGTGTGGGCCCTTCACAAGAGGGATGAATTTCAGCTATTGTGTTTTACTTTACTCCACAAGTAGCTCCATCGGTTTCAGTGGGACTCCTTGCAGAATAAGGTAATGGCACCAGAATTCATCCCTGTTTGGCATCAACTGCAATTACATATAAGTTTATTTTATTAGTTCACGTAGTCGATATAAGTTAATTTAAAATTGTAATCCCTCTGCCGGTGGCCGCTTTTCTTATTTCCACACAAGCCATATTTAAAAAATATATATTCTGAAAGCCTAGAATGATGTATTATAAACATGACATATAATTGTCTGTTTGACTATTAGATGCTACTGTGCTCTGTTTGTTTTAAAAAATAAATACAAAGTAATAATGAAAAGCTATGAAATTATTTAAATACAATTTGTGGTACAGTAAGACTCATGTTAATTGCTAGCGGATGGAAACTAACATGTTGCTCTAATTTCCCCTATGAATCCACTTCCTTCCTTTATTTCCTCTCTCTTCCCATTCCTTTACTTTGTGTTCTTATTTTTTTTGGGGGGGGGCACACACCAAATAAAATATAAATTAAAAAAAGACATGTTTTCATTAAGATAAACAGTCTGTCTTTGAAAATTATGTTTACACTAATTTAAATTTGATTATATTAGAGGACATTTTAAAGAACAAAAATGTGTGGCCTAGTGGTAATTCAAAGTGTTTCTAAAGGTGTGTGTGGAGTAGTTGACGGGAACAGCTACATTACTGTGTGTTTCTTACTAAGAAAATATAGTAAGAAAATGAACAAAACCTGTTTTGTGACTATTCTTGTGTCCAAAGGCTGCACATATTTGAAGAGTGATTTTTATATACTATAACATGATGAGTGATTTTATTTATATTTTAGACCATATAAAAATATATGAAAAAGTTTATAGACTTTCCTAAATCTTTTCCATTTGATCCACATGACTTGATCAAGAAAACAGGGTCTTGGAAATAAAAAAATGTAATGTTATTATACAAGAAAGAAGTAAAAATTTCCCAGTTTTCTCCCTCTAGTTTCTTCCCTGAGGTCAAAGGCCCTGGAGTCTCTATTATTTAAGCCACCATGTATGAAATTCCAGCAAATGAAACCTTTGTCCTGTGTTTCTGGCTAATTATTAGCCAGCTCGGAGCCCTGTTGAGTCAGGTTACAGTGTGGAAAACCCACTTCTCAGGAAACCCTCTTTCCTCCTTCAGAAGGGGCCACTCACTGAAAATCCCTTCACAGGCTGCTACAAAAAACCTTTCCGCTATTCTTCTTCAGAAGAATATATATTTTACCCTTCTGAGATGAAAAGACGAAGGGGCTGAGGCTAAGAAGAGTTGACCAGGAGGCTGGTGACAGCAGTCACTTGAGATCCTTTCAGAGATGCTCTCAAGCATAAATATTTAATCTCCTTCGTTCCCCCTAGTGTGAATAATTTTTTTTCCCCTTCAAGTATCAAAACAAAGTTTTTGAAATGCATATAACCCTGATATTTGATCCATGGCCTCTAAGGGTCAAATATGCACTGACCAGGCTCTTAGAGCCTGCAGAGCTTTCAGGTGGTCACTTTGCACACACCAGGTCATCAATCAAGCAATAATCACCAGGACAAATGGGGGAAGATGCTGGTACAGATGGCTTAAAAGGCCTGGACAGCTGGTCCACTTCAAGCATCCTCTTTATAAGTTTCAGCTTTTGGCCCTTCATGTTTAAAGGGAATTAAAGCCAGTTGTTAGTTCCAATAACTTATCCCTGTATCTGTTTGCTTTAGAAAACAAAACTTATGTGCTACATCATACACTCCAACTTCTGTTTTAATATTAAAGGTCACATCTTCTCAATTAAGAGGTACTCTGAAAGCTAACAGTTGTATTTTTGTTTGTGCAGTTTTATTCATTTGAGATCCTTGCTCTTTTCCTGATCTTGTTCTTTCAGTAATTGATTAAGCAGAAAAGAAGGATGTGGAATTAGAGGAAAAGAGAGAAGTGCACATTTGCATTACTATAGGTAATTTCCCCCAGTATAGAAACAGACTATGGCAAAGTGCAGTGAGCTTCCTAGATATAAAACATACAGTAGTATACTTTTCTGAAACTGGGCCAGTATCTTTAGATTTTGCCTATTGGGTAATAATCTTTATGAGTAAGTTAGTAGCCATTCCCAAAATGTTGATCACATCTGTTTATCAAGTAATATTTAGTGATTATTCTTAGCTTTTCAAGAGAATAGGATGAAATGGTTGGCAGCAAAATGTGTGAAATCATTCTGTCTCTCACCAAGGGAGAAGCAAAATTGACAACCTCCTCCACTCCCAGTATGTCATAACTAGAAATTAGAGCTGCATCAAACTGTTCACTACAGCTGTAAACTCTGGCAAAAGAAAAAGCCCCTCAAAAACTATCTGTCATTTACTTAATAGACTATTTAATGAGAATTGTGAATATACTGAAATTAGGAAGGGGGCTTTGGAGAAGTCTGGCTGATCATAACACATTTAGTACTTTCTAGAGGTTAAAAATACTTAAAGTATCCCTCTCTTTTTCTCTCATCATTTTTAGGAGTTACTCTAAAAGACTTTAAGTTCTAGAACCTATGAAAACAATGCGTGTTGGTTTCTACCATCTCTAAACCTAAAGGCACACAATGAAAATGTAACACCAAAATTTGCAAAAAGTATGCAAAAATTTGAACCACAGAGAGAATAGGAAAATTCAAACACAGGCGCTGAAAAAAGAGGTCCAGAAACAAGTAACTTACAGAATGAAATCACTATATTATGGTTTAGTTCTATTTACAACAAAACTGCATTTCAGACTTCTTTCCTTCTCAATGCAAGAGAAGGTAGAAGAGAGAGAGAGAAAACAAGCTTTGAGACTGTTCTCTTCTCCCCAAAATAAAGCAAAGGTAAAAAATTGAGAGAGGGAAGCAAGAATTGTGGCATTTGAGCTAGACAATTGCCACCTCTGCCTCCATTGTTGGCATTGTTGCTGCTTGGAGTGTCATGGAAATCAACCCAGAAAAAGAAAGACATTTTAATGAAAATACTTTAGGACTAGTACATGTAAATTCACCCCATAAAAGCCTTGAATCATGTGACCCATTATGTCCAGCAGCAGTTTATTTCTAGAGTCTGTCAATACTATTACATATGTCAACCAGCGTAGGAATGAAATATCACTTATGATGACTGTATTATCGGGACTTTTCACAATATTCCCAGTCCTTGCTGGCCTGGGAAGTGGGGGAATAACTGTGTAAGTAGTTGCTATCAGATATCCCACACAGCAGTGTACTTCATTGCCTCTCTAGACCACCTTCCCACTGCAGAATATTTTTTACTGAAGGATATATGTGTGACAAAATGAACTGCAGTATAGCAAAGCTGGCACCCTGTATTTAAATATATTGTGTGCAGTACATAAAAATGATTCATCCTCTACACAGAGAGACTACGAATTACCATACTTGACCCCAATGAACATTGCCAATAGTCCATTATTCAGTGTTTCCTCTTCTACTACTAGATCCCTCAAAAGGAAATAATCTAGAGCTGCTGTAGGCAATAGGAATTAAAGAACTTTTGGCAGGTGCTATGTAGAAGCAGTGTCCATCTAATTTCAGTTGAAACAAGCTCTTCACCAGCATCCCCAACTGTGGAGAAGGGTCAAGAATCCAATAGCAAGCCATCAGAGCTGTGGTAGCAGAGAGAGTGTAGTGCTCAACCTGCTGACAAGGTGGGTCAGGGTCAAAGGACTCTATTCCTTTCTCCCTGTCACCTCTTCAGGAATCCTCAACAACTGCTACTCTGCTGTTCTCAGGCTAGCAAATTCAGAATCCAACATCTGCAATACACACATGGTTAAGGTTGTATCTGAGCCACTGCTGTGCCATTTGCAAATCATGCTAAATGCCAGCTGCTTTACTTCAGGTGGGCTAGGCGAAGCCATTGAAGAGACAGTCCACAGCACAACGAATCAGATAGCGTTGTTTCCCAAGGCATTAACCATGCTGCTTGAAGTGCCCATGGGATCTATGGACATTATCAGTGGTGTAACAAGGCCCTAGAAGGTCTTGGGGCAAGAATAGGTTAGGGCCCTGTAAAAAGAATCTCTCTGGGATCCCTCGTCATGCCCAGTTTCCATCATAGGGCTGGCCTAGTACAGGCCACAGCCTCTTAGTCATGGTAGTGGGCTGGCCTTTGTGGGCTTGCTTACTTCTCGGTGGGGGAAAAGCAAAAGTTCAGGTCAACATGAACCAAGCACCTCCTGGGCCAATAACAAGGCAAAAAAAAAAAAAAAAGTCTGTACTTCAGTGGTGCCAGGGTAGCAGCTTTGTTGGAATACTTATGGCTGTGCGGCCACGTCAGCCCCTCCTGCATCAGACTTACCCTTGGGATCTGCTGAACTCCTGGCAGAGCTGGGAGGCTTCTGACATAAAGGTTCCTCCTGCTATTCAGAAGTTACTCTAGTCTCTCCCTTCTCAGGACTTCCCCCTTGTGTACTGCAGCGTCCTCCTTTTAAAGCCTTCCTGCCTACCATTCACGATTGACAGGGCTGGAGGGGCAGGGCTATGTTAGTACACAGAGCCTCCCAAGCGCCTTCCCTGTCAGCATGGGGATTAGACACCCCACCACATACCCTCTCCCTCAAAAACGACCCTGGGAAGTTGTGTTTTGTGATGGGCATAGTGTCCTTGTCAGGTGTAGTGACCATGCTCTGAGAAAAGAAATTCACATTTTTCTGGGCCTTGTTGGCTCCCTGGGACACCTGGAATCTGTACAGTTGTAGGGCTAGGTAGCAATTCATGATCCTCGCGTTCATGTCTTGCATCGTGTACGGCCACCAGATGGGCACATGGTCTGCAATCAGCAAAAAGGAGGTCTCCAATAGGTAATACTGTAAGGCGTCCATGGCTCACTTAGCAGCCAGGGCCTCCTTTTCAATTACTGAGTATGCATTTTCACATGGAAATAATTTCCGGCTTAGGTACAATATGGAATGTTCCTCTCGTGAGAAGATCTGAGAGAGAGTACTGCCCCAAGCCCTATGTTCAATGTGTTGGTGTGGGGTATGAACTCCTTTGAAAAATTCAGGCTTGAAGAGCACCGATTCACAGCATAAGCTCTGTTTTAATGTTCTAAAGGCTTTATTGCAAGCATCGAACCACTGCACGTTCCATGGTTTCCCATCCCCCATCAGGTCAATGAGGGGAGCCGCAATAGTTGCAAAGTACAGCATGGAAAGCCTGTAATACCCAGCCAAATGCAGAAAATGTCTAACTTGCTTCTTGTTTGTGGGCCTTGAGTAGTTGGCCAAAGCCTGCACCTTGTCCACAAGTGGGCATATCTGCCCACATCCCACCATACAACCCAGGTCTGTGGCTTCGTGGTTCCCAATGCTGCACTTAGACAGGTTGACAGGCCAACGCTGATGATCAACTGCAATACAGTGGTAACATGGCTGATATCTTGTCTATATATAACTATGCTTTCTAAACAAGCAGCGGTGTATCACCCATGCAGAAAGAAGACTTGGTCTATTAGTCTTTGAAAGGTCACTGCCACCCCATGCAGCCCAAACGGTATTGTCTGAAAGTGGTACAGTCCTAATGGTATGGCAAATGTGGTCTTCCCTCTGGAGTGAAGGGAATCTGCCAATAACCTTTTGTAAGATCAAGTGTATACATGAAACTTGCTGCCCCAAGATGTTGCAGTAGCTCATCTATCCTAGGCACATGGGGTATGCATCAAACTTGGAAATTTCATTAGCCTTATGAAATCTCATCGTGCCATCAGATTTTGGGATGAGGACTATGGGCTTCACCACTCACTGTGTGACCCCTCCATCACACCCAGGTCCAGCATAGTTTGGAGTTCAGTCTTTATGGTGTCTCACATCCTCTTGGGTAAGGGTCGAGCAGTCTCTCTTACAGTATGTCCAAGTTCCTTCTCAGTGTGATAGTACATCAGGTGGGTATGTCCCAGAAGGGCTGAAAACACCTAGGGCATATGCCTTTATCAGCTGGCCAAGCTGAGTGTTTTGGTTTGCCCGTAGTGTCCCCCCCATCTCAATAGAGCTGGTTCTTACCGTTGTTGGGATCTTGGGGCCTAACTCAGGGTCTGTGGCAAGAGGAGTGGTAAAAAGGGTCTCCTTATCATGCCAGGCCTTTGGTAAATTGATGTAGTATATTTGGATTTCTCTCCTTTTCCCCGGGTGCCATATCTTGTAGTCTATGTGGCCCAAATTATGCAGTACTTCAAAACCGTACTAATTGTGCATAGACCCGGAGATCATTTGTTTTGGTTTGTATGTCTCTGTGGGAATGAGACAGCAAGTTGATGTCATCAGCAAAGTCAAGGTCCTCTAACTTCTGTGTAAAAGTCCATTGTATGTCTCTTGCTTGTCCTGTGGTTTTTCACTTAACCCAATCCACCACTAGTTTAAAAAAAAATGCATGACATAAGACATCCTTCTCTGACATCCTTAGTAACTTTGAATGGTTTAGTCAGGTCACTGTTATGTATTACTTGGCATGTTATATTTTCATAGAAGCACTGAATGATGTTCACAAATTTTAGAGAAACTTTACTGCATACTAAATTCTCAAAATCTAGCCTATTTTCAAAATTGTATGTGGGACTCCCAGTGAGATGAATGGGAGTTCCTGGACCATTTAGAAAATGCAGGCATGATACACTGGTGAGCTGTTTGTTTTTTCCAGATTACTTTCCAGAAACATGTATAGATATTTTTCATTCATTTTTACTGCTCCCACTTTATTTCCGTTATGTACAGACAGACTCTTTTCTGCTGTCAGAAACACCATTTGGACGACATTTCCTTTTGGGCTTTGTTCCCTCCTCTGCCGCTTCTCCCTCCCTCTCCCTCACCCCCGCCACCTCCCAGACTTCAGTAAAATACACTTCAGTGGTTGGGATTTCCCATTCATCCCTGATTAAAACAAAGCCAGTAAAGTTTCCCCCAGCAAACCATGTGCCTGTTTTAAAGCAGCAGCAGCTACCGGCTCTGGTTTTGTTGAGGATGAAAAGAGGGCATCGCAGCTGTAAGGCAGCACAGACGTGTGAAATGGGTTTCACACGCTGCTCAGCTATCAGTGGGGTGGCCATGTATGATTCAGTCTGTGTTAAGTCAAAAAAAAAGGAAAAGCCTTCAAAGCCACGCCAGCCATCACCTCTTACAAACTCTAAGTACCCCTTTTGACTGCCATTGCTTTGCTGAAAATAACACATTTAGTCATTTGTCATAATTATAAGAGTCCCAATGACATGGAATGCAGGCCCGCCTTTTAATGCTGCCAAGACTGTTATAATACAGCCAGCAGGGGGCTGCTGCTGTGAGCAAATCACAACTGCGGTGCCAGTTAAATTCCAACCGAAAGGTCAGACGTGACCTTTGTGAGTAGTTCATCTCAAATGATTGATCTGCTAGCAACAAAACTAATAATTACACAGCTCTTCATTTCCATTCGTCTTTGTAACATGAAATTTATCCCAGTGTGAAGGATCCAGGCCATGTAGGAGTAAATTGGTGAACCATAAACTTACTAAAACCCCACAGGTGCAACTCAAGTCTTCTCTTTTACCCCCCTTCTCCCAGACACACACACCCCGCTTCCCCCCCCCCCCACTCTGCAGATATTTCCTGAAGACAACCAAACAACACATTAGTTGTGGTTTATATTTTTGTCTTATATTTTCTATAACACCAAAAGATCTTGATCCTGCTTTCCTCTCTTCTCATAAATGTGCTCATTGGTGTTCTATTGCATTTTCATTACACATAAAATCTTACAAAAATGGGATTTGAAATTAACATATTTTATATGAAGAGCATCGCCAAGTTCATTTTCTTCTGCTTCTCCTTATGTTACCTAGATGTCAGACTTTTTGAAACAGACGTACAAAAATCTCTCCCTCTCATTGAGAAAGACCCTTTATCCCCGAGAATGAGTTAAGAACCCTTCAGCAGAGTGAGTGTAGGGCTCCCACAGGGATTGCTGTATTTGACAGAAACCATCAGCAGGAAAATGTTTGCCCGATATTTGCATCATTTATGTATTTGAGTGGAACTGTTTCATTGTGATGGGAGGTCAAACAACCTACCCAAAAGATCAACAGGCACTTTCAGGAAAAACCCCAAACTGAATGGGGAGCACAGGATACACCAGGGCTACCTGGCAAAGCAATGGAAAGGAGATTGTCTCAATGAAAAATGTTCCCTGTTTGCCTAATGTAAAAAAAAAGCATCAGATAACTGTTTTCAAATGAAACAATACTGAACATCATAAAATCCCTGCAGTGGCAAATCTTGGAGCCCTTACTGAATTATTACTCAGGGCTTGTCTACATGAACATTTACTTGACAGCCAGCTGGGGTATGAATCTTTTGTGCACTATCCTGCCATGCACTAACTCTCCATGCGAACCCTGCTCATGCGCACTAACAGTTTGTTAGTGTGCTTTGATCTACCCGCTTTGAAATGGAAGTAAACTAAAACACACTAATGCAGTATTAGTGCACATCAGCAGGGCTTACATGTGCAGTTACTATGTGGCAGGCTAGTCTGGGATAAATTCACACTCCAGTTTGCTGAGAACTCAATGTTCATGTAAATAAGCCCTCAGAAAAACTCTTAATGAAGTCTATGGGGAAAAAGTACACACTGAACAAGGACTTCAGGATCTGGACCTTAAGTATTGAAGTGAGGCTATATAGTTTTATTCAAGACCCCATTATACTTACTTAGACCCATTCTTACTTATGTATAAGGAAGTGTAAATGGGTGTAACTTACAAACCAAGGAACAGAAAGAAGGTGCACATTAAACTAAGCTGGGGGCTTCTTTAACATACACTTTTTTGGGGGGGGGGTTTACTGGTTTGTAAATTACACCCACTTAGATTCCCTTGCAGAATGCTAGAGGGTCTGAATAGCCCTAAAGGAGTCTAAGTCAGTGTGACTTACACCACCTTATGTATCACCTCTGAATTTGGTCCATTCCAAAGACCTTCCATTTATAAACTAGCAGGGAATCACAAAATTTGAGATATCTGGTTTATTTAGTCCAAAAAGAGAAAATTCTGGCATTTGTAATATCATTGCAGTGGAACACCAAACTACATCATCTGTTGGATTCATCAGAATGTCTGCTATGAAATGCCCCTCCAGTCCTGTACACAACTTGACAGTAAGCATAGTATTATAATTGGCTAGATTCTGCCACTCACACTGAGTAATTCCTTCCTCTGTGAGTAGTCCTATTAAAATCAGTCTACTTGTGGAACAAGGTTGTACTCTGCATGGTAAAGGTGGCAAAATAAAAACCCTATATTAGTAATGGGCCAAATCCTGAAGTTCTTATTCTGTTTTTATGTAATCCCCGGATTTAAGGCCCCCAGGATTTAGCCAGTTTTTAGAAATGTTTGATAAGTGGTTATTCTATAAGCAGCATTCCAAATGAGAAGGCGGCCCAGTACAGTATAGCAGATATGGACGCCGTTGAACAGGTCTGATTAGATTTTCAAATTAACTGTTTTCACCCTCTCTGATTTTATTTCCCTTTAGTCTTCTGTTTCACTCTTTGCATCATTTTCTTCTTGTTCATCTGTAATGACTAAACTTTCATTTAATTCAGAAAAAGTGCTGGTGCTCCGCTGTGACTGAAAAAAAAAGAAAAGTGCAGGAACCCAGTCCATAGCAGCTGCTGCTTACTTTAAGCACTGTATATAAGGTATTAAACAACCTACTTTATGTTCCAATAATATTAACATGAACCAGGATATTCAAAGTTAAAGCTGAAATTCTCTCCTTAAGTCATCACATTGTGTCTAGGTACATTATTGCAGCACTTAATCAGGGGGCCTCAGAACAGTGGGGAGTTCATACCATATGTGCAATAATACCTAAGCACAGTGGGGTGAGTTAAGGACAGAGTTTTAGACTTAATTCTGAATTTCTTGAGTTCTAAATCAGATCCTTAATGATTTTGTACATTCTACACTGAACATGTTGGTGTTTTGCTTTTCTTTAAAAGATGAAGAAAAGGACAATTGCTCATAAAAGCAAGAGAGTGGATAGCTACCCTGTAAGTACTGGACATGATTTAGGTTTACATAATTTTTAAACACATTTGCTTAATCAGTTTCACCACAGTGTTTTGATCAAAGCAGAAACAGTATATTGTTTAAATGTGAACTTCATAGTTTTTAAGATATCTAGTGTAATACAACAGAATTCAATTTTCTATAGTATCTTTAATACTCAGGGATAGATCTTGGCAAGTATTGCAAAATACATTCTGGAAATAGTCAATTTTTTTTAATCTACTCCATATATATTCACAGCATCTTTAGGTTTGTTTTCTGCAACTATTCTTGCAAATGGTGAATATTTCCAAAAAGTGATAATTTTTAGCAAATACTGCAGAATTTTCATGGAAAACAAACTTCAGATGGGAAGACATTTTGAAGGATAAAGTAAATGATGAATTATGAATTATTTGCCCAGCTCTGACTCAGGACATATGCTGATTGATTCATCATCTATGCATCTCCCAGTGATGTCAAAGGAAAATGCATGCATGACTGGCAGCAATCAATGGCCCAAGTTATAAGCACTTTCTAATATAATGAGCTACATTAGATCATGGTGGTATAGTCGTAAGTCTTAAGGGTCTACATAAACCTAAACCAAATATGTATAATAATCAGTGTTGAAGCCAAACCCACATACACCTCTGCCCCAATATAACGCTGTCCTTGGGAGCCAAAAAATCTTACCGCGTTATAGGTGAAACCGTGTTATATCGAACTTGCTTTGATCCACCGGAGTGCGCAGCCCTGCCCCCTGGAGCACTGCTTTACCGCGTTATATCCGAATTCATGATATATCGGGTCGTGTTATATCGGGGTAGAGGTGTATGTGGCTGATATTTGTGTGTTGGGACTATACTCTTGTAAGGAACTCTTTAACCTTCTTGAATGTACTTCCGACAGAGGTTTTTCATTCAAACTCTCCTAGTGGACTACCGCCTCTATGGCACAGCAGGCCATTGGTGCTGCTTCTGAAAATACTCGTTGTCCCTGCTTTGCCAAAAAACCCTGAGTATTTAAGCCTCTCCCTCTTCCCAGCCATGGGGCAGACTCTTAACTGGTCATAGCGCCATTGACTGCAGTTGAAGTCAACTGACTTGTCAATTTGCACCAGCTGAGGATCTGCCCCAAGTATGTGAACAATGCATGAGCCAGTATGAAATATTTTGTTTCTCTTTATGGTTAACAGCAATGAACCCTCGTGAGGATTTTTAATGCAGGTGAACAGCCAGGTCTGGAAGTAACTTTTGTGACAGACACATGGAATGCACCCTCATGAACAACTCCCAGTGAAAGTACAAGTTCACCTCTTCAGAGAAAAGCTCATTAAAAACTAGCAGATCTCAGTGGTTTTATTGCAAACCAATCAACCTGAACCTGTAAAGGAGTCTGACCTCACCCAGATTCATGGGTCTTCTATTTTTGACTTTACCTGCTAGTGATAGGAATTGATTTCAAAGGCTCTAAAATTAGCTCTGTACATCAAAGAATTGTTATAACATGTCTTAGTAATGTTGCAGTTTTACAGGTTTTGCTGTTCTCTGTGTGTTCTTTAATTGGAAAAGTGTAACCCTCAAATCCAGGAATTGGTGACTGAGTTAACTGTCCTCCTGAAGGATCGCTTGAAAATTGACTTCCTCATAAGTGAGGCTGTTTCCACAGGAAGCAGGTGGAAACTGGAGAGTAGTTCTCATAAAGTTAACAAGGTCACTTTGCTGTGCTTAGGGACTGATGTAATTTAAGTCACCTATTGGCAGAGAAGGTAGGTAACACTCTCTGCTGTTACAAATCAGCTCTTTTAAATCAGAGGCAGTGATCTTTTGCAGTTTTTAACTCACAGAGAAATAATAGATGAAAACTGGCAAAAATAATGAGAGAAAAGATTTTTTAAAAGAATATGTAGAAGAATGATATTTAATTTCTGAGGTACAGTAAACAAGTGCTTACTGCATCTAGAGGAAGTAATTCTGTGCTTTTCATATAAACTATTCACACTGGAGGATATATCATATGCTGGTAGCATTGCTGATATGCGCAATGCTAGTTGGGAATTCAAAATTGTATATAATGTACATGGGCAGCAAGCATCATACTCACGCACATCATACTAACATGCAAGGAATCCAGCAGGAAGGTACCTCTGTGTCTTGCTTTTATCTTTAACACCTTTAGTCTCTTTTCCTCATACTTCCACCCTGTCTGTTTTTCGGATGGAAGAAACTGTGAAGTGGTAAAAGGAGTTTGTGCTCATAAAGCTTTGATGACTTGACCATCTGGCCGGGAACTCTCATAAAGGAAGCCCTGCAGAGGTTAGGAAGGTCAGAGATTATACAGGCCAGGGGCCAAAGAGGGTCCAGTCACTCCTTCAACTGGAACCCAACTCCTATCTGATCAAGTCCAAACTGCAGTCATCAATCTCCAAGGAACAGTATCTGAATGGACGGTTGATAAACATCACTTCTCTTTCTCTCTTGCTTTCATAAATCTATGAAACCATAAAGAAAAACTTTCTGCCCATATCCCATTGTAATAGATTCCATCCTTTCTCATTAACGAGTGACCTGAAGGCAGGAGGAAAAAAAAACAAACTTTGGAATAATGGATCCTTGATGTTTAGAGACTATAAAAGTAAACAGGCCTGGTTCACTAAAAAGTGCAAAAATGTTCTGGCAAACACAGGATTGCCTGATTATAAAAGTTAACTGAAGAATGGGTAGATGTTGGTAATACAGTTTGTATTTGAAAACTGCTTTTGTCTGGAATATTATCTACACACACACACATTTAAAGGATACCTCTACTACAGATCAATACTATATGTCCACATATGAACATATCTAAAACCTCTAAATACTAATTTATGTTCTTCAGAGGTGCTGATGTCCCTGGCTGTAAGTGTCCAGCATCAGGTTCATGAATTGCAGGCTTCATTAGTCTTAAAATGGTAACAAAGGAAGATGCGTCCTAAAAAGTGTCATCCTTCATCTGAGAGGGCAGTGCCTGACACATTAGGAATCTATATGCTCAATTAACCACTGGCAGGCTCATTTTTTCTGTTTCTCTCATTCCTCCCCCCTTCCCCTGCTTCTCCACCCTTCACTCTGACTGGAATCTTCAGTGTTGTTCACCACTGATAGCCCCGACTATATGCAAACACTCAATTACAAGATGACTTGAGGGATTACTTTTGGCTGCTGCTCGTTTTTACTCTAATACTTTATGGTGAATAGTCCAACAATCTTATTATTATGTTTTGCTTTCGACTGCCAAAAATAAATACAAAACAAATCCCTTGCTATTAAAAGTTAGTTTACAAATTCAAAATCTAACCCCATGATGAACATATTTGGTGATTAAACTGTAATTTGTATTCACCGCCCTTGAAATCAAGGATAGTTATTGAGGAAACAAAGTAATAAACTTTCCTTTCAAGTAGCCTTATTTTTAGAGAAATGTATATGTAAAGGAGTTACTTTTGAAGTCACTTATGATTTCTTTCTATTATTTAAAGACTAATCCTTAATTACGCAGGCAACCTCCCAGAAACATTTTGAACAGTGAAAATTTTTGGTGGAGGGGAAAAAAAACAAAAGGAAAACAGGGAAAGTTAACAGGTAGGAAACATAGCCAATCAGAACACAGAGTTATAGTCCTAAATGGTTAATCCCCCATAACTATTAGTGTACACATGATTAACTGTATAGTAGACCTGATTAAGTGTGTCTGTACAATATGCTAATCCCAGCATTCTGATTGGCTGACCCGATTAATGGTACACTAGACTCTGTTCACTGATGGAAGGACAGTCTGCCAGATCTCATATCCAGTCTCAGAAGAAAACAAGGGGAAAATAGGAGAGCAGTTTAAAGATACTTACGAGGAAGGAAGTGAAGAGAGAGGATGACAGGGAGAGATCATACATGCAGTGTTTAAAAAATAAATTTGAGCTGTGAAGTTTAAGAGAACAATTATGTGCCAATATTTTTCCTCCCCAGAGTGAAGAAGCTAATCTAAAGCTATTTTTGCACACGTAATTTATTTTCCTATTTTGACATTGTCCATATTGTCTGTGTCTTTCTGTCCATCTTGTAACACACATACACATGGAGTTGCTTGTCGCAGGAAAATATATACATTCTGCAGAAAGGCAAGAAATGTTTTGTGTTAATAGCCTTTAAAAAACTGGCCAATGGAATACATACCCTGCTTGGTTTTGCTTCTCTATTTGTTTCTTTCCACGTACATGAAGTATGCTCAGTAAATAATTATAGCAATTTACAGGCATATCTTTCTAACTTGTTAATGCACAATGACCAAAACAAAGTGGCATTTAGGGCCTGATCCAAAGCACATTGAAGTCAATGGACGGGTTCCCATCAAATTCAATGGGCTTTGGATCAGGCTCTTAAATACCAGGGTGATAAATGTCTTCAAAATACAATGCACCAGTGTTTCCCCATTTCTTTCCCTTTCTGCTTATGATTACAGGTTATGTTTTATTGGTCATACACTTCTGCCTGTTATTGGGTTATTGACACTCAAACTCAGCACTCCGGGAAAGATTTGCTAAAAGAGTGCTATAGAAGCTTAACATTTGGACAAAGACATTAAAATGAACTTGCTCTTTTCAGCCATCCTCCCTTTCTGGCATGCCCTGATCTACAAGTCTTAGGGCAGGTGCATTGCTTCCAGGAGAGGAACAGTGTGAGAGGATACATTAACATTTTTACTGTGATTTGAAAATATAAAACATCTAGAAACCCCATGCATTATTAATTAATATGTACCATATGTTCTAGGCCAGGTGAGTGGACTTTCATTAGCTATGTTATGCTTGTCCAGTGCAATTTAAGGGGATCAAACCTCTGGCTTTTAACGTGTTGAATTATTGAAGCAGGATTTTCTTGTGTTATCTGAATGAGATATTCATGTGAGATCAATTTATTCATAGTGGGTCAAATTTACCCAGGTTTGGCGCCAGATTTGGCCAACAGACACCAGGGCAGATATTGCCCTGTGTTAAAAAGTCTACTATAGCCAGGTTGCAAAGACTCACAGTGCCTGCAGCCTTCTCTGCACTGGTGTGCCTGCAGCTGGCAGCACTGAAAATGGGGCGCTCTGAATTGGGATAGTGCATGAGTAGGGTAGTTAAAGGATGTGCTATGGAGACACTGGACATAGATTCAAACTATCCTCTCTTTATGGAAAATCCAATGGATATAAGCTATCAAGGGGTCTGGCTGCCCTCCCTCAAGTGAATCGCTTCAGGGTCTAGTGCTTCAGGCTGCTGGGATCAAATGCTCTTTGTACATGGCAGCATTAGTCTGAGAGAATCTGACCAAACATCTCTGTTCTATCCATGCGTCATGATGTCAGTTTGTAGGCAGCATCTATAGCTCATCAGGTTTACCTAGAGCTAACAACAACAACAACAACAGAAAAAAGCCACTCAAATAATTGCGTCCAGCCTCCCACTACATGAAACTATGGGCTGTTTGTGAAAATGGCAATGGGGTGACATTTTAAAATCTGTAATACTGTAATGAATAAACAAATTTTCTAGTCTTTGTTATTTATTTAGTTCTGGACCTGAATGAATAATTCCAGTGAAATTACTTATTTGCTATATGAGTAATGAATTCTCAGTAAGTCTTGAATTATGTATATTATATGTGACAAGTGTCCATATACAACCAAAGAAAAACAGTGAGTACTGTCTCACTATAGCTATTAAGTAACAATTAGATGTAGCTAAATGTTGAATACAAAATCTACTTATTCATTAGGGATCCAGTCCAATTCCCAGGGAAGTCATTGGAAGTTTGATTGGGCTTTAAAACTCTTCTACCAAAATTGTCTCTTCAATAATTCCCTTATACTGGCACAAAACTTTGCCCTTATTACCGAGGACAATGCCATGAAGTAGAGGATATTGTCAGTACCAATCCACAGTTAACACTGAGTTACAATGAACATCTAACTTGTGCAAGATATACTAATTTCCATGTCAGTGTTGCGTAGAGGATTACTGATTGACTACAAGCAGAATTCATGCTACAAATTAGCCATGTGTTAGGAAAAAATGTTTACAATGATTCGAGGAAGCATTTAATAAACTTCTATTTGGGAAAATCATATTTGTGGGATCAAATCCAATGAGATGCAAATTCTCTTTTAATATGTGTGTTTGCTGCCAAAAGGTTTAACAACTTGTGACCCTGGCACTTGTCAAATAAAAGTGTGAAAGTGATATTTTGCAGTGCGAGTTCTTGAGAATCGAGTTGATTTGTGTCAAAGAAAACAGGCAGATTACTTACTTAATGTGCTTCTGACATGTCTCTGCTTCTGGTTACAGAAGTTAAGCTATAATTTCCTGTGTGATGTGTGGCATAGAACAGGTGTAGTTTGATTCTGAACACGTTATTCTGTTGATTACAACGCACAAACAATACTTGAAGAAGTATTTTATACTCACTTGCATAGTGATGCTTATATTTATTATATAAGTATCTACAACATGGCCTATATTTTCAAAATGTGGCCCATAAGTTTTGCACACATTCATAGGAAATTACTGCTTGTGCATGAAGACATGAAGAAACTCTGCACTAGGCTTGAGTGAAAAATTCTCAAGAAGTGATTTGTTAGATACATTTTGCCTCTTTTTCTACTTGTGAGATATTCACAAGTAGATTATCATTTTTCTAAATGTATTCATTGTTCATTTTTATTTAATGAATATCCCAACTATTCAAAGTTTTAGCTTTAGTTGTGATTGGTCATATGAGTAACATGACATTATTTCTGTTCCCTGATTGGATGACCACATAAGTACTTCCCACCCAAACATTTCCAGCATCTAAATCTAACAAATACTCACACCGATTATGTTAAAAATCACTACCTGTGTACATTTCTGCCAGTAAAATTTGATCATTCAAATGTGCTGTTTATTTATTCAAATGTATACCCATTTATACCTATTTAGGAACAGTATAAACATTAAAATCACAATGTTTCAGAGTCTCAGGTGACTGAGCTGCTACAGGTTTTAGAAGGGTAGCCGTGTTAGTTTGTATCAGCAAAAACAACAAGGAGTCCTTGTTAATCAAAGTCCAATGTTAATCAAAGTCCAGTGTTAATCAAAGCACGTAAAAATAATTCCAAACAAACAAACCACCTCCCGCAAAATGAGATAACCAGATCACCTGAAAAGCCTTCCCACAACAACAAAGAAGTTTCACTGGTCCCTCTCCTCAAGCTCCAGAAATAAGCTCCACTGCATTACCCAATTTATCTTACAGCCAGAAAGTCAGGGGAAACAGCATATCATGGAATCTGACCTCTTGTGGACCAAAAGAAGCTAAGGAAGAAAGACAATTCCAAAGGCAAGGACCACTCACCAACGATGCCCTGATGTCAGTCTCCTCCTGTTTAAACCAGTGGCTATTAGCTTAAGCATCTCAGGTGACTGAGCTGCTACAGGTTTCAGAGGGGTAGCCGTGTTAGTCTGTATCAGCAAAAATCACGAAAGCTTATGCCCAAATAAATGTGTTAGTCTCTAAGGTGCCACAAGGACACCTCGGTGTTTGAGCTGCTACAGTGTCACTTGAGGAGATATGTGGATTCTCAAACAATGAAGATCTAGTCAAAAGTGAACAAAACAGGGCATGAACACAGCCAATGCAAATTCACAAAATAATGTGAATAAATAGGATGTTTTGTGGGTTGCTGGTTTTTTTTGCGTCATTTTTCCTAGCTCCATTGTAAACAGAAAGTGGTTGATTCACATAATTTGTGGTTAGATCAAGGGTTGAAAGTGGCTTAAGATTTGTCCTGTCTGCACACACCTGGATATACCACATTTTATTTTTATATGGCTTCACAAAGCAGTTTTTGGAGTCAGTGTAAGTTGAAGAGACAGAGAAGATTTTAAAGGTGATTTTAAAATGACTTAAAGGGAAGGAGAGAAATCTTAGCACAGAAGTTGCCATTAAAATGCCAGCATTTGCCAACAGTTGTATCTGAGATACCACAGTTACCTCAACCTTAGAATAGGAGGTAGCTGTGCAGTAACTGATTAGCACAGGGAAACACTATCTCACTGCTGACCACCATGCAAGAGGCATCACAAATGAAAAAAGCAACCTTCAAATGATGCAGTCACAGTGAGAGGTGAGAGAGGAGGCCAACATTAAAAGAACAAAGTGAAAAGGCAGAAGTTTAGGTGGATATGACATCAGAGAACTACAGTGGGGTAAGTCTTTGCAGAACATTGGAAAGTTTTGATTTGCAGTTGGAGATGGGGAGGAAGCCAGTGAAACCAGAAGATGGGAGTGATATGCTCCCATCCCCAGAGCAGTGTTTAGTCCCATCTCAATATTTTGGGCTTTTTGAAGTTCAGACTGTGGGATTTAGGAAGACCATAAGAGAGAAAACGGCATTAGTATGACTGGGAGTGACTACACCACAAATAAGGATTTCAACAGGGGCAGGGTAAAAGTAAGGATGAATTCTGATAATGTTTCAGATGTGGCGACCAGCAGAATTGCAGAGAAGGTAGAAGTGGAAGGTAAAACAAAATACAGCATCAAAGACAGTCCCAAGATTTCTGGCCCTTGAGAGCAAAATCTGAATTAAGGAAAGTGATAATGAAATCAGAGGCCTAGGATAAAGAGGACATTTTACTCAGAAGGTGGACTTCACTCTTTGAAGTATTCAGTAATACAGAGGTATAGCTTAGCTAGGAAACGACAAGGTCAAAACATAAGAACCGCCATACTGGTGAGACCAATGATCCATCTAGGAGAGTATCCTCTCTCTGACAGTGGCCATTACCAGATCATCAGCAGGAGTGTACAGAACACTGCGGTTGGAGTGATCCAACCCTCTCTTCCCCTTTTGGCTTCTATTTATTAGAGGTTTAGAGATGGGGTTGCATCCCTGACCATCTTGGTTAATAGCTATTGATGGACTTTTCCTTCATGAATTTATCCAACTCTTTTTTGAACCCATTTATACTTTTGGCCATCACAACATCCCATGCCAATGAGTTCCACAGGTTCATTGTCCATGTGTGAAAAGGGTCTTCATCTTGTTTGTATTAAACCTTCTCCCTATTAATTTCTTTTGGTGATTCGGGGTGACATGTGGAGAATTGAGTGGTTAGTATGAATTGAGGGGAAAACGGAGTGTCAGACAAACACAGAGATGATGTCCAGGACTGATTCAAAGTAAGAAGCGTAGATATGTTGTTAATTGCCAGAAGAAGAGCACTAGATGATGTTATCCTACTCATGTTGGATAGTTCATCGCTCCACAAGTGGTACTGTTTAAGGCAGTGAGACTAGAGGGGGAGTCAAGCACAATCTAGCCCAGAATTTGCAGAATGAAGCAAATATTGCAGAGACTTTAAAATGCTAGGATCTGCCATACTTGGCATGCCAGTAATTTTCTCTGGTTGCTGACATTATGGCAGATTTTAAGAAGGTTTTATTGTGCATGATTCAATGATGCATTAAAATCTCCTACAGCCACATTATCCCAACAGAACCCTGAGAATAGCAGCTTTTTAAAGCTGAAAAAATCATTTTTTAAAAATTCTCCCATAATGCAAGAAGTGGCTGAACAGATTTTCCAAAATAAAATAAAATAAAATAAAATAAAAATGACCTCTGGACTGAGTCCAAGTCTGGGAAATTTCAGCTAGAAAGTAGAATTTATGTGAAAATGATGAACCACATTCTGCTATGAGTTACACTGGCATAAATCCAAAATAACTCTATTGCAGCCAATGCAGTTACTCTGTGTTTACACCAAATGAAACTGAGAACAGAATTTGTCCAGCGGGTTATAATGGAAGACTGAATGTAAACTTTTGTGATAGATTATTTCAGATTTCATTGTAAAAAGCACTTTTGTGTGTGGAAAGTGTAAGGAATGTCATTCATTTTGTAACTTATACACCTAACCTACTGAGATCAGATTCCCAATTTCAACCATATAGTATTTTAACTCATCGTCTTCCATGTGCACAATAGAAGCAGAACAGCTGTTCATCTCGTTTAGTCTGGAATTCTGCTTTTGTTTGGCCTTGACTACCACAAATCACATAATTACAATGGCCATTCGAGTTGTACCAAGGGCTTACAGAAAAACAGATCCATTTCAAAACTTCCATTCAAAACAGTAGAAAAAGATAAGTGTTATTTTTGATTGCTAGCCCAGACTCTCTTCTAGTCTATAAATCAGTTTTACTCATACCTGAGAAGGTGCTGCATTGAACCCAATAGCCATATGTGGCGTGTAACTTGTGACTAATGTGCTGTATAAGACAAAGAGTGAAGGCAGGTGGCAGTGGAGGTGTAAGACCCAGAGGCAGTATCCTCTGAAATTGTCTATGTACTAACTGGCAGGAAAAGGGCATCGATAGGCAAGGATTGTCAAGATGGTTCCTCTGACCCTTCTGCTTAATCCAAATGAGTAATTAAAGAGTGTGTTATGATTAGCACTGCAGTAAACTCTTCACTAGACAAATACTTTAAAGCTCTCAGGCTTTAGCTCACCAGCTGATTGCCATTTGGGCAGTAGATTTGCTTCTCATTGCCTGCCTGAATGCGCCCATTAGATGTGAAGGGGAGAATAAGGCTAAAAGAAATCCCACCAAAATGACACCACAGTGCAGTAGTGGGAAAGAAAATGCTTTAAGCATGAAGCCAATACATGGCTGAGGAAGTGAAATACAAGACTAAGGATAAAATAAATGTGTCAATCTCAGTTTAAACCTAACCCAGAGTTTGTGATATATATATGACTGTCATATATCAGGAACTGTTTGAAATTGTTGAAGTGAAAGTAGGAGTGTGTATCAAACACCAAAACAATAACAAACAGCTCATTTAAATATTTACAATAATGAATATATATTTTCCTTCTGAAAGTGTTAGAAAGCAAACATATTAGGTCCCAAATGAACACTTCTGAGAGTTTTGCATCTGAATGTATCAAATGAATTAATAATAGAAAAGGGGTTGTGATTAGGGCAATGAAACATCCAGCATATGCACTCTTTCCCCTCATAGTGCCAGCTATGCCAAAAGTATCAACAGTTTACAGGTTGACTTGTTTTGAGCCCCAAAATGTCAAATTAATTGCTTAATTAGGTTTACCCATTGACTTGCTCTATGTCTGTGAATTTTTGGAACCTTTAGAAAAGCTACCCTGCAAGGAAATGTTGATGCGCACACTACACATGTGAGAATGGCTCAAGGGACTGGCAGTGGGAGGAGTGGAACTTTTCTCTCTAGTTTTCCATTTGAACTCCAGTCCAGACCGACAGTGACCGATCCTTGTTTGGTGTTCAGTGGTCCCTGTGAAAAGATTTGATTGTCTGAGTCCAGTTCCCAATATCACTTAAATGAGCAATACTGGTGCTAACTGGCTCACAGGAGAGTCTAAGAGGTGAATAGCCATGGAGATGAACCACCATGTCATCCAGGCTAGGTTAGAGACCCTGGGGGAAGGAGAGAGGGAGAGAAGCTTGCACTGTAGCTGCCTGGGTTGTACCTGTTATGTAGATGAATGGAAGCCTTCTGTCTCTAGGCTTATCTGTCTGGCATCTTTGACTAGCCCTGAATTCATGCAAATTAAATAAATAAATAAATAAATGTGATCCTGCTTGCCAAGCAGGTTTCAGGCTTCCCCAGGCGTGCCTAACTCTGATTATGATGCTAATTACAGTGATTATAAAGAAGGGAGACATATGACTGCTACCTATCTCTGCTGCTGCCCTTAAAACAAATGTAAAGGACAATTAACAACAGATTAGCTACTTGTCTTGGTTTGCCATGTGAGGATGATCATTGACCTTCTCATTTCATCCTCATTAGCGTCTCAGGTCAACAGAACCATTGCTCTTTAATCATCACCCATCATCCCTTGCTTCAACACATGGAAACAAATGATGTGTTGCCAGGAAGGTCAGAGGTCAAATATGAGTTTTGTTGTTACTGGAGTGCAAGCCAGAGGCACTGGGGTCAACTTTGGGGCAAATCTTTGTGGCAGTCTATTTG
Source organism: Terrapene triunguis (assembly GCF_002925995.2). Classification (NCBI taxonomy): domain Eukaryota; kingdom Metazoa; phylum Chordata; order Testudines; family Emydidae; genus Terrapene; species Terrapene triunguis. Next base: position 14,129,507 of record NW_020664409.1, read on the forward strand.
AGTAGAGAAACTATTTTGAATGCATGAAGCATGACACCTACTGTGTTTTTGTTTTCTCCTTGCAGCTGGAATTTACTCAAAGATTTTTTTGTATTGGTGTACAAATGCACAGGGAGAAACAATTGGAGATTTTATTTCTTTCTGAGAATGAAAGGTTAAGTTGCAGAGCATCGGATACATGTATAAAGTGTCTGGTTTGGGTTTTTTCCTTTGAAAGCTGAGTGTCGTTCATAAAGTTCTGAATGCTGGAAGCTTTTCATGCTGCATCTCTTCATGCTGCTGCTGCTCCGGTGCGACTTTCCAATTTGCCATGGATAGCCTCTGAAGACTGACAGGGCTGAAGACACCCAGTGCCAGTGTAAATGAGCCCCATTCATTTCTTGCCATTGGCATATGGCATATCATTGTCCTCGGCCACCGAGGCAGAAGTGATGCAATTTGTTGGCATGTCCTGTCACAGCACAAACTATCTATCCCACTGAGCCCCCAGAAAACAACAGAAGCCAGAAAAGGGCAGCCAAAAACTTCACAGCTTTATCACAAGAACACACATGCACACACCGCCCTAGAAAAAAAATTGCTGTCCTATTTTTATATCTATGTGAGGGATCTATATTTTTATTTCCTCCTTCAAATGTTATTGCCTAAACAAAACAGAAAACAAAAAACAGTATTGTCATATCTTGTCTTCCACAAAGAGGAATTAGGACTCCTGCTTTCCTCTATCTCCCCCTCCTTTTAAAAAACATTTTAATCTAAAAACACCTCTAACAACAAGAGTTCAGTACATGCTTTCTGAGTATCATAGTTAGCAAGGACCCCTGAGCTATAAGGCAATCAAATATCATCTCCTTTCTAAATGTATGGTGTGATGTTGTACATTCCTTAGAAACATGCCAGAGAGCAATAAACATGAAGCTCCTGGATGGGCAAACTTATTTTGCCTATTTTTTGAACCTGATCAGGGCACTTTGAGGTTCAAGGTTCATAATGGATCTCCAATGTTAGCAAATTCATGTTAACATTTATGAGAAACTGAAAAAAGGAGCAGGGGGGGGGGCAGATAAAACCAGTAAAAATCCAGTGTGAAAATGGAGGAGGGAATGGGCAGTGAGACAATCAATACAGAGAGACTACAAAATAAGAAGAGAAGGGGAAAGGAAGGGAGGCAAAAAAAAAAAACAACCCCACAACTGACATTCAGTGGGCCTAATTCTGCCCTTATTTAAACCTATGAAAGTGCAGTGAAATAAATATTGGTTATGCCATATTCATGTTTCTGTAATGATCCACTGAAAACAAGGACAAGATTGTCAAACAAAAAAACAATTGAAAAAGCTGGAGCATAGTAACAAAGAGATGGTGATGGTCAAAGTGAGGAAAGCATTTGATCCATCATAGTGCATATAGAGCATTCACCTGTGCTTTTCTGGAAATTATTGTTCCATGCATCCTGTCTAATTCTGCATTCCCTTTAGTGAGGATAACATGTTTTTAATTGATTCTACCTTGAGGAAAATGTTAGTTTAAATTACAGGAGGAAAAAACATTTATGAGCTTAAACGAGGTTTGCAAAACTCCAAAGCAGTTTGAGAGATTTCCAAGTCCCCAGATTCTGTTGGATTTGCTCACCTGGATATAGATATTGAGATATTTTTCACCCACATTTACACCCACATTTTTGCTTGGTGGCAAATCAGATAGAGGTGTTCGTACTCAGATTTCCACTGCAAATGCTTGCAAAAAGAATGGGGGATTGAGTTTTGCAGGTCCAAATTGCACCACAAAGTGGGAGATCACCATTCCGAGAATTTACCTCATTATACCTAGAGTTGGGCCCAGGTTGAAAAGTCAGAGCTGGATCCAAATCCAAACTTCCCCAAAGGGAGTATTTAACTGAGCATTTTGTTTCAAGTCAATTTCTCATTATATTACCAGGTTTCTGTAAACAAATCATATGGAACATTTAAGCTGCAACATTCAGGCTTGTTAGATTTAGAAAACAAACCATGTTAGATGTCAGAGTTAATTTTCATACAAACTAAAAGTATCATGCTCCATATGGTTCAAATTTCCAAACACAAACTACAGAGCACTAACCAAGCCAAATGTAAATGTGTGTGACATGTGGAATTACATGGGCTATAATTATTCATATTCTTAATGAATTGGATTTCTGTGATAGACTGATTTCTTACTCAATATTACTTAGCTACCCTGAGAGCTTTGCATGGGAGCACAACTTGTTTGCCTTCTTTCTTCAGAAGGGGCAGGAAAATTCAGAATACTGCCCCGAATTCATTCTTTGGAGCTTTAAAAAAATAATCCAATACCACTCAATGTTTTTCTTAAAAATGAACAAATTAAATGAGCACTAGCATGCACCTGCATACCTCAATAGTTTGTATGCCCATCACAGTGGGTGCCCGAGATAACTATAGTTAAAAGTTACAAAACAGCTTTCATTCTAACTACATATTTTCAGTTGCTCATAACTTTCTGAAACATTCATATTTAAGAATTAAATTTTCCATGATTGGTCTCTGCGCAAAAATGATTTCTTCTGAAGGCTTGAGCAAAAAAGACTGAAAAATTAGAATGAAAAATACACTTTTCCCATTGCAAAAGGTCTTGTAATCTTGTACCGAAAAGCAATACAGACAAAAGTCTGGGGCCTGAAAAGTGGTCATTTGGCATGGAAAAAGCCCTTGTGATGGGGCGGAGCGACCCCACACTGATACTGCAGGGGTTAACCCTTCCTTCCTAGCAGAGGAAGTCATGCCCCAGAAGCTCTGCTGGGCATGCTCCAACTGGAGAACAGGTATAAAATCCTGCAGAGCTGCTCAGTCTGGGTGGACTGCCAGAGGGAAAGGAGATATGCTGCCAGCTCCCGAGGAGGGAGAGCCTGCACGCCAGGATCCGGAGGCCAGCCAAACCAGGATGCACCCTGATACCAAGATGGAGGACGTCACAGGAGGGAAACAGACTGGAGGACCCCCCCAAAGCGGAGAACCTGGCATTTGTGGTAGGAAGTGACCCAGGGGAACCTTATAGGCAAATGGCGTTAGAGCCATGCAGATGCTCGGCGTGTTGTGAGCGGATCCCTGCTGAGCTGGTGGCAAGGGGAACTTGCACTACCAGGGCCCTGGGTTGGGGCCTGGTGCAGAGGGTGGGCCTGGGTCCCCCTACCACCACCACCCCACACCATGGGGATTGTATGGATTCTGGCCATTAGGCTTCACTGCTCCAACGTGGGGAGCAATTATATGGACCCTGGCCATTGGGCCACACTGCCCTGACACTTGGAGCGAGTTATCTGGACTCTAGCTGCTAGGTCCACTATGTCGACCAAGGGGTGATTGTGTGGAAGGAGGCCATTAGGCTGCAACTGGCTGCCCACAGAGAAATGGGCACGTGAACTTGAGTGGCGAGGTTCTGACACCCAGGCCTGCCACAGTCCTCAATAGAAGAAACGCACAACTTAGTTCCATTGGATAATGATTTTGATTTGGCCAAGATAAGAGAATTTGAAAACTGTGTATCAGAAGTGAGTTAGGCACTAAAGAGTCTTAACTTCCTAAATCAGTTTTGAAAACACTACTTAGGTTCCTAAGTCAGGTAGGTGCTCACCTACAGAAAGATAAACTATGCTGAAGATACACTATGATGAGTTCTTATACTAGCCAATAAAGAAAACCAACCACCAATTGTGGTAAACAACTATATTTGTTTTTACTGAATGAAAATTATTTCCACTGAAAATACAGGTGTTAGATTCTCATGACACTTCTAGCATTCTGTAATATAACAACATTTACTTTTATTTATCATATTTGCAAAATTTCACCAAACCTATCAGGAGAAGCAGATACATATTTTAGTAAAAATAAAAAAAGTATTTTGCAATGGGGGAGACAGTCTGTGAGACCTACTGTGAATTAAACAACTATGGAAAAAAACTTGCATAATCTGGTTGGCTAATGCAATTGACAATTTATGCTCTACAGTGCTTCATACACACAAATGTACAAAGTGAGGAAAGCATCAGCAATGTCACATGCAGGGCTGCCCAGAGGATTCAGGGGGCCTGGGGCAAAGCAATTTCGGGGGCCCCTTCCATAAAAAAAAGTTGCAATACTATAGAATACTATATTCTCATGGGGGCCCCTGTGGGGCCCGGGGCCTGGGGCAAATTGCCCCACTTGCCCCCCCATCGGGGCGGCCCTGGTCACATGCACAGAACTGGATAAGACAATAGAAACCTCTCCTTTCAAAAGTACTTTAAAAAGATGTAAAAACTATTTTGTATGAGTAATAACAAACTCAGCGCAGTGCATTTCCTCAGGATTAATGGCCAGCTGGGGTTTATAGCCCACAGCTGCACCTCAAGCCATCAGCTCCCATGCAGCTGGTCAGTAATCCTCAGGAAATGCCCTGTGCCGAGGTCGTTATATGTTAATTATTGTTCACTGTATAGTGCAACAAGGAAGAAAAGTTAAAGAGAAGGTGGGTAGGGGAAAGTAGTAACAAGAACACATAAAGCAATTCCAGTTTACAGTATTACAATGAGTCAGGATAGCATCTGCAAGGATCAGAATTAGACTTCTGTAAGTCATTTGACTCTACTTTACCACATTTTGATTAAAAAAAACTAGAAAGATATAAAATTAACATGGCACACATTACATAGATTAAAAACTAGCTAGTAATTGTTAGGTCTCAAAATCTAATTGTAAGTAGAGAATAATAATTGAATGGGTATGTTTCTAATGGGGTTCTGCAGGGATTGGTTCTTGGCCCTATACTATTTAACACTTTTTTATTAATTTCCTGGAAGAAAACATAAAACCATCACTATAAAATTTGCAGATGACTCAAAAATTGGGGGAGTGGTAAGTAATGAAAAGGACAGGTCACTGATACAGAGTGATCAGGATCACTTGGTAATCTGGGCGCAAGCAAACAATATGCATTTTACTATGGCTAAATGCAAATGTATACATGAAGGAACGAAGAATGTAGGCCATACTAACACAAAGGGGGACTCTATCCTGGGAAGCAGTGACTCTGAAAAAAGATTTGGGTATCATGGTGGATAATCAGCTGAATATGAGCTCCCAGTGTGATGCTGTAGCCAGAAGGCTTAATACAATCCTTGGATGCAAACAGGAATTTTGAGTAGGAAAAAGGGTGATTTTACCTCTGTACTTAGCACTGGTGTGACTGCTGCTGAAATACTGTGTCCAGTTCTGGTGTCCACAGTTCAAGAATGATGTTGGAAAATTGGAGATGGTTCAGGGAAGAACCACGAGGATGATTAAAGGATTAGAAAAGTTATGGTGACAGAGTTGAGGAGATGAATCTATTTAGCTTAACACTTGATCTCACTTCAAAATATGGGTTTGAATAGGGGTGAAGAGAAGGGTGTGTAGGTAGGCTCCAATTTCCTCATTTTTGCCCTTTTCTTCAACACGCAATAATGAGAAGTATTGGTGTGGCATGCCCTCTCCTTTCAAATCTCAGCATTGACTAAACCATGTGTGAAAGAAAGGCCATGCTGCAGAGAAAGTAGAACTACTGTAGTCTACAGTTTTACAGTAGTAAAGCATCAGTAGAGTTTCTAAAAGTTATAGATAACAACCTTCTTACACAAGATATAGAACACAACATGATCTATAGCTAATTTGGACCTCATTATGATGGAGAAAGATGAATTAATCACTGGCCTGGAAGTTAAATATATATATTTAACTGACTGGGACCACCCTCTGTTTGCCCATATTGAATATTATTAGGTCATGGTAACTGATCCCTCGGCAACCCCACACACATGCGCACACACACACACGGAGCTTCTAAAGGACTAGTTTCTCAAAACTGAGGGAAATTATGAGTGAAATTGATTGGAAGGAAAAAGTTAGAAAAATGTGAATGAAAATTGGGTTCTTTAAACAGAGTTTATTACATGGCCAAAAGCCATAATTCTACAATTAAAAAAGGCAACAACTTTGAAGCTTTTAAAAAAAATAATCCAATAGTAAAAAGAACAATTATTTTTCTTAAAAATGAACACCTGTATACCTCAATAGTTTTTATGCCCAGTGGGTGCCCGGGAGATAATTATAGTTAAAGTTACAAAACAGCTTCTATTCTAATTACATATTGTCAGTTGCTCATAGCTTTCTGAAACATTCATATTTAAGAGTTAAATTTTCCATGATTGGTCTCTGCCCAAAGATGATGGGGAAATTCCAACAGACTGGAAGAATGCTAATGTGCTAACATTCAGAAAGGGCAAGTGGGGAGACTGAGATAGCTGGTTAGCCTGACATCAATAAACTACACATTAAGTGGATCAAGAACTAGCTAACAGAGAGATCTCAAATATTAATTGGTTAAGGTGGATTCATCATCAAATGGGGTATCTCTAGTGGGGTTCTGCAGGGATTGATACTAGGCCCAACACTAATCAACATTTTCATCAATTATCTAGAAGCAAATACAAAATTGTTGCTGATAAAATTTGCAGATGACACAAAGATTGGCTTAGTGGTGAATAATGAAAGCAGAGCAGTTATACAGAGTGTGATGAGGTTTGTACCCCACACAGGCTCTGACAGGGTTAATGGGGGCCTGAGAGACCAATTAGGCTACCTGGCTGGACCTGGAGAGTGGGCCAAGCTTATTTAGAGATGAAGCCCCGCTGAGGAGGAGCTGAGGAGTGGCTATAAAGAGAGGAAGTTTGGAGTGGAAAGGGGCTGCAGGTGGAGAGTAAGGAATTCTGCAGCCACTCTCTGGGGTTATAGTGTGAAAAGACCAGGAGGTTCATGAAGGAATCACAGTGGGAGAGTCAGTCCTGGGATCTTCTCTTTAGTAGAAAAGTCTGGCAAGAGCCTGAGAGACTCAGAGTAGCTACTGAGGTGGAGCAGGTTCTGGTAGTAATAGGACAGGATTTGGACTTACAGGTAGAGAGCCCTGTGTTTAGCTGAGGGAATGAAAGATCAAGCCTGAGTCGGGCAGCTAGGGGTTTACGTTGATACTTTTAGTTTGGGATTGTGTTGGGGAATTTTAGTGGAGAGCACTATGAATCCTGGCCCTGACAGAAAGGTGTTGAGGACCACAGGGCCCAGAGTCAGGGCCCAAGACCTGTTGTAAGATGTTGGACAATTTATTTGTTGTGCTGGAGTTTCTGTGATCCCCCAAATGAAGACACTTTAAAGTGACCTGGCTATAGGCCAAGTCACAAGAGAAACCACTGCAGACCAGGTGTGGCTATTGTCTGGGGGGCACTAGATGAAGAAGGAGCTTGCTATATCATGCCCAGGGGTCGCATCAGTGGTGAGTGCATTCATTCTCCCAAAGTGATCTAGACCACTGAGCAACCTGGGTGCATTCAAATAAAATGTGTTTTGATACAGCCAAATGCAAAGTTATACATCTAGGGACAAGGAATACTGTAGGCCATAGCTAAAGAACAGGGGCTGTATCCTGGAAAGCAGTGATTCTGAAAGGGATTTAGCGGACATAGTGGACAAGCAACTGAACACGAGTCCCAGCGTGAAGCTGTGAGGGGAAAACGGCTAATGTGATCCTTGGATATATAAACAGCACAGTAGTAAGTAGGAGTAGGGAGATCATTTTACCTTTATATGTAGTATTGGTGAATAATACTGTTTACAGAACTGGTGTCCACATTTTAAAAAATTGGAAAAGGTGCAGAAAAGAGCAGGAGCAGATTTAAGGGTCAGAACGGGGCCAGCAAACATACAGCAGGGGGCCCCATGTTCATATCACTTTAGGTTTTTTTAAACATAAAAGGTTTTTTTTAAAAAAATGCAAAAATCATATGCATAAACAATACTGGAATCTCATGCAAATTGTGTTGGCTTGCATATTTCCAGTTATTGGAACCTCGCACCACAGCAATGCTTTTCTTCAGCAAATTGTTCTATAATGCTGTCCAGCTCCAATCTTGCTGTCTCATCTTTCTCAATTGCCAGGAGAGCAAGGTCACTCAGCCGTGTCGGTGATAGTGTTGAATGCATATAATTTTTGACATGTCTTAACATGCTCAATGTGGGTTCAGTACTAGCCATTCCAATTGGTATTGTGACAAAGAGTTGACACAACATTTCCATTTCTGGTAAAACATCATCAGGAGAACTTGACACTATGAAATTCAAGTAGCTCTGGACTCGATATGACAAAATGAACACCTCTGTGTCCTTTGTAAAACAATACATCTTGAAAGACAATCTCATGAATGAAGTTTAAAGAAATATATGAGTATTTACCCATGAGTTTAAGACCTTCCGCCTTTGACTCTTCTAAAGTTATATTTTGAATTTGCCTGGGATGGAGGAAACTAAATAGAGTAGCTACCTCTTGAAATCACTTGCACCAAGAATTTAGTTCCCTGATCATCCCACATCTAAGTCAGACCTTGAAATATTTCCTTAGATGGTTATCCTTTGTTCCTAATACAGAATCAAGTGCACATTCATCATCCATGCGGTGGGCACATCTCTTCCTGTGGCTTGGATAGTTTGCATTTTTAAATCCATTGCTTTCCCATCCGTTCTGAGAGTCTTTTATAATTTTCTCAAACTTTTCTTCAGATCTGAGTTTGTGGAACTCATTCACTGCAGTCTCAAATGTCTGGAGGACTTGGAACAGATCAATTTCTGTTGATTGAAGGATTCCAGAGGCTGTAGCCATGATAACTAAGATCCTATGCCACCATAACAGATTGAGGTAGAACATCCAATCCATCAAAGACAGGTTGCTTTTTGTTTAACAAGTGTCCCCACTACTCCTGTGCTCAGCGACAGTTTCATCTTCTAGGCATTAATTATACTCTGAAAATTTACTATCATTGTCTCAGTGGCTTCCATTCGAGCTGCCCATCTAGTCTTGCAGAGTGCCTTTAGATGTAAAGGTCTCCTTCATTCTTCAGCAGCCTGTTCAATTGCATCTGCTGCATCAATCCCGTCAACATCTCCAGAGGCCTGAAATACATCATCAGGTTCCTCTTTTCTTTGCAAAACTGTACTCTCTTGAGCAAGAGTCTGAAGATAAAGATTATTTTTAGACTCAATCATTAGTTTTCCCCATCAGTGATTAGAGTCTCCTTAATATTTATGTATTTCCTGCAAAGTTGCAAAGAAAACCTTCAGATCTGGGCTGGCCTTATCTTCAGCAGCATGCACCAAAACTAGGTTAATCTGACATGCTTGAGAATAGATGTATGGTGCATAAACTTTATTTTCCTTGCGTGAAAGATATTCTCTCTATTTGCTTGCAATCCTCCAGAAGCTCTGGCCATAACACTAGTCTCATCATATCCCTGTTCAGACATGTATTTGGGGTCTAATCCATACTTGCAGAATAAAACACTTAATTGGTCACACAAAGATACAGCCGCTGCCTCAAATCATTACCACAAAGCTCACAAAATTCTCTTTTATATCTACTTTTCCTTTGTTATAATCAATATTAACAAACCGAAGCAAAATGGCTATTTGATCTATATGGCTAATAGCAGTGGTTGCATCAGCAATGACAGGAAAAAACTTAGCTTCTTGTCAGCTATTAAGTATGCGCCCCCTGGTTTCTGATGCTAAAAGACATAAATGTATCCGTAATTTTCTTGCTCAACTACTTAGTGTCACTGATACGTTGGGCAAAAGTTGTATTATGTCTGGCAACTAGTTTAATGATGCTCAAGTAAATGCCACAACTGTTGCTCTCCAACGCTTCATAGTGCTTATGGAAGGGGAGACCTAAACTAGCGAACATTTTGACGGTGTTAAGTAGTTCTTGCCACTTCCTAAAATTTTCAGACACTTGTTTATCAAAAAATGCATTAATACTCTGAGCCTTCACAAATGGTAGAGCTTTGCATATTCTTCTAGTCATTGAAACCTGTTACCCAGTTCCTGTATCACCCAAACGACTAATAAATGTGACAGTATGCATAATCTGAAACATGAGTTTGCAAGCTGCTTGACATGCAAATCTTCATGCTGTGCATTTTACATTCTGTTAAATGAAGATGGAAAAAATGGTGGTTTGTAGGGAAATAAAGGAACTGTCCGTGTGGCATCTCTCTTTCATTGGGCTGGCTAGGATGAATCCATGCAGTAACATGCTGGTGATAGAACTGAATCTTGAAAACAATTTTTATCAGATGGGAACTTCAAACCTATTTTAACAGGAAGACTGCTTTGACTTGCTTCATTTTTGATCTGCTCATCTACCTGGCCTTTGGTTACGTTAATCAACAGGGTCTTTGGGTTTTTTGGTTTTAAGATCATCTATGGGATCTTCATATTTGTTGGTTTGTAGCTCATCTATAGGGTCTTCAGTTTTGCTGGTTTCAAACAAAGTTTCTCTGGAAATATTATCAGCTACAACTTCAGTGATACTGCACAAATCATTGTCCTGACAATCCTTGACACAGTAACAGCTTCATGCTTGCTGAACTTAGATGAAGTTCTTGACTTTCTACTTCAGAGTGTATGGGTTGGCCAGTAAGTTTTCAAAATGATAGTTTCTGCTTCTTAGGCTCTTTGGAGGCAATTTTTAATAACAATCTCTTTCTTTTCCCTTTTTGTTTTCTAAAAACCAGACTTGTATTTGTATTTATGGTTTTCATTTTCAGACATCTTCCAGTATGAAAATAAATAAGTTGGAAGTATAGGCCCAAATAAAGTATATTTTTGTGCTGCTTAATTTATCCTTCAGTTGTGGGGGGAAATTCTAAAAAAAAAAAAAAAAAAAAAAATTCTGTGTAGAATCTAGCAGAGATAGGCAGAAGTAGAGTAGGGCTGACTGGGGAGAGGCCAGAGCAGGCAGACACATACTCTGTGTCCCACAGTAAGAGGAGGCTATAGAGGCAATGGAAACAAATTGTATTTCCCAACAGCTGCCCCTTGAGCATTGGAGCATGCCAGTGGCTGTGATCTCTGCAGGTTGGGGTAGGAAACTTCAACTACCAGCCACTCCTGGGCATGCTCAAATGCTGTGGAAATTTGCAAAGGCATTGCAGGACAGATGGGTGTGGGTCTCCTGAGACCTCTTTAAAAAACTGGGGCTGATGGCCAGAGGCAGTGTTAGACACATGTAACCATGCAATTGCATCAGCCCTGAGGCAGCAAGAGGGCCCTATGCCATGGTGACTTATTCAGCAGAGGAATAGCTGGTGCAGCTGCTCTGGGGCCCATGTACTCGGAGGGTAACTGCAGGCTCAGGGCTGTTCGGCTGCACAACATGCGCCTTGTGCTGGCTGCTGCCATTGTTTCTGGCCTGCTGGAACCTCTAGGAAGAACAATATTCTGGTCCCCGCTGCCCACATTTGAATTTGTCCAAGGGAAGGGGCCTCCAAAATGGTGGCTCTGCTATAAATTCTGATTAGTGAGACTGTCAACGGCAGAGTCTCCATTTTGACCAGAGGCCACTCCACCCCTCCCACTGCCTGGGCAAATTCAAAAGTGGGCCTCAGGAACTGGCATGCTGTGCTTCCTAGAGGCTCTGACCCTAGCTTTGGTGGCAGCAGCAGCAACCGTGGTTCGCAGCTCTGGCTCCCAAGACAGCAGTTCTGATTTTGGCAGGGGCGGTGGTGATGGATCTCGTGGCAGCAGCACTGGTGCAAGTCCCAGGCTGAAGATGTGAAGCTGGATGGAGGAGCAAAGTGGGGGCAGGGATGGAGGAAGTGAGAGATTATTTGAATGTGGGTCATATGATGGCAAGTGGGTGCCCATAATAAAACCTGCACCAGGGCCCATCTTTTTGTTCCTCTCCCACTGGCAAATGAGAGAGGAAGATGTGGGCGGGGGCTGGACTAGATGGGGCCTGGTCAGCATTTGCTAACATTGCTAACCATTAAATCTGCCACTGGAAGAACCATAAAAATAATTCAAGGGCTGAATAAAATACCTACAATGAGAGACTTGAAGAGCTCAATCTATTTAGACTATCAAAAAGAAGATCAAGAGGTAATTTGATTACAACAAAAGTACCTTTGTCGGGAGTAAATACTGGGTACAGAAGGGCTCTTTAATAGAACAGAGAAAGGCATAACAAGAACCAATGGCTGGAATCTGAAGTCAGACTAATTCAAAGTAGAAATTCTGTACAATTTTTTAACAAAGTATTTAACCATTGGAACAAACGACCAACAGAAGTGGTGAATACTGCATCTCTGGATAGCTTCAGATCAACACTGGATGCCTTTCTCAAAGATATGCTTTAGTCAGACACAAGCTATTGGGCTCAACAAAGGGGTAATGGGGTGCAATTTAATGGCCTGTGATATACAGAAGGTCAGAGTAAATGATCTAATGGTCCCTTCTGGCCTTAAAAAAAATCTATAAATGAATCTACGCATGTAAACATAACTGCCATCCATGGAGAAGGGAATACAATAGAAGTTATACAGCGTGGTTTCCAAAGGAGCAAGGCTCGATATACTTTTTCATCATATGGGCAACAAACCCAATCCAACAGATCCTCTTTTCTAACCTAATTTAAATTTTAAAAGAATAAATCAATCAATAATAAATAAATTAATAATAAATCTGATGTAGTAGTTAAGGGATAGGTCAGGACATGTGGCTCTATCCCAGTTTTCCTGTGACACCTTCTCCCCTCTATATCTTAATTTTCAAATCTTTGGAATAAGGACAATAATACTTAGCTATTACATGGAGCTGTTGTAAAGATAGATTATTTAAAGTTTGTAAAATGCTTTGGGATCCTCAAATGGAAGACACAATGGAAATAGATTGTTTATCCAAAAGGCGAAGCACCAGTAAACCAAAGAAGATTAACAGCAAAAACATATAGGGAGCAAGAACTTTACAAAACACTTTGGGGATGATTTTTATTTTATATTTTTGGGGGTTGTTCTGGCAGGCTTGGCTGTGTTACAGGCATCTACTAAAGCTGAAAAGAGATCTGCTGCTGCTAGTGGTTTTTCATAATTGATTTACATGAGGGATGAAATTTCCAACAATGTTTTGGGAACTCTTTCTGAGCTATGCAATTTGCTTTTAAAAAAATATGCACAGATTTTGGCTGCCTTTCGTGTATGTTCACACAGGAATTGTTGACCAAGAGGTGAGCCACGCAGGGCAAATGTGTAAATCTTAAAAAGCCCTGACATATGGGAATACTTTTCTCTTACTTTGTCTTTGTATTTCTCCATATCACAGTATTATACCTAAGGCACAGGTCCTAGACATGGAAATGGGTTGCTGCTCTGAGGGTTCTTTTCATCCTGTTCCTGAGTTGCTCATAACATCATCATGCATATAGGCACCTCCTGCATTTGTAGCAGACAGTCCAGCACAGTTTCAGCTCCTCTCTGTGCAACATCTGGAGAGAAAGCAAGCATCAGGAGGAAATCAATACTATATTTGCTTCTTGAGTGCATGGTGCAGAATAATGTGTCCTGAAAAGTCTAACTAGAGATGGCACAAGTTAAAGGGCCATATTTTGCCTCCCTAATTCACCCTAATTCTCATACTCTGCAAGTAGTCCCACTTGCAAAATAAGGTACTACTCAACCTGAGTAAGCACTGCGGAGTCCATTCCTTAGCTACTTTGTTTAATGGATAAAGGAAATCCTACATGACTTGGAACTGGAATCTGCACCCCAACTGCATCATCAGCCATCAGATTGTGCTGTAATTGGGTAGAATACTATTCTGTCAATATGTCTTTCCAGACACACAGGTGGTCCATAATGTACAGCATAGTAAGAGCGAGTGTGTACAGTATAGAATGAAGTCTTGCATATGGCTTGGATTTTTAAGGGATAGGCTTAGCCTTCTAGTGTACCCTGGAGGAAGGGGATGGTACACAAGCTGTACCACCCAAGAAGTAAACGGGGGAAAGTATTATGCCTCAGAGACATCCACCTAAGGCACAATTCCTTCCATGCTTCCCCCTTGCTCCACAGAGGGTATTAATGTATTTTTCCCTATCAACAGCAAATTACAACTCCCTGGCTCCAGCCCACCTGTGCTGACCAGTGCACTGGGCGGGAGATCAAAGCCTCTGCCCCCCCCTTCCCACCGGTCCTCTTTACCCACCTATTCCGAAACAGGGTTTGGGGGAAGGAAGAGGCTGGCAGCTCCTATTGATCTCTCAGTAACAGAGCCAGTGTTGTTCTGCTCCTATATGGACACATAGCATATGTCATCATCTAGCCTTAAATGCTAAAGCACTCACAGCAAGTATTCCTATGCCCCCTCTAATTAGTCTCTTATTCATCTCTTAATTCTGTTAAAGGTGGGTGCCTCTCATCTCATAGGAGTTCTCAATCCTGCCCACATTAGAACAGCTTAAAGACTTCTCATAGGAGCATACACTCAGAAATACAGATTATTTTTCCCCAGTTGAAACTATAACAGCATATTTTCAAACATACCATAGCTGTGTTTATTCCTAGAGATTTCTTCGTGTATTGTACCAGTTAGAGTAAATCTTTTAAATCTGTAAACAATTTAAAACAAACACAAAGATGTGGCTGAGAACGAGAGCTTTTAATATTTCTTATTAGGAAAAATAGGTCTAACCTTGCCCCTCCATGCAGCCTATACATGCTTGAGCAGAGCTCAGAGACATCACCAACAGAGTGTAGGCTAGAGTGAAGCACCATATAGACGCTGGCAGTCATATGAGCCCACAATAAGAGGACCTGGAGAAGTGAAGAAAAAAAAATCTGAAGTTAATTGCAGTGGAATTCTAGACTCTCACATCATAGGCTTCTGATACTTGAGCTAAAGGACTAATTCAGGGATGAATCTGGGAGTATAATGAGGAACATTCAAAAGGTATGAACTTATTCTAGCAAGCAGTGGGTGCAGTCCAAAACTGCGAATGGATTTTCTGGGTGAAGTCTCTGGCTGTTCCAAAGTTCTGGTTAGGAATAGAAAGGTATGTCTTACAAACAATGTGGTCTAGATCTTCAAAAGCGTTCAGCACACACACAACAGGAATCAGATTTTCAAAGGAGCTCATCTCCCATTTAGGTACCAAAAGTCATCCTGCAGGTCAGAATGAAGAGCTCTGTGACTGCTGGGTGCCCTAGCCTCTGTTTGCCAGAAGCTGGGAATGAGCAACAGGGGATGGATCACTTTTATGATTACCTGTTCTGCTCATTCCCTCTGGGGCACCTGGCACTGCTCACTGTTGGAAGATACTGGGCTAGATGGACCTTAGGTCTGACCCAGTAGTGCTGTTCTTATGTTCTTATGCTTAGCAAAATAGAGATCTGCAGCTAAACGCAGGCTGTATTTTCTGTGTTGTTTACATAAAATAATTTAATTGCTGAACCAAAGCTCTCCTTGTTTTTGTGAGACCACCACCACAAGAGTTTGATACTTATTTCTTGAAAAAAAAAAAAAAAAAAAAGAAAGTCGAAGTTTTCTTCCACATTTCTAATTTCCCCATAACCAGGGGCAGGAAGGCTGGTTATGCCTTGTGGAACCCTTGATGGAGGCCATAGATTCAAATGGTGCTGACCCTTCCTCAAAGATGAAACTCACCCCAGAGTACAACTGCTCCTATTTGCATAGGGATGCAATTCCTCTCCCCTTGTATCAGTGGGACTGAATCAAGACCTTTATTTTGGCAGGGGTCGGAGGGTGGGTAGGGAGGAGGGGCTATCACATATCAGAATTATGATTGTACATGTCACCTGTGATTTTTCTTCCAGAACTGACTTCTACCACATCAGTTTAAGGGTGGGTCATAAATGTATATATGATTTAATGAGAAAATGAGGTAATCAGTTATAAACATATTTATGGATGATCTTGCTGCTGCATATGGTCACGCTCATTTAGTATCGTCCTCACTGGCTGGGAACAGCTCAGCTATTAGCAAGAGTGAAAAGAGTTGTATATTAAACAACATAAGGTGAGACTGAATCTATTTCCTCCCTGGGCTGAAGATTTACTAGACTTTGCCTTTTTTTATTCCATTACAGTGATGCATCAAGTGGCTTCAATAAAATCCCCTTCTCTGAGAATGACTGAATATACATGAGGGGAAAGTATGTCTCATTACAAATTATTTTCACAAGTTATTCTTGTTGAGATGAAAGCTCTAATTTCTAAGACTTCTAGAGGATGGCTGAAACCAGCAACAGGTCATCAATTAAATTATATTTAATCTCAAAATTCAAAAGTACTTAAGCAAATACAGGTCATACCCTGAAAGGGTTGTATCTTTATATACAGTCAGAGGAGGAGGGGGAGGTTTACTTTAAATGAGGATAGTGATTATATTGATGAAAATTAGGTTTCAGCCAAGCCAGAAACCCTGCTTCTAGTAATCCATTTACTGATAAACCTTCAGAAAAGGTAGCTGTAATTGAAGCCTTTCCTTAGTGATGGGTACTAGCAGTATCCCTTATTCTGACTCAGCAACTCCACTATAGATTTAGCAGAGCTTGAAACAAGACTTTGTGGAATATCAGTGTGGAAGAAGTAGAGAGAATTGTAAATATATCACGTAACTTTTTCCTCATAAAAAGGATCTACTTCTTGTGTCTAAAATTTAGAAGCAGACACTGTTCACTCCCACATCCTTTTTTTTAATCAAGGAAAGGATGACTATTACTGTAGATTATCAGTGTCTCAGTGCCTGCAATAATGCCTCTTCCTAATGATGCAGGTAGGGTAGGATCTAATGGCTGGGGTGCTCGGTGTAATAAGTGACTCCCATGGCATCTATTTTTTACATACATAGATAGGAGAAGCACCCTACAGTCTGTTTCTGGCTTCTGTTTATTAGTGCTTTGTGTGGTGGAGAAAGGAACAGGGAATATTGCCGACAGTGAATACCAAAAGAATAATAAATTGGTCCTTTAAATAAAAAAATAATAAAAAAATCTCATTTTTATACCAAATATCCGCTGATTACCGTAAGTTCTTGCTCCCATGTGTGAGAAATGATATTTCATCTTAAATATGAAATTAAAATATATTACCCTTGCACTTGAGATGCTAATGGAACCTCTGAGGTGAATTATCATCTTGATATCCAGAGATTTATGCCTGATGCCTCTAAATCCTCTGTTTAATGACGTAAGAACATATTCCTTCAAGATCATCACCAAACAGAAAAATGAGAAGTAGCCAGCAGAAAAGAATAAGGATTTTTCCAATATTCTCCAGTCTGTTTCTGTGGCTGTAGAACTGATTCTCAGTAAAATGAAAGCTCGATTATAATATCACACTGAACTGTTTCAGTTTAAATTTTTTGGACTAATTAAGTCACAAGAACATTGTTTCCTAGGCAGCCTTGTATCTTACAAAAGCTCTGTACTGCTTATTCATGATTTTAGGGGGTTTCCCATTTACCTGATTTGCTCAGTAGTTTACAATACGTGTTTCTTTTCACCCCCATACACACTATTTTTAATACAAATAAATAAAAAAGACTTTCATTCTCCAACACTGTTAGTTTATTTCAATTAAAAGAAGTCTCAAACAACTGTCTTTCTATGATACTTATGTTGCCCCATTGCTGTGATATCTGAGCTCCTCCCATTCTTTAATATAGGTACATAGTTTGTTATGATAAAATTAACATACATCATAGTAGAATTTTTAGCTTATACTGAATTGACCTGGATTCTCTCAGTCAAGAGCATTATCAAAGCAAGAATTGTAGAATGGGATTTCCAAAACTGTTGGAATAATTTACCTAGGGATATACTGGGTTCTCTATCAGTGGATGTCTTTAAATCAACACTGGGTATCTTTCTAAAAGATAATAAAGATTCCTCAAACAGAGGCTTGTGATTTGATCTTACATGCACTGAGGTCAAATGATTGAGCTCCTGTTGACTTCAATGATGCAAGATCAAAGTTTTGATGCAGAA
This sequence comes from Terrapene triunguis, assembly GCF_002925995.2. Classification (NCBI taxonomy): domain Eukaryota; kingdom Metazoa; phylum Chordata; order Testudines; family Emydidae; genus Terrapene; species Terrapene triunguis. The sequence continues at coordinate 14,147,406 of NW_020664409.1, forward strand.
ATTACTCAGTGAGGTTCTATGGCCTGTATTATGTAGGAAGTCAGAGTAAATTATCATAATGGTCCCTTCTGACCTTAAAATCTATGAAGAGTGGTCAGCATTGACCTAATACTGCTCCCATCCATTATCTTCAATGGGGTTTGAAAATCCCACCCTTATTGCTTTCATAACTGGTTTTATTTTAATAGGATTTAATTGCACAAGACATAATGTGTGATTTATAACAAATAATGAAGACTAAATATGGTGGGTGACATACTCAGAGAACATATATCAGAATGATTATGATGGGAATTGACTGCAGAGAGTTTTCACCATTCATTTTCTGATCTTCATTCAAAGTTCATTTTTGTCTGAATATAAAACTTAAATCAGTATAGATTAAATCATGTTTTCCAATGTGTTTGCCTGTGATTTTTTTAAATGGTAAAATATTAAGAGTAAACTCCTCTTGTTAAAAATATTTTTTGTTGATATGAAAAGTTTTTTAAACTCAATTTATTACTTACCCCCCTTAAACAGATCTTCAAAGAGTTTCATGCTTTTTTCCTAGGGTGAACATTTCCTGTCTGATTATTTTTTGCAGCTAATGTCAATATTTTGACAAGTAAAATGACACCTGGATCACTGATAAAAGATACAGTGCCTAAATGTTAAGCTACTGAAAATGTTCTTAACTAATGTGAGTGTAGCATAGTTGTAAGCCATGCCTGCTCAGTGTGGCACCTGTTCCCCTCAACTAGAGATTGATGTGTCAGGTACAGCATTTGCTACTAGAGCCACATCTTTCAGCTCAGGCAGCAGAGGCTCAAGAATTAAGGGCAAAAGGTTCTAGGTCAGTGGTTCCTAAACTGGGGTTCATGAACCCCTGGGGGTTCATGAAATGTTACAGGTGGTTCTCAGGGAAAAAATTCCCTAATGGCGGACAGAGCTGTCCCTAGGGACTCCGGGTAGCATAAGGGCCAGCAACCCCTGGACTTCCAAGAGCTAAGCAGATCAAAGCAAGCATATCTATCACACTGAGGAGATTTTAACTTCAAGACTCCTTATAAGAAATGGAAAGGGAGATGGATATTTTTTGCTGTTTTTAAAATTAAATAGGCAGCTAGTATTGTATTTAAAATGATTACAAATGAAGAACAAATTTAAGCTTTGTTGTAACGTGCGTTGTTTGCCTGGACTGCTCAAGACCTGAGTGCCTGTGTAGGAGGAACTCTTAGGCCTGGTCTACACTAGGCTTTTATGTCGACTTTAGCGCCGTTATATCGAATTAACCCTGCACCCGTCCACACCAGGAAGCCATTTAGTTCGACATAAAGCTCTCTTTAAATCGATTTCTGTAATCCTCCCCAACGAGAGGATTAGCGCTAAATTCGACATGGCCATATCGAAGTAGGCTAGGTGTGGATGGAAATCGACGGTAATAGCTCCGGGAGCTATCCCACAGTGCACCACTCTGTTGACGCTCTGGACAGCAGTCCGAGCTCGGATGCTCTGACCAGCCACACCCCCGGGAAAATTTGAATTCATTTTCATTTTCCTGTCTGGGCAGTTTGAATCTCAGTTCCTCTTTGGACATCGAGGGGAGCTCAGCAGCAGTGGCAACTATGCAGAGCTCTCCAGCAGAGATGGCCGTGCAATCTAATAGAAAGAGGGCCCCAGCATGGACTGATCGGGAAGTCTTGGATCTCATCGCAGTGTGGGGCGATGAGTCCGTGCTTTCAGAGCTGCGCTCCAAAAGAAGGAATGCTAAGATCTACGAGAAGATCTCCAAAGCCATGGCAGAGAGAGGCTACAGCCGGGATGCAACGCAGTGCCGCGTGAAAATCAAGGAGCTGAGACAAGGCTACCAAAAAACCAAAGAGGCTAACGGACGCTCCGGATCCCAGCCCCACACATCCCGTTTCTACGAGGCACTGCATTCCATCCTGGGAGCGGCCGCCACCACTACCCCACCCCTGACCGTGGACTCCGAGGATGGGATCATGTCCGCGGCCGGTTCCTCGTCGGACATGACAGCGGACGGGGAAGATGAAGAAGGAGATGAGGAGGACGAGGCAGTCGACAGCGCTGGCACCGCTGATTTCCCCGACAGCCAGGAGCTCTTCATCACCCTTACCGAGATCCCGTACCAACCGTCCCCATCCCTTACCCCGGACACAGAATCAGGGGAAGGATCAAGCAGTAAGTGCTGTAAACATGTAAACATTTATTTAAAACAGAACGGTAATATTTATACTATTAACAATGTACATTTATAAAAGTTCTGTAAACTAGTAAAAAAATAATCAGGTACAAAACAGGAATATTTACAAAGGTAACAAATGGGTTTTCATGATTTCTCTGTCTTAGGCTCTTCTCAATTTAGTCCCAAGTGTTTTAAAAAATTTTCACAATGTCCGTTACTCCATGATTCCCAGGCCCAAGACGCTCCACTCCATAGTCCCAGTGCACCTACGCGAAAATCCGGTCAATGTGGCCGGGGATCGACGAGAAATCCTCGTAGGAGAACTCCTCGTAGGTCTCGTGGAGGTAGAGCTCAAGCCTGTTGATCAGGTTCCGGGGTAGGGCGATCTTAGTGGGCCCTCCGTGGTAGCAGACATGCCCCCTCCACGCCACAATCAAGTACTCCGGGATCATGGCCCGACATAGCATGGCGGCATACGGCCCCGGTTTCTGCATGCTTTCCCGCAGCATGCGTTCTCTCTGGGTGTCCGGGATCCTCAGGAGGGTGATGTCGCTCATGACGCCCTGCTTTGAATTAGGGAGGGGAATGTTAGTATTGGGACTGCTTTACAGCCACGCGGTGGAGGGAGAGGGGCAGCATACAGGGATCTTTCCCTGGGACAGCCGCGAGGGGGTGGGACAGGGGCAGAGTTGATGCTGTCCTGATTGCTGGCAGCAGAGACTGGCATTGCTTTCAATGTGAAAGGAGGCCAGTGCTACTGCTGGAGTTTTAAGCAGCCACAAGTCTGCGGCTTACCATTATTGCCCGCTCCAGAAGTTCAGGTCTCCAGCCACGCTTCTCTGAACACTCCAAGACCTCCGCAAGTCCACAGGCACTGAAGGCGACGGCCGAAAATTCGACCTTGTCCTGAGTGCGCATGTGAGAGGTGCAGTGCATGGTCTTGTTCACAGAGAAAGACTAGGTTCTTTGTATACAATTTCATTTATCTGTCTCAGGAATTCACTCCCTTTTCACAATTCACACAGACACATCTGCGACTGTCTCCCAACCCAGCCTGTCAGCACACTCCCAGAGGCTAGCGCAGATTAGGCGGAGGAAGAAGAAGACGCGTGAAGACATGTTCTCAGAACTAATGGGATGCTCCCGAGCCCAGGCAGCCCAGCAGACACAGTGGAGGGAGAACTTGTCACAAATGCACCGAGCAGTCATGGAACGGGAGGAGAGGTGGCGTCAGGAGGACCAACAGGCTACTGAAAAGCTGCTTGGACTAATGAGGGAGCAAACGGACACGCTCCGGCGCCTTGTGGATGTTCTGCAAGACCGGAGGCAGGAGGACAGAGCCCCGCTGCAGTCTATCTGTAACCGCCCTCACCCGCCACCAAGTCCCACACCACCCTCACCCAAACTCCAAAGAAGGAGGGGCGGCAAGGGCCGTTAAAACTTTCAGTCAACCCCTGTAGACTGCTCTAGCACTAGAAGGCTGACATTCCCCAAAATTTCATAAGTCCTTTCCTACCCACCTCACACAAGCCCCCGTCCAAGTTTCACCCCCCACGTTTCATGTCTGGTTCGCAATAAAATGTTTGTTTCTCTCCATTACTGTTTCAGTCAGGTTCTTTTGAGGGAGAGTCTGTCTGGAGGGGGGGAAGGGGCTTGGTAATTGGGCAGGACAGTGACCTTTAGCAGGGTACAGAGGCGGTGTCAGGTCCAGCATCAGGACACATACACAGTGCAGTCACTGGTTACCCTGGTCAGTCTGGGAGGTGTTTTTCATGTTCTCCATTGAAATAACCAGTCCACCAGTGCGGAGCCTGGCATTCCGGGAGTTTAGAAGCATCATTTGCATCAGAACACTGAACCCGCCCCCCGCCACAGTCTGCGTCCCCGGTTTAAAATATTCCCGCGAAAACAGCAACACAGACAACGGTGTTCATTAACAAAATCGAAATGATTTTATTTTTTGGGAAGGGGAAGGGGGTGAAGGGGGTATGTAACTGGAGAGGATAGTCAAAATGAACTGGGTAAAGAAACGGGGGCAGGTTCAGCTTTTCTGTCCACAAACTGAAAAGTCAGTGGTTGCCCTGCTCACTCAGGAACCTAGCTTTCAAAGCCTCCCGGATGCACAGGGCGTCCCGCTGGGATCTTCTAATGGCCCGGCTGTCTGGCTGGACGTAATCAGCAGCCAGGCTATTTGCCTCAACCTCCCACCCCGCCATAAAGGTCTCCCCCTTGCTCTCACACAGATTGTGGAGCACACAGCAAGCTGCAATAACGATGGGGATATTGGTTTCACTGAGATCACAGCGAGTCAGTAAGCTTCTCCATCTCCCTTTGAGACGGCCAAAAGCACACTCCACTACCATTCTGCACTTGCTCAGCCGGTAGTTGAACAGTTCTTTTTCTGTGTCCAGGGTGCCAGTATAGGGCTTCATGAGCCAGGGCATTAGCGGGTAGGCTGGGTCCCCGAGGATGACTGTAGGCATCTCCACATCCCCAAGAGTTATTTTGTGGTCTGGGAAGTAAATACCTTCCTGCAGCCGTCTAAACAGACCAGAGTTCCTGAACACGCGAGCGTCATGAACCTTGCCCGGCCATCCGACGTAGATGTTTGTAAACCGTCCCCGATGGTCCACCAGTGCTTGCAGCACCATTGAAAAGTAGCCCTTTCTATTGATGTACTGGCTGGCCTGGTGGTCCGGTCCCAGGATAGGGATGTGAGTCCCATCGATAGCCCCACCGCAGTTTGGGAATCCCATCGCGGCAAAGCCATCTATGATGACCTGCGCGTTTCCCAGGGTCACTACCTTTGGGAGCAGTACCTTCACGATTGCCTTGGCTACTTGCATGACAACAACCCCCACGGTAGATTTGCCCACACCAAAGTGGTTCGCGACTGACCGGTAGCTGTCCGGCGTTGCAAGCTTCCAGAGGGCTATGGCCACTCGCTTCTGGACAGTGAGGGCTGCTCGCATGCGGGTGTCCTTGCGCTTCAGGGCAGGGGACAGCAACTCACAAAGTTCGAGGAAAGTCCCCTTCCGCATGCGAAAGTTTCGCAGCCACTGGGATTCATCCCAGACCTGAAGCACTATACGGTCCCACCAGTCCGTGCTTGTTTCCCGGGCCCAGAATCGCCGTTCAACAAAATCCACATGCCCCATTGCCACCGTGATGTCCTGGGCGCTGGGGCTCGTGGTTTCTGACAGCTCTGTGCCACTCTCCGACTTCAGGCTCTCACGGCGGTGCCGTAGCCTCCTCGCCCGATTTCTCTGCATCTGCCTCAGGGAAAGGTGTATGATAAGCTGCGAGGTGTTGAGAACGGCCACAAGTGCAGCGATGGTCGCAGCGTGATCCATGCTCGCAGTGCTGTGGCGTCCGCGCTGTCACTGACCAGAAAAGTGCGCGAACTGATTTCCCGCCGGCGCTTTCATGGAGGGAGGGAGGGCGTTAGTGACGGACGGATGACGACAAATTTTTTTTACCCAGAAGGCATTGGCGGCTCGACCCAGAATTCCGATGGGCAGCGGGGACTGCGGGAACTGTGGGATAGCTGCCCACAGTGCACCGCTTCCAATATCGACGCTCGCCCCGTTAGTGTGGACTCACAAAGTCGAATTACTGTCCTTAGTGTGTCCTTAGTGTGGACACACACGTTCGACTTTGCAATATCGATTCCACATATTCGATTTAAGTAAAATCGAATTACCCTCGTAGTGTAGACATACCCTTAGAGTTGGCTCCTTAAATACCTTCATGCTGTTTCACATCTGATACTCCTTGATGAAACATAGGAGCCTTGTCTTATAACAGGCTTATTCAAACTGAACAAGCTACGAAAGTGAGATCTTGAAGAGTGTTGCCATTTTCATAATGTAATAAAAATACTGTAATGATAAATAATAATTAATAATAGTGTGTAATAAGCAAGTCATAAAAACAAATTTTATATTTCCAAGATCACTGCTTTTATAATTTATACTCAGGTGAAGGAGAAAATTCCTGGAAATATTCATTTTTAGGAGGGGGTTCGTGAGACTTGACATTTCAGTGAAAGGGGTTCACAGGTTGTTAAAGTTTGAGAACCACTGTTCTAGGTTGTATCCCTGCTGCTTCTGACTTGCTAGAGGCTTTGGTAGTACATAGTATTTTCTGAATTCCATATCAGTGAGATTTGGATCCCTAACTCCCTTTGTTTGAAAATTCCCTTGTCCCAGAATGTTCAAATTTTGATTAAATAGCTCCATGGCTTCAAAACTTTTGAAGCAATGACCTTATGTAGAAAAATAATCTCTCCCACTGTCACCATTTTTTCTTGTAGCCCTTTTCTTTTTAACTCAGCATAGAGTTTTTAAAAGCGCAACAACTGCATATGCACCATAGAAGAGCTGAATGAATAGTGGGAAAATGTCCCACAAATATATGGTTTAATTTGAACACTATTAATATTGTTTATTATTTGTATTACAAAAGGGCCTAGAGGAGCTCCACTGTGCTAGGTGCTACCCAAACACCTAGTAAGCCCCTGTGCTGAAGAGCTTATGGTCTTGGGCCCCGTTCCTGCAATTCATTGTGCAAAGGCACAGTGGTGGCATCTGAATGTGGTGAATTGCAGACTCAAAGCCTCATGAGACAATAAATATATCCTTTTCTGCATCCATTGTCTCTCATTATTATTCCGAGTTTGCACAGCGAGATCAGAGTTATGCCTATTCTCCCAATTAACTCTTTTGTTCAGTCACTGACACTCCTCTGCTGTTCATGTACATACACTAGACTTCTTCAAGCTTCCCAAACTTTTAGGCCCAATTGATAATACTTATCAAAGCACTATTGCATTTTTCATCACTGAGTTCTCTTTACAGCCTACTACAAGGTGGTTCTCATCTTTGTAGTCCTGCATAACACTGCTCACTCATCTATGCACAGGATACTGTATTCTTCCCTAGAGTGAAAGATATAGAAAGAGGACTCCCCTGAGCCAGAATTGAGCTCATATGTGGGAGAATTAGTACTGATGATACACCTGGAAAAGATAGCACATAGATATGCACTAATTTTATAGTCCTCTGTATGCCTGGAAGTTATATACAGAAACCACTCACCCACCTGCCTGGTTGCACCTTAGTTCCACAATTTTTTTAAGGGTTTATCAATGCTGTCAAAAGTACACAGTAATATACATAGGAATAAGAAAGTCACAGCCTCTGATAACTCACTGTACATTAAGTTGGCTGAAGATGATGCTTTTCAGACCATGATTTGGCTCTTTTAGCAATGTGTTTTCAATTAGTCTATTCCAGATTCAGCTGTTAAGTTTGTTTGTTTTTTAAGACTCTAGGGTAGCTCCCTCCAAGCTACTGGAGAACTCTTCATAGCAGGCTGTGACGGGGCATGCATGCCCCGCACTGGGATTGTGGGGGTTAACCCCTCGCTGTGGGCTGAGGAAGCCACGCCCCCATGGCCCTACTGGGCATGCTCAAAGTGCAACACCAGATCAAGAGGGAGCAGCCTGGCTCAGTCTGGGTGGATTGCCATAGGAGAAGGTATGCTGCTGGCCCCTGCTGAAGGGCCATGGGCACTGCACGATGCGGAGGCCAGCCAGCTGACAGCAACCCTCAACCCCCAGCTGCTGGACGCGACTGAGGGAGAAGGAACTGAGGGAACTAGGAAGCCATGAGATGCAGAGAAGTGGGTAGGAAGTAACCCCGGGAGTCTTTGTGGGGAGTTGGTTGGACAACCGGAGGCTAGCTCGGCGTGTTTCGGCCAGATCCCCGCCGAACTGGTGGCAGGCAACCCCGCCACCGACAGGGCTCTGGGTTGGGACATGGTAGAGAGGGAGGGCCTGGGTCCCCCTATCCTGACCACTGCCCCCCATGAGGTGGCAGCCCATCCTGACAGGGACTGACTCCGGCCGCTGGGCCGCACAGCCCCAAGCCTGGGGGCAGCAATTTACTCTGGCCGCTAGGCTCAACCCTGAGCCTGGAAGCAGCTATTGACTCTGACACTTGACCACATAGCCCCGCCTGGTGGTGCGCAGGTGCGACCACAGGCCCCACCCTCCACACAGGCTCATATAAGAAAAAAATTCATAGCAAGTAACTTTGGATATTCAACTTAAAGGGCTCAGAGAAATGACTGTAAATGGTATACAATTGGCTATGAGTAATGCCTGCTCTTTTTGATACCTTGATATGACATCAAAACAAACATTGGTTAACTGGGTTTGACTGTATTCATTTGTTACAGGCTGCTAGTGACAATGCTTTGCAAAGGAGCTTGCCCACTCTTTTATTATTGTCATTTACTGTTTGTTTTTTGGCAGTGCTCTAATTTAGGGCCTCATTGTGCAGGGCACAGTGAACACACGTGGTAATGGACAGTCCATGCCCCAAAGTGCTTACCCACTAAATACACAAGAGAGACACAGGAAGTACTATAGTCATTCATGGTGAACAAGTGAAGAAAGTCCACGTTCTGCTAACAGCTTTTGTTCACCTGCCAAGTACAATACCTCAGGAAGAAATTAGAGACACTGGTGAGAAGGTGAAGCAACTAATGTAGCTTGTTCCTGAGTATAAGGAAGTGAAACACAAATAGTTTGATAGGTAAATATTCCTGAAAAAGTCATTATAAGCAATATTTATTGTAAGATTTCCAATATTTCTTTACTGCAGCTAGGATGAATATGATGGGACCGTGGCCTTAATCCCAACAGTATTTTGGTGTTTCTTTCTCTGGCCAAAACAAGAGGCATGAGATAAGTACATTTGGAAAACAACAAACAGGGTTAGTGGACTATTTTTGAAACCCATAAATATTCAGGTATAGTTTGAATTTGAGGTTCAATTTCAATTGGTTCCAATTTTATCAGAATTGGTAATGAAATGCAAACTGGTGAATGCAAACTGGTATTTGCAGATTTACATGGAGACTGGCTGGTATCATCTAGAGAAGGTTTCTTTGGAGCTGTTCCAGTGTTCACTGAAGTCACTGAAAACCCTCCCATTTACTCCTGTGGGCATTTGGATTACACTTGTTAGATTTAGATTGACCTGGAGTAGATTGAGAAATTGTCCAGATTGTCTTGTTATAAGTCAGTAACAAAGAAATCAGCAATGTTTATAAAAATAGATTCTTTCTTTTAATGTGTGGTTGGTTCTCAGTTGTTCCTGTGAAAATCATTTTCTGTTTTGATTGAAGTGGGTTCTTTACACTCCTGAGTTTCACTCTGAAGATCAAGTTTGAACAAGCCCCAAACTTTTAAAGAAAAACTGTCAAATTTCACTGAGTTTCACACCAAAACACAAGTGTGTCCTGGCTTTTAAGTTGAAGTATAAATCAGCCTAGGTTTTCTCAGAACCACTCTCAATACTTCACCATGCAGGTTCTGTATGGTTGTGATTTGTTGCTAATGTTTTACACAGTTCAACTCATCATACATTACCTATCTCCTTTGTAAAATGCATTTCCTTCCATTATGTGTGTACACTTTCAGCGATCCTTCTTGGAACAATACTGTCTTTTGAGGAAAGCCTTTGGATATTTAGAAGACTCCCATCAGAAACCTGCTTGAGTACCATTTGTTCTCATTAGAATTCTGATTCTTCTTCCTGTTAATCATTCTGCACTGAAAGTAACCTATTAACAGGCTTACTATCCTTCCTTTGATCAGCGGATCTTGGAATTGAAATAATTTGGAAACCTGATCCATATTTGAGCCTACAGTTATAATTGTCTATGAATTTCTCACGAGACAATTAGCTCCACTTTTGTGGAGTGTGGGGAGGATTTAATTTAACATAGTCTGTATTTAAAGGAGAACAATTTCTACACCAGTGTTTGAAAAGTCATATGATAAAAATAAAGACAATTTTATCAAACTAAACCAAAGTATTGGAAACCAGTATATTTTTCCTAAATGTTCATGTTCTGTCCTTTTAAATGGCAAAAGACTTTAAACTACTTATCTACCTTAAAGGTAAATACACTTAAGGCCATATCATGCCTTTCAGTTTAAAAAAAATTGCTTGTGAGCAACATTTCAGCAGAGCACTGAGCAACATAAGGGTTACAGTACTTTTTGCAAATTATACTCTTCAAAAGTATGTTTGATGACAGAGTTGTAGAGATCCCTACTTCTTTCAAACAGTTTATGTGCCACTATGAATCTAGTCAAACAAGCTTCAGCTCCTGCAGCTCTTCCCAGAACAACTGACTTCCTACCCGTGGTATTTCCTACCGGAATTGTGGTCATCTCAGCAACTGGGACTTACACTCACAGCCTCTGAAGTCACAAAACAATATTGGATCTCAGTAATGACAATGGCCACAGTCTAAATTCATAAACCTAAGATTTTGGTGAGAGGATTAAACAGTTCTCACAAATAAAATCAGTACCCAGATCTTATGATGGCAGATACTCTATAAATACCACAGACAGAAACGGATTTTGAGCCATCACACCCACTGCCTCTTTATCACGTTGGAAGGTAGAGGAGAAAGAATTCCCCACCCCAGCTCTTCTCTTGTAAGAGGGAAAGAAGAATAACTTGTTCACCTCATCCCAGCCCCATTTCTGGGGACAGGGAAGAAAACTTTAACCCACCAGCTGATCTCTCATCAGTGCATAAGTGGCTCTCCTCAACGTACCTGTCTCATGCAGAAGCTAACTTTTAACTGTTGTCTTAGCTTAGGAGCAAGGGTAAAAAAAATGATCAATGTAATCATTTTTGTATATTTAGATTTTCCTTCTCCCAACAGGATCTCTGTATGAAATGATTGGGAATTCAGATAATCCCTGGAAGGGGAAGGATTAACTCACAAAATAATATATCAATTTCCATAACACTTAAAAACCCTCTCTCGTTTGGGCATAGGCAGAATACAGTAAAACCTGCTTAAGACTTCTAAAACATAAAGTAATGGTTTTATATCCTTGATATATTTGTTAACTAAAAGTAAAAACCAGAAAACAAGTAAAAGTAAAACCCAAAGCTACAGCCAGATCCAAGGTATTAATAGTTATATTCACTTCAGATTAATGGGTATTAAACATTGATTCTAGATGTACATTTTGAGGAGGAGGAGGAGGAGGTGGAGAAGGAGGCAAGACACCGAGATAAAATACAGTCTTTGTTTCCAAAACGAAAATGAGGATGGTAAAACTGAAAACATGAAATTGAAAGAGCATCATTAATAACTATATTCTTTATCTTAAAAAGAGAGAGAGGGAGAAGAGGAAAAAGAAAAGAAAAAGAAACCCCAAAAAAGTCAGGTCCCTGTATGTTCCAGTGTATTACAGGCAGGCATTATCCAGCCCCCTTTCTAAATGTTGGCAAGACAGTTTGGTTTCCCAACTCTGTGAAAATCTAAAAAATAATGAAAATGCAGCTACCGTACTTTCTAAGCCCTTGGTAGATATTTTCACTTACTTTGTCATTTTCAGGGGGGAAACAATGGTGGCATCTGTGCCCTGGTGCTAAGTGCTCATTTGCATGCAGAGGCAGAGAGATATCCGTTTATTATCAATTTTATGCATTACTTCATTTCATGGTGTTAAAACAATTACATTCAAAGGGTTCAGCAGTCCACAGCCAAGCTATTCAGTGCTCCAGCAGCATCATATAATAACGTTATTCAGGGAGAGACACATACATCATAGTTTACTGACTTAGAAGTAAAAAAGAGAGAGAGAGAGAGGCAGCAGCCCTTATAGAGCTGGAAACAGAATTAGTAAAACATCAGAGTTATTACAATAAGCAAAGAAACTCAGGGCAGATGGAGATAAGATTTATTAACTTCTGACTTAGTTTTAAGAAAGTTAGGCCCATTTTCTAGGTAAAACAGTTACCCTGCCAAATTCTCTGCCATATACATCAGCAACTTGTTTTATACAGCACTTTTCATAATCAATATTGCAAAGCTCTGTGTAATCAAAATAAATAGATATATAAAGTGTACACCTCTGCTATAAGGTTTTATAACACACAGCTTAATATAACAAACAAATGGTTTGGCTGTGAAGAGAGCCTTGTACTGAAAGTGCTCTCTACATGTGGTGGATTTGCAAACTGGTCATCTGGTTACTCCTTCCAAGGTTTAAAGTTTAATTTTTTTTTTCCTTAAGAGGAATTTACATTTTGGATTGAGTTAAAGAAATGTCTAAAACTGCTGTCTGAATTGGCCTCTTGCCAGCTCTGCCAAAATGATAGAAAACTTGCAGCTCAGTTGTAAAAAGGTACAAAATACAAATGCATTTTCGGGGCATTTGTTTGACTTATTTATTTTATTATGGCACATGCCTCCATGAAGGGAAACTAACACTAACTGAGCATTTGCTGAAATTTTTAGAAGTGAAAAAAAAAATAGATCCAACAACTTTTAATAATACTTTATTGCCAGAGGAAAATAAAATCAAAGCTGCCACTATAAAATAAAAAAAGCAATTAGCAACTTTCTGATTGCTATTTCTTTAAGGATCCACCTCAAGAAAGCAATTGAAGCAAAGCACAAGGGAGCAATTGAAGCAAAGCACAAGGGACCAAAGTCTTCCTGAAGCAAAATAATAATCCATTTCCACACAGAAGACCCATAAGTGAGAATAATTTGGGCAACCATACTAGGGACAATACTCTCAGGCACTATCCCAGACAGCCGTTTGGTTGGGTACTAGGAATTTCCCAATGGCCAGTGTGGCTGCAAGTGGGTGTTATGTGCATGGCTTAACAATGAGGTGAGGTGGGATTTAACATTTAGGCCTTGATTCAATAAAGCATACCAATTCCGGAAAAAACTTAAGTACATGCATAAATCCCAGTGCTTCAGTGTTTCCTGACTAGGGATGAATGTAAGCATGTTATTTCCTGAATTGGGGCCTTAATAAGGACAGAAATGAGTTGTCCAAGATGGCTGAGCTGGTGACTGAGAATTCTTAACTGGCCACTGTTGAAAGAGCTAAAAAGGTGAGGAGAGTAAGGGCAAAGGAGAATGCTTCTCACCAGTTTAAATAGTGTACACAAAATTATTTCACTTTTAGAGCTAAAGTGTCAGGTCTAGGTTTTGTGTCAATAAGATCTAGTTTAAACTGTGGTACAATGGTAGAGGAACTCATCTTATTGTGGCATGTAAATTTCTAGACACTATTGCCACATATATGTGCGGAACATACTAATGTTCAGTGTGTGTGAAAAGAATAGCACTGCTAAAAAAAAAAGTTACACCAGGAATGAATCTAGCCCTCTGTGCTCCCACTTACACTAGTGCAATGCCACTGACTTCAGTGAAGTTAAAATGCAAAAAAGTTAATCAGATACTCTGGATTTATGCCAGTGTAAATGAGAGCAGAATTTGGCTCATTGTCTGGACCTCTTCAGTACCTAAAGCAGAGATAACAAGGAGAGATGTTCAATCTCTGTTTGGAATAACCCAAGTGGTAGATTTGACTATACTGACATTTTAAAAAATGTACTTGTTTTTTAAAAAGAATTCCTTGTAAGGACACCAAGCATCTCTAACACATGGAAAGTGCTCCCATAAAAATGACACAGAGCCTCTACATTGGCCTCCTTCAAACACCTCCTTAAAACTCACATCTGTCACGATGCCTACAAACCACTTGACAGAGACTAGGCAGCTGGTATGTTGTGACAGATGTTTACTACTCCAATCATAATCTCCCTGTTACCTTGTGCGCCTTTCCCCAGCCCCTCCCATCTGTTTGCTTTTCTCCCCCTATTGTGTCACTTCACATACTTAGACTGTAAGTAAGCTCTTTGGGGCGAGGATTATCTATTGGTTAAATGTGTGTGCCGTGCCTAGCACAATGGAGTCTTGGTACCTGACTGGGGCCTCTGGGATACAATAATAATTCTATAATAAAGTGATTTTGTCTTAATTAAATGTTAGTTGATTTTGGCTTTAAGATTGAAGTAGTGACCCTCTACCAGAAAAGAGGGTGGGATGGGTCATGAAAGAAGGGATTGTGGTGTTTTCATGATGCTGTCTCTAAAATGAGAGAGAGAGAGAGTGTGTGTGTGTGCGCACGCACGTGTTTAGGTTGTAGCGATTGGTGTGTGTGGTGGCGCAGTCAGAGAATGATGATCTGGAAGCAAAAGAGAAATCCAGCCAATCAAGGAACTGAGAAATGTAGAGCTGTTTTTAACTTTTCCTTTTTTCTCAACCACCAAATGTAAAACAATCTATTTATTTAAAACCGCACAGCTATTCTGTTAATACAGCATTGTTTTTCTTTGTAGGCTCTGTTGCATTAAAAGCAGTATAAAGCTTTAAAAAAAAGTTCAGGAGTTAATTAACAGCAGAATCTGGTGTAGTTTTTCCCTCTTTAACTCAAAAAGGTCCACATACAAATTACTCATCAATCAACCTATATTTATTAAACTAAAACATATTATTTGATAAAGTTAAGAGGCTTGTAGTATTAATAAAAAGCACTTGTACCACATCTTGACAAGGTTGCTGTTTATAAAATATGTACGTAAAATTCTCCAATCTTTGCTATGCTCAGCAGGGTACAGTCAAACTTGTTTAGTCCATCCACTGTTACACTGCTGCATTCCACAGGCTCCATATTGGAATGTAGTACATAGATAGTCCAGCAGCAGCATCTGCTATGTCCTATTCAGACCTATCCATTGCTTTCAACAGCCTTCAAGTAGTTAAAGATGGTTAAGAATGGCCATGATGCCAAAAAAGAACTATAGGAGTCAGCAAATCAACCATTTGTTCACTGATGGCTTTGGATTTTTGGTTTGATGGTTTCAGTGCATGCTGATAGTCCACTGACACATTAGGATAAATGCTGTTGCATTGCTTTGTAACCCAGTACATATTTCTGTACTTGGAACAAATATCAAGTTTGGAAGAAGAATATTGAACTTATGATTCAGGTTTCTTAGCTCCAGCACTTGAAACAGTTATTCTTTCCTCCTTACTTGGTTGTAAACAGGGACAGAGGCCCAGAGATTCAAATTAATCCCTTTGAAAGGGAAGTTAGGTCCTTACCTTTGAGGATGGGGCAAGACAATCTCCAAAAATGCTTTCCGTCTTTAAGATGCTTATGAAAAAGGGAAGGGGGGGGGGAAGAAGCCATTAATATCACCCCAAAGTACATTTCTTTACAAGTTGAGTCTAACCTTTTTCTGGAAGGTATTTTTTTTATGCTGGATTCTGAGTGAGATGTGCTGTCAGAAGTGTAAACAAGAAATCCCTGTCTCCTAAGGTATCCAAGGAAGTATAAAGATTAGACACTGCTGTGTGTCCTGCCAGGAGACACTCCTGTACAGATGTCCTATTTTTGACATGTAAGTACCTGGAAATGGTGGATTTTCCATTTTTTGAAGTTTTCACTTCAAGACAATGCAGTCAAACACTAGTTATTGGGCTCAATACAGGAGCAACTGGATGAAATTCTATGGCTTATGTTATACAGGAGGTCAGACTAGATCAGGGATCAGCTACCTTTGGCACGTGCCTTGCCAGGGTAAGCACCCTGGCGGGCCGGGCTGGTTTGTTTACCTGCCGCATCCACAGGTTCGGCCGATCGCGGCTCCCACTGGCCGTGGTTCGCCGTCCCAGGCCAATGGGGGCGGAGGGAAGCAATGGCCAGCATATCCCTCGGCCTGCGCCGCTCCCCGCAGCCACCATTGGCCTGGAGCCGCGAACCGCGGCCCGTGGGAGCCGTGATCGGCCGAACCTGCAGACGCTGCAGGTAAACAAACCGGCCCAGCCTGCCAGGGGGCTTACGCTGGCGAGCCGCGTGCCAAAGGTTGCCGATCCCTGGACTAGATGATCTAATGATCCTTCCTAGCCTTAAAATCTATAAACATTTTAAGTGGTAGAGGTGCTAGTTACCCTCATTCCAGACTTGAATCATATCAACATCAACAGACAAGTATATATCTATAGCTATAGGCTTGGTATTATTAGTATTAGGATTTTATTACACAATTCTACTCCCACTAAAATAAATGGCCATTTAGTCAATGAAACTAGGATAGAATAGAATGTATATAGCCTAGGCTATTGGTCAAATTCATTGTTCGAATAAGCTATTTCAACTGCATTGATGTCAATAGAGTTACACAAACTTATGCCAACAGGGATTTTGGCACTGAGAATCTAAGAACTATGCAATGGCAAGAGCTATTGGAAGAGTTATGTGATATTATAAGCTATTTAAATAGACAAAAGAAACCCCCAAACATTAATAAAAAGGAATGGGAAATAGTGAGTCATATAATACTTAGAAAAAAGCAATAGTAACAAACACACTAAAACCCCATCTCCTACCTGCCAGAAGCTGGAGCTGCAGTGACGATACCAGGTCATTTCAGAGGTCATTTTGTTTACTGTTGGCCAAATCCTGAGAGATGCTAAACTCCCTCTATTCCCCTGGACTAAAATGGGTGCCAACGGCACTCAGCATATTGCAGGATGGAGTCCTTAAATAAGCTGTAGTTCAGAATTCCATCGGTCTGCGAAAGAAAAGGAAATGCTATTAAATGTATAGTACATGGATGCCGAGAAACATAATACAAGACAGACAAGAGACAGACCAGGAATTTATATAAAAATAATCCAACAGTCAAATCCTGAGAGGTGATGAGCATCTGAACCTTCCATTGTAGTCCATGGGAATTGCAGGTGCACAGAAGGTGTTCATCCAGCCTCAGGATTTAGCCTTTTGTCAATAAAGATATACTGGCCCCTAAATACAATGTAACTCATGTGAATATACAACAAGCGTGTAGATGAATGAGTCAAGCACAGCACAGCCTTCCTCTGATCTTTTTTTTCCGGTAGTAAGCATTAAATAATCATACCAATTGTGCAGTAACATACTAAGGACTATATCAAAATAGTTTTTATCATGAGTAATTATTTAAAGTGTTCTAAACCCTACAGTACATAGTTTTCCTGTGTTGATAACGAGAAGCCAGCTTTCAGACTGGTCTGCAACTTGCAACATGAATACATACATACATAAAGATAAAGGTACTTGTAATAGGCAGGTGGCAGGTTGTTAATTCACCCCCTGCTCACTCCTAGAGGTTGTGTGATAAAATAAGCCACATGCTTATGACTTTAATGTGCTTGGTGTTCAAAAACAATACAATTTCAGGACAAAACCGCCTCCTTGCTAGCAGTTGGCTGAGACATCAAGAAGAAGAAGAAGAATTTCTGAGGCCTTATTGGCGAACATATGGCAGACTCTGATTTCCTTACTAAATCAGATGATATTACTAGAACTGGGTCATTATGCACACATTGTAATCTATCGTTAAGCCCAACAAAGTAATATTTAGCTAGTGTTTTAATTGTGCTACTGGGATTTATCTCTGCTTTTCTCACACACACAAAAAAAGTCAAAGAGAGAGTGGTGAATTTTAATAAAAAGGGATAGCCAACTTTGACATCATGAAGTCATGTTTATTTAGATAAATTTTAGAGAAATATACATATATAGCCACACTCACTTTTTGGCATTAATTAGCAGACATGAATTAAATTCCTTAATTTTCTTTCCTCCCCTTCCAATAAAGTACATTTTCCCTATGTACATGTTTTCAAAACTAAAATAGACAACATTCCTTTCATATAGTCTCCCATTTTTGTTCTATAAGGCCCCCAGCCAATCATTACCTATATTTCTATACCAGTGAGAGGATTGTTGCACTGGGAGAGTGTGATACATACCCAGGCATTATTGAACTGATTCGTATAAAGAAAGAAAATGAACATCTTATCCTGAAAATCAAAGGGGTCTCTTGTAATGCCAGTCCATATGGCAACAATCAATTAAAACAAAGATGTAACTTGCTAATCTCCTGTGCTGAATGATCATAGTGCAGGAGTTCCAATGTGGCTGAAGTTGAAGCCTGTGTTTTTATGATCCTCCACACATGGTTTCAGAGACATGTTCAGGCTGCTGAGATAGGTACTGCTCAGCAGGGAGATGGAGCAGAAGGGGAAGGCGTGCAATTCAAACTGTAGGCCAGTCACCCCGAACCTGTCAGACACACTTATTTTGCAATGTGTTAAGGGAAACTACTCAGACAAATCCTGTATCTGTCTCCAACAGCTGGAGATAAAGAACCCTGTTTTCTTTTCTGTCAGGGTTAATAAAACAAGCAACTTATTAAATAGCATTTTGGCAAACACAATGGATAATGAATCCCATTCTATAGTTAAAGACTTTTAACAATTAAAAAGATTTATGAGCCAAGCACTGCAACACATGAGTGCCTAAGGAGTGAACAAGCTCCTGTGCAGCCAATCACTGAATGAAGAGCAGGAGATATGTACATTCAACGTGCACTTGCCTAAATCAGACATGTTGAGACAAACATGAAGAAAGGTCTTCTGAGGGCAAGCAGGAGAAGGAAGAGGAATCTGGTGGGTAACGTGCTGCTCATGGGTGACTATAACAAGGCTTACATTTCAGAACTTGCAGGATCCTGACTCTTTGATCAGTTTGAAATGTATGTGTACATCAGATGCCCCGGCCTCACTGCCCATTGTTCTTCATCAGCTACAGTACAAGTCCAGTGTCTGGTTTGTCAATCATCTGATTCAATGGCTGTTTGCCTGGGAAACTGCTGACGGGTGGGGGGTAGTGGAGGGGGGCTGCTAGAGCTTAATTACCGTACCTCATTAAAGGGCTTCTCATTCATATTCAGTAAGGAATCATTCAAGCAGACAGATATGGCTTTGTTAAAGAAACTAGAAAACACACTTTTAAAAAAAGTGTAAACGTATTTACACTTGTTTGGTTAAGGGATTCTTTTCACTCTATATAAAAGAAGTGAAAGAGAAAGGAAAAAAAGGGGGGGGGCAGGGGGAGAGGGAAGGATTTATATTTGTAACCAGACATGTTTTTGGAAATAAAGATACATTTCATTATACTCAGCAAGTCAAATTTTCTCTAATTTATAGTGATTTCATTGTGGTTGAACTAGGGTCAGAGGTGACTTAGTTTGTTTGCGTGTAAGATTGAAAGGGTTAAAAATTAGAGGTTTTTTTCTATTAAAGATTTGATTAAAAATACATCACTACAAATTCTTCATGAAAGGAAAAAGCAAATTTGACATAGTTTAGTGTGTGCCTTTATGAAGTATATTTGTCCTAAAATGTTTGTATAGTGTTATGTTGAAATAAAAATATAGGGCTGGATCTTCAGATGGCGTAAATCACCATTGCTTCATTGTCTTCAAGGGAGCTACACTTTACTCAAACAGAGGATCAGGCCTGTAGTTTTGTCCTAGTTGGTGATATTCCTTTATCAGCTGATGTTCTAAATAGTTTGGGGTTTGTTTTTTCACATTCACTGGTAAACCTGATATTAACGTTATCTCCCTACTAACAATAAATTAAAGAGAAAGGAAAGCAATCGCCTTTAAGACTTTTGGCAAAAGAGCTTAAAACCATTTGATACAGTATCTTCTCCGGAGAAAAGACACTGGTTCACTGCAGGCCTCTGTTGTTATTATTATTAATAAATATTAATATTACAATAGTCCACAAAGACCCTGATGAGGATTAATTAGACCTTACTTATGGCTTATGCTCTACAGACATATGAAGACATATGTATATACATGGTTCCGTCACTGAAAATCTTGCAATTTATAATGTCTTTAAGGTGTTGATGTCTTACTGATTTCCTCTTATTACTAACTCTCTGAAATTATAGTACTGAGGCAATGACAGTAAAATTTTAGTCCGAGGCACTTTGGTTATAAGAACTGATCATCGAGTGCTTATAACTTCCTGGGGAAAAAGCTTGCCTTTAATCAGTGTTTTCTCAGACTTGTGTTTGGAAAGTCTGGGGAACTTCTGTTTGCGCACTTTGGTGAATAAAGCCCTGATCCTGCACATGCTTAACTTTCAAGTCAGCATTGAATGGGCTTATACATATGGGTAAATGTTTGCAGGATTGATGCGTAAGTGACTGTGGCAAAGTGTAAAGGCTTTCGCTCTGTATGTAAAAGGTTACTGGGTTCCTTCCTGTCGCATGGCTAATCTGGGAAAATTTAGAAAGGGAAAGGGGATGCTGGAGCCCATCCTAGAGGAAGGATATATCCTCTCTCCTCCCAGCTGGTTGAAGCAGGAGGCCCACGATGATTAATACCCAGTAATTTAATTTGTTCTGCTTTTGAGTTTGTGTTTGTGGAAATAAAGCAAGCCCTGAAGAAAGGGATGTTGAAGAGACTTGTATGATCTAGTAGGGAACAACATTTCCCTGTACCTCATTCTCAGAAATGGCTGAGTTGTTTTTGCAAAAATTAAAAATAACATTCAGACTAAGGCAGATATATGGCATGGGAAATTTTACCCTGGATGGCTGAATTTGGCAAAGTTATAAGCAACTGACTATAGGGTCTTATAAAGGAAAGTGTTTGGCAACCTTAAGTATCAGCAGCACTGTAAGGTCCACCTATAATAAAGTATAATAATAACAACTGGTAACATAGTTTCTGTTATTGCTCACCAGTCACACAAAGTTCTTAATGTTTAAAAGCATTTATCATGACTTGAAACCAGAGGAAGTGTAGTCCTAGCCACAAAGGAAAATTTGTCTTCATGCAGACACATCTCTTCTCTTTGCCCATTAATGAGACTTTTTCCATGCTACAGCCAATTACAAATCCTTCTCTCTCAACACCCCGTCCACACACACTTTTCTAACTTTGCATCTAAGTTTTGTATGAACAAGACTTGCTATTGGTTTTGATTTTACATGGAAGGCACTCATATACCACAGTGAAATAGAAGATAGAGCCATAGCCACTAGGTAGTAGCACCTCAAAATTGTAAAAACAAAAAACGTTTGTATACTGCATTACAATTTGCTATAAATTGCATCTAAATCTTCAGTTGCTCAGTCATGAAAATGGGTGTCAGAGTCAGAGATAAAACTCTACCTATGCTTAGTAATGCTAGTCAGAAGAGGCAAATACCTTAAAGATTTGTCATACACCACCACTTTACCATCAGTCAAGGACATCTTAACATCTTCCCCAGGACCTTCTCTCCATTTGAAGAAGACTTAGTTCTAAATACACAGATGCTGATTTATTTCTCTTTTAATTCAATGGAGGTTGGGTGGAACAACAGTTTGAGGAACAGGGACCGAAGTTGGAGAGAGACCTTATTTGTTGTTGGTTTGTGGATAAGGAATAGCCAATCAAAGCACAGGAATTTGAAGTATGGATACTGGCAAATAACAGTGGTCTTTATACTAATCAGAACCCCTTTGCCAGTAAGAATGCAAGCAATCCCATAATTGAGAAATAAGCGTGTCATGGTAGGTTAGTAATCCGTGTGCTCTGTTCAGCTCGAATATCTCCATTGCAGTATTTTACCATATAAAACTTATCATATCCACTAATAGAGCACACTATCTTTTTATAATGTGATCAATTTGAGTTCCTGTTGGGACCATAAATTGGAATTTCCTGATATTTGTGCATTTAAAACTTCAATTACAGCACTATGTTCCACACAGTTTTGCCTTGAATACATAACAGATGTTTATATTGAGATGAATGCTTTGTGGAGCCAGAACTGTCATCAGACCTCTCATAATCACATTTTCACCTATGCATATGGTGTACACCTGTGGCTTGATGGAAATGTTCTCAGTTGCAATGTGGGAGGTTCAAAGTTAACCGTGTATTTTTATTCCCTCATGTTTTTTTTCAGTCACCCTTGACATGGCTGTTATATGTTTTTATATATTTTTTTGTCTAGCACGTAAAACAAATACAGGAATACAGAGTGAACGGTGGCCATTTTAATACTAATAGACTTCAGTGTAATGTGCAGAAAAATATATGTTTTGTCTCTAATATAATTTACAGTTTTAAAAGTATAATTTAAATGTATGTTGGAGCAGAACAGGACAAGGCCTAAGGAAATGTCATAAGACAGAAGTTGATTTTACTGCTGAATATATACAAAAGCACAATAGGAAAATCAAACCCAGAATACAAAGTTAGAGGTATATAGTACACATGTGGGATTTTATGTTTATATATTTTTGTAAAACAAATAGACCTTGAAATGTGCTGGTAGGAAACCACCATGCTCTATTTTTCATTCTCCATTCACAGACACACCCAATTCACTGTTAGGGATTCTGGGTAGTATATTCCAACAGGCAATTTTCTATATAAAAATATCTATAATTAGAACAGCTACAAAAAGCAATTTAGAACACTGTGTCCCGCCAATTCTGCCCTTACAAGGGTACAACACGTGACTTCATTGGGACTTATCCCCATGTGAGGGCTGAATTGAGCCTGGAGCTGGCTGCAAAGGGAAACTGAGTAGGATTTACTAGTTAATGTCTCTTTAAAGTCAGCTTTTAGTAAAGAGGGTCCTACAGAAAGAAACTGACTAATTTTAGTTAGGTCGTACCCAAAGCATGGACCCAACCTATACACATAGAAGATTTCTCTTTGCTGCAAGCACTCTTACCTGCTACCTGTTGTGGTGCATTAGGTAGCTACTTATGCCTAAAACCAGCCTTGGTGAAGGGATACATACAGAGGAGTAAAAAGAACAGGAGTACTTGTGTCACCTTAGAGACTAACACGGTGCCACAAGTACTCCTGTTCTTTTTGCGGATACAGACTTACACGGCTGCTACTCTGAAACCTGTCATTATACAGAGGAGTAGTTAATGCTCTAGTCAGTTTCCCTGTACAGGACACAGCACAGCATACAGAGTACTTCAATATGCAGAGAAGAAAAGGATATGAGAAGACAGGGGGAGACAAATTCTGGGGGAAAAAGAGGGAAAGGAAAATAAAGGAAAGTGAAAGAAAAGACAAAAAGTAAGAAGAATTGAGAGAAGCAGGAACAAAGACTGGAAAGAGGAAAATACAGAGGTGGATGAGCCTCAGTCTCCTGCTCAGTCTACTGACACCTTCTCTGAAGCACTATTGCTCATAGTTGCTGGAACTATTGGTCCTGGGGATGCTGCTGCACCCCTGGCTTGAAGTGGGTTCCATCATATACAAAGTTTACAGTTTGGTTCAATGACTCTCAGCATCCCCACTATACAAATTGTTCCAGCACCTCTGCTATTTCTCCCTGTGAAATGGGTTCTGAGTTGTATTTGGAAACAACTGGAGCAGCGACACCACCAGCTTCACCTAGATCATGAATGGAGTTAGAGGAGGCCCTGCCATTAATAAATGATGAGGTCCTGGTTATTCCTGTTATGAGTTTTGAAACTGCATCCTGTGCTGTTGATATTTTTCCAACAGGAGTATTTTGTCTTGATGTTCTTGACCATGGGGCTGATGCAAATGCCACTGCAGTCAATGGATTTTGGATCTGGTCCTATGTGCACAGACAGAAGCATTATTACACTCAGCTTATGAAGTAAGATTATAGTTTGCTTGGTGCCAAGAACACTAACTACTTTTGTTTCCAGTTACAGTAAACATCTCTTTGCCTTGGTGCAAATCACAGTAAATAGTTTAATATAGCCCATCTTATCTAAAACAGGCTTTTTGTACAAACTCCCCATTTATTATTTTACAGTACCCAAAAATGTGCTAGGTCCTTTACAGTACAAAACAGTGCAGGATATTAAGGTCGTACAATCAAAATTCATACAAGACACAATGAAGAGACAACAAAAAAGTGGAGTGAGGCATGGAGGGAATATTTGAATAATTATATGCCCAGTTGTATTTACATACTAGAGTAAAATTAACTAAATAATAAAATAGTTCATGAATAAGTCATATTTGCATACAGAAAGTTTGCGTGCTGTATGTTGGTTGTTAGCCAAAATAGAGCTACACACATTTTCTTCAACACAGATCTCAGGAGTTTACAAGCAAGTTGTCAATTTCCCCCAATTACATGAAATACATCTCTGTAAGTGAAATTGTTTCAGTCCCACTCTAAAACTTTTTAAATTATTATGTAGGGAGGTTTGCTTGTCAGGGTTAGCTAGTAAAATGCATTCTGTGCTCTTAAGCTTCTTTTGTGTATGAACAGTTGCGCTAGAGGAAAAACACATTTACTAAAGTCATCTCTTTCAAAAGGAAATCTTACAATGACGTCTTAATAGCATGGTTTTATATGGCAGAGCAAATTTGGTCTATCCCCAGAGGCATAACAAAATTTGATAAAGTCAGGCTCTCTTTGATGGTGCTTATCTGTTTGGTATTTAATTTGCAACTTGTTATCCATTATTCATGATGTTTGCCAACTTCTGCTCTGTTTTTCATATATAGTCAAATTAACTTTTTTATTAGAACATGCATGGGAAGAAACAAACTGATATAAAATCTTTTGTAATTTAAAACCCAATCTTTGGGCCTAATCTCATGAGCAGGGAACACCGAATGCACGGCAGTAAGTTCCAAACAATACTCCTCATCCTGAATGGGAAAAAAAAAAAAAAAAAAAAAGAGAGAGAGAGAGACATACCTGGGTCCTTATCTTAAGCCCAATAAAAATTGATAAATGGATATTTATTTCAATGGGCTTTGGGTTGGACACTTGCATATTTGGCTGCAGGAAAGATTACCATCTGTGGGTGGCTCCTCAAGGTGAGAAGACCACTCCCATAGTGATTTGGTGCAGCTTTTACCATTCACTAATCCTAAATCTTCAGAACTGTTGCCACAGATGTAGGTCTGTGGGCAAAATAGCTGTACATTAATATAGGTTTGGCAATGAATATGATCTTGTATATTATGTATTTTGGTGTTTTTGTAGCACTGATGTTTGGCAGGTTTGCACTCTAGGAGTTAGTGCTGAGAAAGTATTACCAAAATTCTGGGAAGGAAGGCTTGGAAGAAGGAAACATTAAGTTAAAAAAGCCCCACAACAACATCTCTTACATGAGACTGTTTGCAGAGGTTGGTAAACCAACCGACACAGGTAATCACTACATCACAGGGCAGATGTCTGCTTCAAGCCATAAGTTACGTTGCTGTAGGAGTTCCATGACCTATGGCTATATGGTGCCCTGTGAATTCATCAGACTGGTGACTTCTGTAACTTATGAAATCACTTAAGTCAGGCTCCAGACTTGGCAGCTCTGGAGGAATATGGAAGCCAACAACAAATGTGTTGTCTTAGTCTGGAGCTGATGTTAACTACTGACTGTCCCAATGGCTGCATAACAGTCAGTTTTGGATTATCCCTCTTTGGGTTATGAAACACATCTTCTTCTTCCACTCCACATGACACAGTTTCCTTTTACACAGGTTTTAGTAAGCACAGGCTGTGTAAGAGCTGAGCAATTGCTGAAAGACCAAGTACGGCATATGCAGTAGCCATTGGTTCACTAAGTAGCTCACCTGTAAAGCAGAAATGGCGAGCAAAAAGTCTTCTTCTGCAAGGAGTAGACCTACACATGCCAGTAGAGAACTAAGCCTTAACAATTACATTTATCACCTTTTCTTTGACAATTTGTATTTTAAATTCTACACAATAAATGAATGTTTAGGAGGACATTATTTATTATTAAGTATTAATTATTATTATTGTTATTATTTATCTAGTGCCAAATGTATGCTACAGTGATCACAATTAAAAGTTTATTTCATTCTGAAATAAATTATTGTCTGAAGGATATTTACTATTCTTAAAAGAGGGGATACTGTTGGCACTGGTAAAAAAATAAAAGCTTTTCAAGTGCACCCTGTGTAGGTGTGTCAGGAGGTTCCTTCCCCAGAGAAACCCTACCCCTGGGCCAGACCCCTGCAATCATCTGGGCCTCTTACCTGCATTGTCTGGTGTTCCACCAGGCCAGGCATTCCACTCATAAGAGGCTGAGCCTTCTGATTGAGCCCTGGCCACTCTGCCCTTTCCGGGGTTGTCAATGAATAGAAAAGGGGAATTAGTACAAATGAATTATCCATCCACTGTGTTAAGATTCTCCTCCTTCAGAGAGCCCTTCTGAAGGTGTGGTACCAGTTTGGTTCACAGGCAAATATAGAGGAATATCCCCCTCTAAAGATGAGTCAACATTGGGCCCCCCCTTCTTCAGGGAGGGGCTACTGGGCAGCAGCCTTCTTCAGGGAGGTGCTACTGCCTTCAGTCACCCTTTCCTCCAGGAGCTGAGGACTGGAGGTCTGCTCTCCACTGTGGTCAGCCACCAAATGTGTTGGTTCCGCCTTTTAAGCTCCTCCCTCCGGAGCTGACATCTCTCACAGATATGGCAGGACAGGACCACCTAAGCCCATATTAAGCTCATAAACCTTATGTTGCCCAGTGCAGGGTTTGTATACCTCATCACAAGGTGTTTTACCATCAAATATGTCCATCCTCAAAAGAGTTTACAATCTAACAAGACAACATATCAACTAAGGATCCGGGAAGGGAGGGGTCATAATATTTAGCAGGTCTTGTTAGTTTCACTATTTTTCTTCCCTTGGTCGTTATCCATTTTATTGTTATGTTAAAAGATCCTAAAGTCACCATTTAACACATTGCTGATGTTTAAATACTTTGGATGAAACTCTCATTATGTCTAGCCAGTAGTTAAGAGGATTGTGTGTTTGGGGCTGGGGGAAGGGGAAGGGAGAGAAAACCCTTCCTGGGCTGATGCACAGACTGATCTGTGGAGGCCATGTGGTCCTAGGTACCAGTCAACCGCTGTACTAGATGACTGGAGGATAGCTAACGTAACAGCGATTTTTTTAAAAAAAGCTCAAGACAAATCTGGCAATTACAGGCCGGTAAACCTAACTTCAGCACCAGACAAACTGGTTGAAATGATAGGCCTCAAAATCTGCTATCCTTGGTAAAGGAGCAACATTATTAACACTTTTAGTAGTATACATACACACCAATTTTGTGCATGCACAACCAGATATGAGTGCACAAAACATGACTGTACATATATTCCCTTGTGCTCATGTCATGGTTCCCAAGCTGTATCATCAGCAGATATTAAACCCAGAGAGAGAAATCTTGGCATACCAAAATCAATGGGAGTTTTACCATTGGCTTCAGCGTGGTCAGGATTTCACCCAGGAACTCTAGCTCCAATCCACAGATTTCTCCCACTTGAGCTAAAGGATTAAGGGCCAGATTTTTCAAGGTATTTAGGCATCTGTGTGGAGCTTTAGGTGCCTAAATACTTTTAAAATCCCTTAAATCCATTAGCTGGATGCAGGTGCAAGCAGCTATTCTCTGTGGATCAGCTACAGAGAAGATAGTCACAAACACAAAAAGCAGAGATATGTCAGTGTGCACACAAATGCACAGCTCTATTAAAGGAAAGTTGCAGATATGATTCAATCAATATCAGTCACAGAAGTGTTAATTCAGTTAGTCTTGGTTCTTTTTCAGAATGGGCTGCATGCTAGCAGGTTTCTGGTATCTTTGGAAAAATCTCTGGAAAATTTCCTTACATGTAAATTTCCCTTATTACCAGCCCACCCAAGCCCTTAAACTTACTAAAAGAAACAAATTTACTTCACCTGACATTGACAGTAAAGGCAATTCTAAATGGTTTGTGAACTACTCATTGTTTTTAGCCTTTACCCATAATTTGTGTTTTTCCCAGATTGAAAAAAACTTTTTTTTTTTTTTGGCATATCTCAAAGACAACCAAATGTTTTTAGAGATGATCAGACATCCACTGGTTAGCTTCTAATGTAGATACATTAAAAATGGTATTCTTCTGCCATGACATTCATTATGTACAGTGTTAGTATTAGTAGGACACATGAACAAAGGAACAAAGCATGACCAAAAATTGAACTCACATCCCTTGTTACGTTTATTTTTCAGCCATTGCAAAGGTTTCTCCTGTATTTACATAAAAGAGAGAGCCATTCTTATCTTCAAATGTAAATTTCTCAACTCTCCATATGTTCTGTTAAAAAAAAATTGCTGTAAATCTAAATAAAAGGTCTTTGCTGGTTGCACTGATAGTTTAACCAAACTTATGCTACTATTCTAATGAGAATAGAATAAGTAATTGCCTGCATTTACCTTGCCTGATTTTGCAATGTACTGCTGATATCTCCTGTAATCCCAGGATTACTGGGACTCTTCTTAATGATGGCACCTACACGAGAAACCCAAATGGATTTTCTTCCCTCAGTCTTTTCTAGACTATGATGTCTTAATCTGTGGTGTTTCTAGTTAGGGCTTGGATTGATTTGTTCTGCTTTCACTGTAGAGATGAAAGATCTTCATTGTATATAGTGTATTTAAAACCAACAACACAGCAGCTTATTAAAATGCCCATGTCTCATAACTGTTGCTAGATTGCAACATTAAAGTTTTCATCTGTTTTTTGGTAGGCTTGACAAGAAGCTCACATCTCTTGTATGAACAGATTCTTTCTATATAACAAATAATACTGCATGTTAGACCCAATATAAACACACATTACTTACGCTGTCCAGATTGA